>NW_028274807.1:153474777-153778617 GCF_037043125.1 Eumetopias jubatus | reverse complement strand
TTCATGTAGTGGAGGTTCTATTAGAGGACACCAGAAGGTACCACCCACCACCACCCCATTCCTGCATAATATCTTAAATAAAGTAAATGCCAGTCTTACTTTCTTAAAAACTTAGGCATGATTTAAAACTGACTTTTGAGGGGCGCCTGGGTGGCTCAGTTGTTAAGCGTCTGCCTTAGGCTCAGGTCATGATCCCAGGCTCCAGGGATCCAGCCCCACATCCGGCTCCCTACTCGGCAGGAAGCCTGCTTCTCCCTCTCCCAATCCCCCTGCTTGTGTTCCCTCTCTCGCTGTGTCTCTCTCTGTCAAATAAATAAAATCTTTAAAAATAATAATAATAATAAAAAATAAAACTGACTTTTGAATGCTTATTTCTACTTTCCCCTAGACTGCAGAGTCCCTTTAAGGAGAAAAATACAGTATGATAATCAAAACAAATTTTTCTACTACCAGCCTTTCAAAAGTGAGAGTCTATTTATTTCTTTTTTTTTTTTTTAAAGATTTTATGTATTTATTTGAGAGAGAGAGAATGAGAGAGAGAGAGAGCACATGAGAGGGGGGAGGGTCAGAGGGAGAAGCCGACTCCTTGCTGAGCAGGGAGCCCGATATGGGACTCGATCCCGGGACTCCAGGATCATGACCTGAGCCGAAGGCAGTTGCTTAACCAACTGAGCCACCCAGGCGCCCTCTATTTATTTCTTTAAAATAGTTTTTCTTGGGGCACCTGGGTGGCTCAGTTGTTAAGCATTTGCCTTCAGCTCAGGTCATGGTCCCGGGGTCCTGGGATTAAGCCCAGCACTGGGCTCCCTGCTCCACAGGGAGTCTGCTTCTCCCTCTCCCACTCCCCCTGCTTGTGTTCCCTCTCGCTGTGTCTCTCTGTCAAATAAATAAAATAAAATCTTTAAAAAAAATAAGTAGTCTTTCTTGGGGCGCCTATGTGGCTCAGTCAGTTGGGTGTCTGCCTTCAGTTCAGGTCATGATCCCGGGGTCCTGGGATTGGGCCCCACATCAGGCTCCCTGCTCAATGGGGAGTCTGCTTCTCCCTCTGCCCCTCAACCTGGCTCATGCTGTCTCTCTCTCAAATAAATAAAAATCTTAAAAAAAAAAAGTTAAAAAAAGAAAATAGTCTTTCTTTTCTTTCTTCTTCTTTTTCTTTGGTCTATAAACTCTACAGCCAATGTGCTGCTTGAACTCACACCCTGAGATCAGAGTTTCATGCTCTTCTGACTGAACCAGCCAGGTGCCCCTCTAAAGTAAGCATTTAGACCATGTGATTATCAACTCTTAGGTCTACTCAGCACACAATTACTACAAAATATGTACAGCCAAAAATGTAGAGAGCGAACCCAAAACTTCTTTCCCTTCACAACTGTGCCTTTAAATTTCCACACATCCAGGAAGGCAGTGGAAATGATGACCAATTCTGATCAAATGTGCCCTCACTAACCTTGGTCCTGCTCATTTGAAGAGATTCCTAAGGAAACATCAGTGACATTCTCTGGGTTCAAGTGAGTAATGGCATCAGATATTCTGTCCAGAGAGATGAGGGCTTCTGCAGCATATAAATGGCCCAAAAACCTAAGATGAAAAGAACAGATTCCAAACTGGTAAGTAGGTCATCACAAAACACCCAATGTATAACAAGATTTGGTGTACACATGCTTCACATATTTCTAATCTTTGAATTGAAATAGAAGTTTATAAATGGATCAATTAAAGGTCACTTAACTCTTACCTCTTTATATAAAAGTATCTTAAAATATACAATAATTTTTATATCAGCTAAGCTGGAACAAATGGCACCTATCAATTAAGAAAAAAGTTCAAAATTGGTACATTTACTATTCTGTTTATGCAGAAAATAACATTAACATAAGGAAAGGAATGAAGTTCTAAAATAAGAGACACGTCCAAGGATGAATCCTCCAGTCTCTGCTGCTGGAATAGTCAGAACACATCAGGGTGCCAAATGGGACTGAGACCAGATTTGGGTTAGATCAACTTTACTTTCTATCCCAAAGGTTTCCTGCTTTTCAAATCATCTATTTTATGCCCACTGATGTTTTTAGGACAGATACGCAACCTCCCAGCTTATAAGAGCCTGCTTCTTCCGGTCTTTTACTTACAGGCCATTTTTCTCTATGATCACCTGATTGATTTTTCCAAAATTAAAACAGGATTAGGTATATTCCACCCTTGCTGAAAATCTTAATGACTTTTCCTACCTGAGAACAAAACTTTTTATCAACTTAAAGCTCTCCAAGTTTGGTCCCACTTTTCTATATCCAGTCAATATTTCCAACCCCTCAAAAATTGCTCTGGTCCTAACAGACAGTATCCTGGGCAGGGTGTACCCGCTGTTCCCCCATGGCCTGGCCTTCTTGGGCAAGCCTGGCCTCCTCTCCACAAGCCAACATCTATTCCTCCTTTTATTTTTTAAGATTTTTATTTTCAAGTAACAACTTCACTTATATTTTGAAATAAGATAATTTAAAAATTTCATTAAAGTAGTATCCACAAGCCAGTAATCATTAAAAAACACAAACACATAAATTCAAAGAACTACTTCAAATTGTCTTCTATGAATTTACTTAAAAACATTTTCCTTTTTTAGCCAAATGAAATGCCTTCATGACACCCAAAGCCAAGAAATCTTTGACCAGGTGTAGAGAAAGCAAAAAGCTGCAGGGTAAAGCTGCTGTGGTATGTGAGCTGCCAAATGCAGAATTACCTGCTTGTCTTCGCTGGGAAGACAGAGCCTGGCCTTGTTATTAATTAAGAAACCAATATTTAGGAAAGAATAGTTAAGAGAATTAAAAAAGAAATCAAGAGAATTAAAAAAAGAAATTGCCAGACACAGCTTGGCCAATCCCTCGAAAGTTGATAAAGTTAAAAACCCTCCAATGAATGCCAAGTAAAGAATCTACTTGGGATTTGAGAACAGTGACCCCAATGTCAACCAAAGAAGTTGAAAAAGCAGTGGAGATTTGTGTTTCACTTCTGTTAAAAAGCAAAACAAACCGAACACTGCTCTAATCATGGCTGTGGCACCACAGGCCGAGTGTGGACTTCAGCGGGAACTCTGGGCTGCTACTTCACCGAGTTGGACGGTGGTGCCCTCAGAGGCAGCCCCGCTGCCTTGAACTGGAACTCGGGATCCCTCCAGGCCTGAATGTTAGACAAGGCTTTCTTATATTTGATTGTGGCAAAGCCTCTTATGTTACTGGATGTTCTTTTAATTATCTTTTTTTTTTTTTGAAACACAAGGTATGTTTGGGAAACACTGGCCTAAAACAACCGTAATCATTGTTAATTTTAGATGCTTGTATAAAGTAATACTTTTTCTTTTCTTTTTTTTTTTAAAGATTTTATTTATTTGAGAGAGAGAGAATGAGAGAGAGAGCACGAGAGTGGTGAGGGTCAGAGGGAGAAGCGGACTCCATGCTGAGCAAGGAGCCCGATGTGGGACTCGATCCCGGGACTCCAGGATCATGACCTGAGCTGAAGGCAGTCGCTCAACCAACTGAGCCACCCAGGCGCCCAAAGTAATACTTTTTCTTAAAGACAAAAATAATTAAACATCAACAGAATTATTCCTCAGAGTATGATCTCCCAATTCTAAGCACTGCACATTATAAACAAAGACCACCTAAAGGCAAGAGTAAGTAATTATTTTTGGAGATTATAGGTATATACCCAAAGGATGAATGAAAAAACAAATGTTCTAATGTTATGCAGAGTATTTGTGGTTCTGAATAAAATTTCTAGCAGAGCATCATACAGAGATTCAAAGAAAGCTGCATCTCACTCAACCTCCATAAAAGGAAAGAGAGGTGCTTTAGCCAATTTTAGAATGATAATGACACTAATACTGAAGAGGCATAAAACTCAGGTGGTCAGAATTGTTATCTATTTAAATTGCATTCCTTGAAGCAGATTTATCATGCTGACTAAACTTATTTTTGTGGGTCTTCTTCCTGAGGACTCATCTTGTTTTGGGGACTAATATGTGAAAACATGCTCCAGTCAGGCCTAGCAGTGGACACTAGACAGTGCAAAGTTTCTGCCTCCTGATACTCAGTACAGCAAATGCTACTTCCCTTAATCCTTGAGGTACAACAAGGGAAAGGAACTACCAAATTAATGTTTCAGTCCGTTGCTCTGTCTAGATAATACATCCCACTGGGGGAGTAAAGAGCAGCAATATGTACCACAAACTAATTGAAAACCTCCAAACAAAATGACCCTGGGACACACAGGGGAAGTCACACTTACTTAAGCGATCCTGACAGCTTGGGCTGCTGAAGAAGTTTATCTGCGTGATTCAAAGCCATAAGGTTATCACCCAAAGCCAGAGCCACGTAAGCACTACAGGCAAGTATGGAGCATCTGGAACACAAAAGGGAAGGGTTGAAAAACCTGAGTTACAAAATTGACAATGGTTGTATTTGTTATTAAATACGAAAGAACGCCCTAATTATAGCTGTGACAATCTGGACACCAGGAAAGAAGAGAGAGGAAATCACAACAGTAATGGTAAGAATTAGGATGATGTATAAAACTACCATCTGAGGCACAGTGTGGCTATCTATCCAAACCATCTTTAGCTTCCATCCAACTGACACCCATCTCCAACAAAATAACCAAAAGGAGTTACAATATTTAGCCTGTAAAAAAATATGTAGTTAATGGCCTAGTGAGAATTTACTTCCCATAGAATATTTAACATCCTAGAAATAAAGCTCCAGAAGCAGATTACTATTCTTTCAAACTCATTTTGCCGAGAAACACAATTAACTCACTAAAAAATCCATTTAGCTTACTGTAAAGTGTTCTTCTCTGAACCTGTTAAGTCTATAGTTCTTGCTAAGCAACAATATCAAGAGTAACTAAAAGAATTTCATTCATACACATACTATTACCCTAAATGAATATTCAAGAAAGAAATCAGGCTGAGTAAATACACGTGAAGATAAGAAAATTTAAGTTACATTGACTTTGCTAAGTTACGTTGGAAAGCAAATTTGTTTGGTTTTCTACTTAACGGGCAGCTCATTTAAAACAGGTCTAGCTAAAGACTTGACACTAATAGATCACTTGAATGTTAAACAACTGCTCCAAAAAGCAATCTTAAAATAAACCCCTGTCAAATAGAAATGAGGTCTGAACGGCCAACCGCAAATGACCCAACTTAGATCCAGGGTTTTGAGTTATGTTTACAAATTACAGTACATATGTGTATCATTAAGTGCATTTGGGCTGTAATTTCAGTCTAAGGAAGAATGCAACCCCCACAGCCCTGTAGTTTTCTAATAATCTGAAATCCTTAATTAGAAATGGCCCTTCTAAAAGTGCCACAGCTGGGCAAATCAGACAAACAGAAGTAGTTTGCTGTTTCTTCTTCACCGAATGAGTTCTGGTTGTTGGAACCTTGGAAAATTACCCCACTAAAGGCAAAGTAGTCCCCTCAGCTCCTCACAACACAGAAAAGTAGACTGGTCCCAGAGGAGACAAAAGGAAATTGAGATTTATGTCCTTAGGCTACAATGGTAGGGGCTGAAAGAGTGCCTAATGTCATCCTTTGTTTTAAGAAGATAGAGATTGAAATCCAAAGTCATTAAATATATTCTCTAGCTTGGAGTGTGTGATTAGAGTTAGGACTAACATTCAACACCATGGACTCCTAATTCACTGCCCTTCCCATCCTATCATATTGCTTCACTATCGGTTCACAAGATCACCTGAAAATAAAGTAGAAAGAAAAGATTATGTTATGATTTCCTCAATGCATTCGTAACTATGCATACAAATGTAGGTACTTAAGCCTGTCTCTTTAAAAGGGAAGAAAACAGAATGTAATCCAAACTTTAAATTTTTTTTAAAGATTTTATTTATTTGAGAGAGAGTGTAAGCAAGAGACCCGACAAGCAGGGGAAGCAGCAGAGAGAGAGGGACAAGCAGACTCCCCACTGAGCAGGGAGCCTGCCATGGGGCTGATCTCAGGACCCCGAGATCATAACCTGAGTGGAAAGCAGCCACCTAATCGACTGAGCCACCCAGGCGCCCCTCCAAAGTTTAAATTTTCTTACTGAGCACATAATTTAAAATTTGAACCCTGTTCACATAAGACAATAAGTGCAGGCAAGTAATGTCCTACTCAAAGGGATTTTTTTTTTTAAAGATTTTATTTATTTATTTGACAGAGAGATAGAGCCAGAGAGCACAAGCAGAGGAAATGGCAGAGGGAGAGGGAGAAGCAGGCTCTGCACTGAGCAGGGAGCCCAATGCGGTACTCGATCCCAGGACCCTGGGATCATGACCTGAGCCGAAGGCAGACGCTCAACCATCTGAGCCACCCAGGAGCCCTCAAAGGGATTTTTTTTGACAAGCTTACTGTCAATATCCCTATGTTTCCAAGAGTTGTCTTTACCAGCCAGGTTGTCCTGTGGCCACAGCCCCTGGGGGGCATCCTCTCTCTGATGGAAGAAGCAAGGGCCCAAAGAAGGGAGGCAATGGCTAGTTATCTTCCCCGTGCAGTAGCTCCTCAGTGCTTAGCTCTGTGTCGTGAGATTAGGGTGACTTAATTTCCTCTTTTGGCTTATTTGTACTATTTTATTTATTTTTTAATTTTTTTAAAGATTTTATTTATTTGACAAAGAGAGACACAGCGAGAGAGGGAACACAACCAGGGGGAGTGGGAGAGGGAGAAGCAGGCTTCCTGAGGAGCAGGGAGCCGAATGCAGGGCTCGATCCCAGGACCCTGGGACCATGACCTGAGCCGAAGGCAGATGCTTAACAACTGAGCCACCCAGGTGCCCCTGTACTATTTTAAAATGGCAATGAACACAAATTCATCAGCCAGGTATGTACTGCTTAGGAAGAAAAGAACTTTTAAGGCCTAAGTCTCCAGAGGCCCAAGAAAACCTTCAGCTCAGGGCCTATATGAATGAAAATCACTAAGTTGAATATCCATTTTCGTCTGTGACTTGGCCAAAGATCAGACATAAGCCCCTTAAAAGCAGAAGCCAACCATCTTTTGTTTCCTGCACTAACACTGGAGCAATTCCTCAACATCTACACAGTAGGTGTTTAACAGATAATCACTGAAGACCACAGCTTTCAACATTTTTTGACTTACTGCTCCAGGCACGCAGACCTCCACCTGTCTTGTTGGCAGGCTGCCTCACTGATGAAGCCACCTCCTTCCCAGCTCCCACAGACAGGAGAGTCTTCCTGCATGCTTTGGGGCCTAGCGTCTAGGACAGCCACACCTCAGGCAGGCTTGCTGGGAAAAGCCTGCCCTGGCTTCTCCCGACAGTAGGGGGCTATTACTGCTCCAGCCCACTGTCAAGCCCACTTTGGGTCCAGAAATCAGTCATGTAAGATTGCAGCAGGTTTCTGCTGCCCAGGAAGTCCATACTGCAGTTATGTACCAGGTAAAAATCTGGTTTCCTCAACTTTTACCCTTTTCCCCCAGAAGATATCCTATCAAATCACAACAGGGTAGAAGATTCTACTAATAATCTTTCTTTTCAAAAAAACTTAAATATGTCAAGCAGAACTCTGTGGCTGGCATTCTGATCAAGAGCTGTCAGGATTAAGCAAGTTTCATTGCTTGCACAAAACTAAAACTAACATTTATGGCCCCTCTTCCCTTAATGCCTCACACTCTATCCCAATCTCTCATCCTCACTCATCCTCCTTTTCCTCTAGGAAACAATACTCTACTCTGCATAATTCCTATAGAGTGGTAACACCAGAAACACATACAGCTCTATCTACTAAGCCCCTAGAGAAATCACTTTACTTTTGAGAGTTGCTACTTAAAATACTGAACCCCCCGCCCCCCACTTCCCCGAGTCACTGTCCAATCTGCTTTACCAACCACACAGTGGATCTGACAGTTCATCAGACTGGAAGAACTATACCTCAAGGGAAGAGACACACTAGCTTTCCATCCTCTACCCCCAGTCTACACCCCCCCCCAATTGGAGGATCTGACATAACCCCACACTTTCTCCTCTATATGTGGGAGGAACTTGCTCTAGGTCCACAGAATGCCAACCCTTGGAAAGGAAAGAACAGAAAAGAAACAAGAAAAGAAATGGGGGTAGGGACTTTCCTTAAAGCATCAAATTACAGCAACAAGGCATATACTGGGCATTAAAAATCTGTCAAGCCACATATTCTGTGAGTTTAATGAATCTAAACCAAATGTCTGAAATAGTTTAACCCTTATTAAAAGAGGCCAGAATGGGGGTAAATCTAGTCAGTCACCATGTGTCAAAGGAAATTATAAAGAGATCTTACAGCAAACAAGTTTGAAAAATTGACCCAAAAAATCCAATAAAGAATTTCTTCCAGGGGAGATGCCTGGGTGGCTCAGTCAGTTGGGCGTCTGCCTTCGGCTCAAGTCATAGTCCCAGGGTCCTGGGTTTGAGCCCCACAACGAGAGGCTAGATGGGGAGCCTGCTTTTCTCTCTCTCTCTCTCAAATAAGTAAATAAAATCTTCTTTTTTTTTAAAGATTTTTATTTATTTATTTGACAGAGAGAGGGAACACAAGCAGGGGGAGTAGGACAGGGAGAAGCAGGCTTCCCGCGGAGCAGGGAGCCCGATGCGGGGCTCAATCCCAGGACACTGGGATCATGACCTGAGCTGAAGGGAGACGCTTCACGACTTGAGCCACCCAGGCGCCTAAATAAATAAAATCTTAAAGAAAGAAAAAGAATTTCTTCCAAGCTGAATAGATTATATAATTTCAAAAAAATAATCAGGCGCCTGGCTGGCTCCGTTGGTACAGCACTCGACTCTTGATCTCAGGGTTGTGAGTTTGAGCCCTACGGTGGGCATGGAGCCTACTTTAAAAAAAAAAGTCTTTCAAGCTATTTCCATTATCCGTGATAATTTTGAAAATGTTAAACTTGTCAACTTTCAAATCTTAAAAGAAAATTTTTAAGTTTTTCACTTCCTGTGTTTTGTAAACATTTTGCTTTTCTAGTAACAGTTCTGTACAAAAAGCTTACTGACAAACACACCCCAAATCCAAAACAAATAGAAGCCAACACAAAAAAGCTGAACAAAGTTTTTTCAACCAAATCTAGCATCTCAAAGGACCTAGCCCTAGCCTAGGCAGGAAATAAAATTCATAAAGTCACAGACACAGCATTTTATATACAGACGGGACCTGATGATCATCCGACCCAATTCATTTACTTGACAGAAAAGTAAGACCTACAGGGGTTAAAGGATTTGTCCAATGTCAGCAGTGGCCATATGGGGCTTCCACAGAATGGCAGACCATTGAAGAATTACTTGAGCCCTGCCCATATGAACACTGCTGATAATGTGAAGGAAATGTCACATATGCAGGTTCCTTCTTTGGCAGAATTGATTATAGATGGATACATTTCAACAGGACTACACATTCAGTTGTAAGAGCAATAGGAGATTCAAAAGATTTTCAGCCATAATTTTGTTTTAGGTATGTCTCATGAGCTATAATATAACCACTAGGCCAAAACCAAAAGAAACTGGATTCCTTAAGTACACTAGAACTGCCTATATTTATGTCATCAGCCATTTGTTTGATTCATCTTCTCTCAAACACTGGGTCATGGGAGGTCCCCTTTAACTGAATGGGATATCATCACTGAGTGTTACATCAAATTCTAAATGAACTAATTAAAGTTTTATAATTTATACTTGTAGAACAACTTAACTGGGCTTAATTAAATGTGACCTGAACACTTCCTTTTATCCATTTTGGGGCCTCTTATTAAAAAAAAAAAAAAAGACAAATTGAAATTTCATTTTTATTCTTTTATTTTTTAAGATTTTATTTATTTGACAGAGACACAGCAAGAAAGGGAATACAAGCAGAGGAAGCGGGAGAGGGAGCCCGATGTGGGGCTCGATCCCAAGACCCTGGGATCATGACCTGAGCTGAAGGCAGAAGCTTAATGACTGAGCCACCCAGGTGCCCCTCATTTTTATTCTATATGCTGTGATTTTAATTTCTCATACAAACATTTCCCATGTGGGCCCCCAAATTACTTCCTGCCCTTTTCCAGTTCTGTTACACTGTTTTCCAAGTTCTAGAGCAGTTCCATTTGTAGTTTCAGAAATTAAAAATCACAATCTCAGAATGAATAACAAAGATGTCCTATAATAGGCAACATGTAAGAATCAGTACATATACCTAAGCTGGTTATTAAACCACTGTGCAACAATGAAATGTTAATATGTGACTAATTAGGCCTATGAACTTATTTCTTTCCTGTTAATAAGGTACTAGTATGCGAAAGAATTAAGTTGAGCACTTACTTCATATCATATATAAAAATTAACTGAAAAACAGATAAAAGACCTAAATGTAACAGGTAAAACTATAAAACTCTTAGAAGAAGGGCACCTGGGTGGCTCAGTCGTTGAGCGTCTGCCTTCAGCTCAGGTCATGATCCCAGGGTCCTGGGATCGAGTCCCACATTGGGTTCCCTGCTCAGCGGGAAGCCTGCTTCTCCCTCTCCCACTCCCCCTGCTTGTGTTCCTGCTCTCGCTGTCTCTGTCAAATAAATAAAATCTTAAAAAAAAACAACCTCTTAGAAGAAAACATGGGGTAAACCTTTATGTCTTTGAATTTGGCAAAGGATTCTTAGGACACGAAAGGCATGGTCAATAAAAGAAAAAAGTGGGCGCCTGGGTGGCTCAGTTGGTTAAGCGACTGCCTTCGGCTCAGGTCATGATCCTGGAGTCCCGGGATCGAGTCCCACATCGGGCTCCCTGCTCAGCGGGGAGTCTGCTTCTCCCTCTGACCCTCCCCCCTCTCATGTGCTCTCTCTCTCTCTCTCATTCTCGCTCTCTCAAATAAATAAATAAAATCTTTAAAAAAATAAAAAAATAAAAAAAAAATAAAAGAAAAAAGTAACGGGCGCCTCGGTGGCTGAATGAGTTGGCTGTCTGGCTCTTGGTTTCGGCTCAGGTCATGATCTCAGGGTCCTGGAAATGAACCCATGTCAGGCTCTGTGCTCAGTTGGGGAGTCTGCTTGATTTCTCTCCCTCTCCCTCTGAACCGCCCCCCCATCTCACACTCTCTAAAATAAACCTCTAAAAATAAAAAAAAAGAGGGTGCTTGGGTGGCTCAGTCGTTAGGTCAGGTCATGGTCCCAGGGTCCAGGGATCAAGCCCCGCATCGGGCTCCCTGCTCCGCAGGAAGCCTGCTTCTCCCTCTCCCACTCCCCTGCTTGTGTTCCCTCTCTCGTTGTGTCTCTGTCAAATAAATAAATAAATCTTAAAAAGAAAAAAGAAAAAAAACAGGTAAGTTGAATTTCATCAAGATGAAAAACTTTTACTTCAATTTTGTTTAACCTCAATTAAAATTAAAAACTTTTGTGATTCAAAGGCTACCTTCAAAAAAGTGAGAAGATAACCCATAGAATAGGAAAAAATATTTGTAAATCATGTATTTGATAAGGGTCTTATGTCTAGAATGTATAAAGAACTCTTACAACTCAATAGTAAAAGGGTAATAACCCAATTAAAAAATAAGCAGAGGATTTGAATAAACATTTCTCCAAAGAAGATATATGAATGCCCAATAAGCACATGAAAAGAAACTCAACATCATTAATCTTCAGGAAAATGTAAATCAAAGTAAGAAGAGATACCACTTCACACCTACCACAATGTATAATCCAAAAAGATGGGCAATAACAAATGCTGGTGAGGATGTGAACAAACTGGAATACTCACACACTGCTGGTGGGATTATAAAATAGTACAGCCATTTTAGAAAACAGTTTGGCAATTCCTCAAATGATTAAACAGAATTACTGTATGACCCAGCAATTCTACTTCTAGGTATATACCCAGGAAATATAAAAACATATGACTGCACAAACATTAGTACACAAATGTATATCAGCATTATTCATAATAGTGTAAAGAAAAAAACAATCAAAGGGTGTCTGGCCGGCTCAGTCAGTAAAACATGTGACTCTTGATCTCAGGGGTTTAAGTTCAAGCCCCACACTGGGTATGGAGATTACATTTAAAAAAAAACCTTAAAAAAATAAAAATTTTTAATTTTTTAAAAAAATTTTATTTATTTGAGAGAGAGAGCAAGCATGCACGCACAAACAGGGAATCAGCAGGCACAGGGAGAAGCAGACACCCCACTGAGCAGGGAGCCCGATGCAGGACTGAATCCCAGGACTCTGGGATCATGACCTGAGCTGAAGGCAGACAATTTAACTGACTGAGCCACCCAGGCGTCCCGAAAATTTTTTTTAAAAAAAGGCAAATAATCCAAATGTCTATCAATGAATGAAAGGATAAACAAAATGTGGTATATCCATATGATGAAATATTATTCAGCAATTAAAAACAAGTATGATACATGCTACAACTTGGGTAAACCTTGAAAACATTATCCTAAGTGAAAAAGGGCAGTCATAAAAGCCCACAACATTGATTCCATTCATATGAAAGTCCAGAACAGAAAAATCTATAGAGCTAAAAAGTAAATTAGAGCTGGGGAGTAGACTGGAGCAAAGGATGACAGCTAAAGGGTGCATGGTTTCTTTTTAAGGTGATGAAAATTTTTGTTTTTTTTTTTTAAGATTTATTTATTTGACAGAGAGAGACACAGCGAGAGAGGGAACACAAGCAGGAGGAGTGGGAGAGGGACAAGCAGAATCCCCTGCTGAGCAGGGAGTCCGATGCAGGGCTCTATCTCAGGATCCTGGGACCATGACCTGAGCTGAAGGCAAGCGCTTAACCGACTGAGCCACCCAGGTGCCCCTTGTATCTACTTTCTAAGATTCATTTTTAAAGACAAAAGTTTTTCTGAAGAGATAGCTAAAATACATGGCATGTGAGAACACTGGCATAGTAACAATATTACACATTTGTAGAAACCATGTATCAGCAAACACTTCCAACACAGTTCTAAAAACTCAGAGCAGGGGTGCCTGGGTGGCTCAGTACCTTAAGCAGTTAAGAGTCTGACTCTTGCTTTGGTCTCAGGTCATGATCTCATGGATCATGAGATTCTGCCTGGCACTGGGCTATGCACTCAGCAGGGAGTCTGCCCCTCCCCCCATTCGAGCACAAGTGCACGCTCTCTCATATAAATCTTTTTTTTTTAATATTTTATTCATTGGGGCGCCTGGATAGTTGTCATTAAGTGTCTGCCTTTGGCTCAGGTCATGATCCCAGGGTCCTGGAATTGAACCCCGCATTGGGTTCCCTGCTCCGTGGGAAGCCTGCTTCTCCCTCTCCTACTCCCCCTGCTTGTGTTCCCTCTCTCGCTGTCAAATAAATAAATAAAATCTTAAAAAAAAATGTGATTAATTACATTTAAAAAAATTAATATTTTATTCATTTATTTGACAGAGAGCACAAGCAGGGGGAGCAGGAGAGGGAGAGGGAGAAGCAGGCTCCCCACTGAGCAGGAAGGCCAACGTGGGGCTCAATCCCAGGACCCCGGGATCATGACCCCAGCTGAAGGCAGATGCTCAACCAACTGAACCACCCAGGTGCCCCTCAATAAATAAATCTTTTTAAAGATTAAAAATAAAAACTCAGCAGCACTGTCCAATAGAAATATAATTGGAGCTGTAAGTATAATTTTAAATTTTTTCTTTTTTTTAAAAGATTTTATTTATTTATTTGAGAGAGAGAGACAATGAGAGAGGAAACACAGGCAGGGGGAGTAGGAGAGGGAGAAGGAGGCTTCCCGCAGAGCAGGAAGCCCAACATGGGGTTTGTTCCTGGGACCCTGGGATCATGACTTGAGCCGAAGGCAGATACTCAACAACTGAGCCACCTAGGTGCCTCTAATTTTAAATTTTCTCATAAACACATTAAAGTAAAAGAATCAGGTGAAATTATTTAGTTTTAACATATTTAAAATAATCTACTATATCTATCATTTCAACATATAATCAATATAAAAAATTACTGATACATTTTACATTGTTTTTGGTTTTAAGTTTTGAAATCCCTCGTTGTACCATACACTTAAACAGTGCACCTTTCATGTGCTTAGCAGTGACCTGGTAAGTGGCTCTGGTACTGGATACTGCAACCTTAGGGTCTAAGGAATACATGCTAACTACAAATAGGGGTTTTTTGTTGTTGTTGTTGTTGTTAAGAAAGCAAATTTTTCATGTCCTGCCACCTCGTAAGTGATATATAAGGGAAACTGACCATGTATCAGTCATTAGTGGTTAAATTATATTTCCCAAAAGAATATATTATTTTAGTTTTTTATTTGAGAGAGAACAAGAGAGAGAGGGAGAGAGAGCACAGAGGAAGAAGTAGACTCCTGCTGAGCAGAGTCCAATGTGGGGCTCGATCGCAGGACCCTGAGATCATGACCTGAGCCAAAGGCAGATGTTTAAATGAGTGAGCCACCTAGGCACCCCTCAAAAGAATATATTTAGAATTATATTAATTTTTGTAAAATTTCAAACTACCTTAAAAATTTTAATTTTTTTTTACTATCTCTACACCCAACATGGGGCTCAAACTCACAACCCCAAGATCAAGAGTCACATGCTCTACTGACTGAGCCACTGAGTCCAACACCTTAAAATTTTAATGAGATATAATTTATATACACTAAAATGCATTACTTGAAGTGTACAGTTTGATGAGTTTGAATATATATATGTAACCACTAGTCCAGTTAAGATACAGAACATTTCTATCACTGCAGATTCTTCCAGTCAATTCCTCCCAACCACTGCTGATTTCTATTAACATAAATTAGTTTGTAGTTTTGCCTGTCATATAAATGGCATAAATGGAATCATACTGTAGATACCTTACACTGCATATAAGAAACACAAAATGTTTTGAGAATCATTCATATTGACTTGTGCATCAATAATTTGTTGCTTTTTATAACTGAAAAGTATTCCAGTGTATATGGTGGATTATAATTTAGTTATCTGTTCTCTTATTAATGGTTACTGGACTATTTCTAGTTTTTCTCTATCATGAGTAAAATTGCTATGATTTATTGTATGTACAAGTTTTCATTTATCTTGGGTATGTACCTAGAAATAGAATCATCTTTTCTTTGAAAATTTTAAGTCATAGCATTCATTTAAGGCTGTAGAATGTGTGTGTATATATGTGTGTGCTTTCCTAACTGAATGAAACTGATGGCTTTGCAGAGCTCGGAATGATTCAGGAACTGAACAATACTCTAACAGTGTTCACCTGTTCATCTGAGCCTCACAATTAAACTGCTTAGTTGATTTCTGAGACATTTCCTGATGTGGGGTAAATTTCTGTTTTAATTGTGAGAATATTTTTCTGAAATCTATCTTAATTCTAATATAGAACCTCACAATTGCTTCACGTGTCATCTGTCTTCAAAAAACATTCTTGAAACTTGGTTAGAATGAATATTTTTTGGAACCCATCTTCATTTATATACAAATGAAAAAAATGAAAGTACTCAAGAGGCTGTGAACCCATACCAAAGGAAGTGGCCATTATAACACTCATGATAATTCACTGCATATTAGTTATGCTGGAAATAGGAAATGAGGTGTCTTGGGTATTATAGGGCACAAGGGGTCATATATAATAGTCCATAAAAACTAAACTATACACTAGTCACACACACATTTCCAATCACATAAAAGAATTCAGGTCAGAAAAAGATGAAATCTCTAAGAATTCCATGATCTTAACAGAAAACCAATGTACTCAGTCTCCTTCCTTCTATAGAAGACAGCTGGCTCCTGCCACAGAACTGCCCTTTAACACGCCCAACTGCATTATGAGCTTTTATAGCTTTGAAAATTACGACACAAATCTTTTACGACTCCTTTCCTGCACCATTTGTCTCCACATTACCATTACTACTGTCTTGCATAGCAGTTCTTTTTATAAATCTACCCTAAGGCTCCTTCCCTCTTATTCCATTTCCTTTCTCCCATCTGCTCCATAAGAAAAATGTTAATATATACCAGCAAACCCATCTTTACCTCACTTTATGATGATGGAATTCCCAATGGAGACCCTTTGCCCCTTTCCACAAAAATAGGGAAGTAATTTTATTTTCTCTGAAAATCATCAATCCTCCTACTAGGGCACATGGAAAGCAAAGAGTTGTGCCTTGAAGGGTACAAAATTCAGAGAGGAAGTATGCCACTCTGCACATACCCTTCTCTTTAATGCCACTTTCAGAAGGCAAAATTAATTTACACAACTCTGCAGCTGTTCAACCATTAGAGAATAATATACTTGTTAAATTGCATAAAGCCATCCTAAGATTAGTACTCAAATAAATTTGTAAAAATTAAAATCAAATTTAAAATTTGTTTAAAATACCTTACTCATTAAGGATTCTCCTTAAAAACTGTGTACAATGATACTCACTGCAGCATTATTTGTAACATAAAGACAAACATTATAAACAACTAAATATAAAGGAATGATAAAGTATGTCATATCCATATAATACAATTCTATGCACCTATTAGAAAGAAAGAAACAGAGCTTTGTACCAATGCAGAGCAATCTCTAAAGATACATTGTCAAATGGGAAAAGTAGGGTATGGAACAAGATGGGGACACTATCCAATTGCTAGTGTAAAAATTACCATATATACATATGCTGGCACAGGAATGAGAAATCTCACTGGAAGGACATACAAGAAACCTGTAACTGGTCACCCCTCAGGGAAGATCTTAGAAACAGAGGACTGGGTTGGGCCAAATTTTACTTATACTATCCAACTTTTTTTTCTTTTTAAGATTTTAAGTAATCTATACACCTTAACATGGGGCTCAATCTACAAAACCCTGAAATCAAGAGTCGCACATTCTTTGACTGAGCCAGCCAGGCACCCCTACACTATATAACTTTTTGTACTAAGATTTTTATCACACACAATAACCTATTAAAAATAGATGAACCTCTGACCCTCCCCCCTCTCATGTGCTCTCTCTCTCTCTCTTTCTGTCTCAAATAAAATCTTTAAAAAAAAAAATAGATGAACCCCTTAGATAAATATAAAATCCAGGTGGATCCATAAAGAAATACATCTCTAGAAAACATGAGGAACACTGGGGGAAAACAGTACATTTTTTTTGGCAAATCAAAGCATTGTCCCAAATATTGTCCTGGCTGAGCACTACAATCCACCTCTTTCCCATGAGCTCATTTTTACCAAATAAAGATTAGCTTTACTTAATTTGCATTGTTTTTATAAATTTCCATTCAGGACAAAAATCTAGCATGGTTTTAGTTGTATGGTTGAAATTTGACTGTTTTTTAAAAAATTAAATTTTACGGGTGCCTGGGTGGCTCAGTTGTTAAGCATCTGCCTTCGGCTCAGGTCATGATCCCAGGGTCCTGGGATGGAGCCCTGCGTCGGGCTCCCTGCTTGGTGGGAAGCCTGATTCTCCCTCTCCTACTCCCCCTGCTTGTGTTCCCTCTCTCACTGTGCCTCTCTCTGTCAAATAAATAAAATCTTTTTTTAAAGATTTTATTTATTTATTCAAGAGAGAGAGAATGAGAGATAGAGAGCACAAGAGGGAAGAGGGTCAGAGGGAGAAGCAGACTCCCCGCTGAGCAGGGAGCCCGATGTGGGACTCGATCCCGGGACTCCAGGATCATGACCTGAGCCGAAGGCAGTTGCTTAACCAACTGAGCCACCCAGGCGCCCATAAATAAAATCTTTAAAAAATAAATAAAAAATAAATAAAAGTTCAATTTTATTTCACTCAATGGCAACATTCTTCTGTATATTTTGTTATCACTGTTGTTTCACTGGTAATTTGTTTTTTTGGGTTTTTTTTTTAAAGATTTATTTATTTATTTGAGAGAGAGAGAGAAAGAGCATGCACACACCTGTGCGCACGAGGTGGTTGGGCGGGGTGGAGGGAGATGGAGAGAAGCTCCATGCTGAGTGTGGAGCCCAACATGGGGCTCGATCCCACGACCCTAAGATTATGACCTGAACTGAAATCAAGAGTTGGGACACTTGGGTGCGTGGGTGGCTCAGTTGGTTAAGCGACTGCCTTCGGCTCAGGTCATGATCCTGGAGTCCCGGGATCGAGTCCCGCATCGGGCTCCCTGCTGAGCAGGGAGTCGGCTTCTCCCTCTGACCCTCCTCCCTCTCATGCTCTCTCTCATTCTCTCTAATAAATAACTAAAATATTAAAAAAAAAAAAAAAGAGAGTTGGACACTTAACCGACTGAGCCACAGAGGCACCGCTGCACTGGTAATTTGTTACAGTACTTTTATTTCCTTGCTATCTTATGACTCATCTGAAAATTCAAGAAATTTTAATATAAAGATTACTGAAGAAAACATTTATTACTTTTTAAAAAAATTTTTTAAAAAGATTTTATTTATTTGACAGGGAGAGACACAGTGAGAGAGGGAACACAAGCAGGGGGATTGGGAGAGGGAGAAGAAGACTCCCCACTGAACAAGGAGCCCAATGCAAGGCTCAATCCCAGGACCCTGGGATCATGACCTGAGCCAAAGGCAGCCACTTAACTGACTGAGCCACCCAGGTGCCCCACTTTTTATTTTTTTTTAAAAGATTTTATTTATTTCAGAAAGAGAGAAACAGACAGCAAGAGAGCACGAGCAGGGAGAGAGGGAGAAGCAGGCTCCCCCCACTGAGCAGGGAGCCCAATGCAGGGTTCCACCCCAGGACCCCGGGATCATGACCCAAGTTGAAGGCAGATGCTCAACTGACTGAGCCACCCAGGTGCCCCCAAAAAACATTTAATTAACCTTGTCAAGTTTCAAAAAACCAAAACTCTACATTCAAAATCTTAAATGACCAACTCATTTCTAACTAAATGTGAGATTTAATCCTCCATATAATCAGAGGATTAATTCTTTCCTCAACATAATAAAACCCGGGACAGAGAGGGCATGAATGCAAAGTGGGAATTTATGGTACACTTCAACAGAATAAAATAAAGAAATAAAAAGTTGTTGTCTAGGTGAGAATGGTGCGTGGAGCCCTGTGCTCATGGACAGCAATGCCCTGGCATGAACATGCTGATCTGACAGAGTACGATCAGAAAAGCGCACATCCTGGGGACATCTGGGTGGCTCAGTCGGTTAAGTGCCTGACTCTTGATTTTGGCTCAGGTCATGATCTTGGGGTTGTGGGACTGGGCCCTATGTCAGCCTCCGTACTTGGTGTGGAGTCTGCTTGAGATTCTCTCTCCCTCTGCCTCTGCCCCTCCCCCTGCTCTCTCTCTATCTCTCACACACATACATACACACATTCTCTCTCTCTTTCAAAATAAATTAATAAAAATCTTTAAAAAAAAAGGGCACATCTTTATTTAAATGGAAAAAAAAGAAGAGAGAGAAAAGGACACATCCTGCTGGCCAATATTCCTCCAAAAACACTAGGTATGCAAGGAGGAGCTTCACTAACATTAATGAAATAGCTTCCTTTTTAAAGAGTTAGAAAAAACAGATATCCAATAAGAAAATAAAAAACATCAGTTATTCCACCATTCAGGGATAACCACCATGAAGGTTTTGATATAGATCCAATTTTTTCATGCAAATAAACCTATACATTTTATAAAAATGTAATTTTAAACTGTTTAGACATAAAATCTTAACATTTTATAGTTCTATTGCATGCTTTATTTGAAAGTTAAATGAAGTTAATCAAATGGACTATACTATGAAAAAAAATTACACACAGTAAAGATAGATCCCGACCTTATTCATTTCTATAAAATACATTCTAGATGAAACAGGAATTTATATTGGTGGTTGTGACAGTGCTAGAACACATAGGTGAATTATTCTCTCATCCTTGGAGGCAAGAAGGCCTTTCTACACATTACACGAATACTTATGGAATTCTGTTTTACAACTAAAATCATAAATCTCAGAAATGATAAAAGGCCAATTTCTGTAACATACAAGAACTCTTACAAAAAGGATGAAAAACCAGATATGAAAATGGTAAATTCTATAAACAGGAGGTTCACAGAAAAAGAAATACAAGCCATCAGTTAACCTTGGCATCAGATTGAGCACCTTGAGCAGACTGAACAAAATGTAAAATTTTAAAATGAGGTCATTTTTTACTTCTCAGGGTAATAAAATATCACACGAAAAAAAGAGACACCCCAAATCTCACGACCTAATAACTAAGATACAAATTAATACCATTTTGTCTTAAGTGTTTGCCATCTTTTTTTTTCTTTAAATATTTATTTATTTGAGTGAGAGAGTGAGAGCAAGCGTGCAAGCTGGGGGAGGGGCAAAGGGAGAGGGAGACAGAAGCAGACTCCCCACTGAGCGTGGAGCCCCATGTGAGGTTTGATCCTACAATCCTAAGATCAGACTTGAGCTGAAATCAAGAGTCGGACACTCAACCAACTGAGCCACCCATATGCTCCTCGCCATCTGCTTTTGAAGGCAGTGTTTTTTCCTCTATCTCTAATTCCTCTGTACCTTTCACAAGGCTAGCACTGTTTGTCAGAAAAAAATGGGAATAAATGAAATGTTTTCCAAAAGTAATCCATCAATTGACAATGCTACGAGCAACATATATATGTTTAAATGTACTTCTGTCACTCTTTTGCAATAGGCAAAACATAAGAAATCATGGTTCTTAAAAAAATAAAATAAAAAAATAGTAATAATAAAAGAAATAATGGCTTTTTTTTCGTTTTAATTTTCAGTTCTATTATTGAAATCATTCTTAAAAGTAATGCTATATCATTCAGCCTAACTCCAAAAATAATATGAAGAAATTATGGTCAGGGCGCCTGGGTGGCTCAGTCATTAAGCATCTGCCTTCGGCTGAGGTCATGGTCCCAGGGTCCTGGGATTGAGCCCCACATGGGGCTCCCTGCTCCACGGGAGGCCTGCTTCTCCCTCTCCCACTCCCCCTGCTTGTGTTTCCTCTCTCGCTGTGTCACTCTCTGTCAAATAAATAAATAAAATCTTAAAAAAAAAAAAGAAATTATGGTCAAAATATATCAAATTTGTTGAAAGATAAATTTATAGACTTAAAGTCAGCGAACTCCAAGGCAAGAGTAAAAATGAAGAAAATCACACTCAGACTCATCATAGTCTAATTGGTGAAAAACAGAGACAATCTATAGATAGAAAAATGGCACCTCAGTACAATGACTATAAACTTCTAATCAGAAATAACAGAAGTTGAAGTTAATGCAGTGACCTCTTCAAAGAGCTGACTGAAAGGAAAACCAAACTCTACCAATCTAGAGTTCTGTTTTCAGTGAAAATATCCTAAGAATGAAGATGAAATAAAGACAATTGTAGATTTAAACAGATAAAAAAACCCAAAACCCTAGGAAAATTAAGACCTGTATTGTAAGAAATGTTGAAGGAAGAGCCTCAGAATGAAGGGAAATGATATCTTATGGAAACTAGCATCAGTCAGAAGTGGTAATTATGTGGCTAAATGTAAAAGATGGCCTTTTTTCTTTTAGGATTTTATTTTTAAGTAATCTCTACACCCAACGTGGGGCTCAAACTCACAACCCCAAGATCAAGGGTTGTATGCTCCACCAAGTCAGCCAGCCGGGCAAGCAAGAAGCAAATATTCTTAACAAAATACTAAAAATTTGAATCCAACAATTTATAAGAAAAGATAATACACTGTGACTAGCGGGGTTTATCACAAGATTGAAAGGTTGGTTTAACATTTGACATTCCATCAATATAATTCATAACATTAACAAAATAAAGATTAAAAATAACGTGCAATAGATGCTATACTAATTTTTTTTTTTAAGATTTTATTTATTTATTTGAGAGAGAGAGAATGAGAGATAGAGAGCATGAGAGGGAAGAGGGTCAGAGGGAGAAGCAGACTCCCTGCTGAGCAGGGAGCCCGATGCGGGACTCGATCCCAGGACTCCAGGATCATGACCTGAGCCGAAGGCAGTCGCTTAACCAACTGAGCCACCCAGGCGCTCAATGCTATACTAATTTTTGTTTTAAAGATTTTATTTATTTATCTGACAAAGAGAGACACAAAGAGAGAGGGAACACAAGCAGGGGGTAGCGGGAGAAGGAGAAGCAGGCCTCCCGCCGAGCAGGGAGCCAAATGCAGAGATCAATCTCAGGATCCTGGGACCATGACCTGAGCCCAAGGCAGAAGCTTAAGGACTGAGCCACCCAGGCACCCCTAATTTTGTTTAGATACTCACTTTAAGTTTTCTAATTCCTGTTTTCTCAATGGAGAAGAAGGTGGAGCTGGAATGAATTTATCTCCATCATGGCTTTTACTGCTAAAATAAAGACAGACTCTAAATTATGAAGAGCAAATAAACAATTAAATATAAAATTGTTTCCCTACCCCCACTCCCATGCAATTTTTTATCCCAAAAATATACAAGAGCCAAAAACAACAAATGCAAAATGCTTAACCACTGTGCTAAAGCTATACTGTATTTCACTTTCTTCCCTCAAGTACACGGTGCTGTTTTTTAAAAATTTCTAATTGTAAACAATATCTCTACAAAGGAAATCACTCCTGTATTTTCACACATTTCTTGGTGTTCTGATTGCTTTTTATCAACTACAGTAAAACATAATCCCAATGGAGGAAAAAACAAAAAAAAACCCACAATTTTGTTTCATATTTTCTTTAATACATGTATTTCTATCATAATCAAGAAAAAAACGCTGGGATGAAAGACTTGAATTTAAAGGTGCCATGTGTAAAAACAACTTTATATATAATGGTGTTTTATTATTACGAAAAGCTCTCTTAATTTCTAGAGACTGGTTAATATTTAAGTTATACTAAAAAACTAGAAATTAATAGAAATATTCTGGAGGTTAATAGTTTATGGTATGTTAAGAGAAAAGGCATAGGTTAAGAAAAAAGGAGAAGTTTTAGGATTTAAGTATTTATTTTAATAAACATAAAAACAAAATGCTATCTCTGAGAGAGCAACAGGATTTCTTCACAACTATTCCTCCTATGAAAAGTTGTTTCTTTCTACTTTTCTTAGGTTCTCTCCTCAGTCTTCACAGTATTTCTCTCTTCCAGAAATACTTAACATTCATACTTTCCTTTCTTATTATTCAAAACAGGGGATTTAGGAAAAATTCGGGCTTGAGATTTTAGGAATCATCTAAAGGCCAAAGAGGCTTACTAATGAAGTCCTGAGGGGTTTCACCAAAGAGGGCCAAAAGGATTACAAAAGGATCAGAATACCTGCAAGTTTCACTGCTTTCACTGCTCTCCGTGTTCCCACCTAATTGATTACTATTTTTAGACCCATTTTCCTGCTTCGGATCTTGCTGTTCTTCGGGTAACAGCAACAAGGCATTTCTGAGACAAATGGCTGCAAACTCCATACTGGCTACAGGAATGGCTGAAGACTGTCCATCACTTAAAAAACGAAAACAAATTAGCTAAGTAAATAACTTAAAAATAAATAAGGCTTTTCTATTATCAGGAATAAAACCAATATAATTGGAAATGAAAATTTGCTGACAGGTAGAAATTTGAAAATAAGCAGTTATAAGAGAATCGTAAAGAACCTAAATCCTAAATATTACACACAAAAATTTTAAAAGTATGAATAATACATAGCAAGTATACACATCATACAAGATGTATCTCTAGGAATGGGACTAAGGATGGAAACCAACTTGAAGGTTATCTGCAATGTCCTTGTTAATGTAACAGAAGAGTTATAGACAAGGAAAATTATAGCGAGGGCCAGGGCAAGTATAATAAGAATTGAAAAGAAAGAAGATTTTCACATCTGAGCCTTGTTTTGGTTGATCCTTGCTTTTGAAAATGCTTTATTTGTAAATTTGTCTTACAATTTTTTTGAGATTTTATATAACTTTCTATTGGTTCAAAAGGTGAAAAGTAGTAATAATTTTGAAATTGTAGGAAAATGATCCTTTATCTTAAATCTTAAAAAAAAATCTGCATTACAGTTGAAATAAATTAAGACCAAATATTGTGTGCCAGTTACTATTTTGAAACTTTGGGAGAACTTTTATTTATTTTTTAAAAAAGATTTTATTTCTTTATTTAATTGACAGAGAGAGAGAGACAGCGAGAGAGGGAACACAAGCAGGGGGAGTGGGAGAGGGAGAAGCAGGCTTCCCGCTGAGCAGGGAGCCCGATGCAGGGTTGGATACCAGGACCCCGGGATCACGACCTGAGCTGAAGGCAGTCGCTTAACCAACTGAGCCACCCAGGTGCCCCTGGGTTAACTTTTAAATGGTAGTGGAACATTTTTATTTTTTGGAAAAGAAAAAATACAATTTTCTTTTTTCTTTCTTTCTTTCTTTTTTTTTTTTTTTACAAAGCCTACTACTTTAGAAATAATAGCAACTCCAAATTGGGATCTTTATACAAGATAAAGATGTTCATACTTAAAAGTTAATCAACTGAAGGTTTACATATGACAGCTTTATAATGCTTTGGTTACTTTATGTATTAGTACTTTTCTCTCTAAATATTAAGAATTAGCTTTAGGGACTATAAGAAAATACCTAAATAAAAAGCATCAGTGATAAATTATATAAAAAAAGAAACATCAAGATGCCCTCTTCTGGACGTTTTGAATAATGGTATTAAATAGACCAGGGTCTCAGGCCATCAACAGTTTCAGCACAAATGTAATTAAGTGAAATCTTATGTCAGATAATATTCACTGTGAACCTATACATAGGGATCTATTTGTTGAAGTAGCAATAAAACCTAGTTACAAAATGATTTCTCCTATAAAGTTATGTCTTAAAAATATTTTTATAAATAACATTATGTGAAATATTAAATATCTACAGTTTCTCTTTGCAAAATACTTACTTATATACAGTATTCTGTATGGACTGTGATGCCAGAACTATTTTACGATGATAGCCTTGACCCACAATAGACTGTACAATTCCTTTCTTACTCGGAAGGCCTTTAGTTTCTTGTTCAGCAGTCTACAAAATACAAATAATTTCTAATTAACTTAATGCAATTATAAGATAGGATGTGAAAAATGATCTAATACTTTTCCGGTTACTCCAAGGAAGTTCCTAAGATCCACTGATGTGGAGCGAAATATGCTCCATATTGAAGAGTAGTTAAGTTAGTTAGTACATGGAGTGGGAAGTCTGTGATGGATGCTGTACTTTTATATGAACTTTGAGGTAATTCTAAGGAAAAAAGGCAATTCAAGAATGACTCAAACATTTATTTAGAATGATTTATTTAGAACATTCTACATCCTAGGGACCATGACGCATATTACAGGCACTTTGACATCAGATTAAGGAAACATATAGAGCCCCAAAAACTCATGAAAAAGGGAAGCAGCTCTACTTTCTAAAACACATATCTTGTGCTTCTTCATTGAAAGCATTAAATTGTCAACAACTTATAAACTCGGACAAGCTATATGTTAAAATTTACATGGGCACAATTCTTGCCTTCTAGAAAATTAAAACCCTAAAGCCCTGTAAAACATTACACTGAAAAGAGTAAAAGCTACTTACATATATATAGTATTTTAGGATATTTCACTAAGATGCATAATCTTACTACGGGAACTTGATGATGTCAACTACCTCTATCTTCCCTTTCACTCCAAGTCTGAGTTACCTGCAGGTGGATTCCCGAGTAGTCATATAAAGTCAGGCAGATTCTCATATGCAGAATAAACTTGAGCCAATCCATGAACTCACAGAGCTAAACTCTGCCCTGCAAAAAGTCCTTCTCTAAGCACAATGTTTCTGTACTGTTACTTAATTGCTCCTACTATAACTTCTATTTATGACTTCTAATAAAACAAAGATTCACTTGCATATTCATTTTAAACAGAAAATATTACATAGTGCTTAAAAAATACAACATGCCTGGGCGCCTGGGTGGCTTAGTCGTTAAGCGTCTACCTTCGGCTCAGGTCATGGTCCCAGGGTCCTGGGATTGAGCCCCACATCGGGCTCCTCACTCTGTGGGAAGCCTGCTTCTCCCTCTCCCACTCCCCCTGCTTGTGTTCCCTCTCTTGCTTTGTCTCTGTCAAATAAATAAATAAAACCTTAAAAAAAAAACCACAACATGCTTAAAAAATACAACAGAACTGCTCTGATTGAAAACTTTTTTTAAAGGTTTTATTTATTTATTTATTTGAGAGAGCGTGAGGGAGAGGGAGAGAATCTGAAGCAGACTCCACACAGAGCACAGAGCCCAGTGCAGGCCTCGATTCCACAACCGTGAGATCATGAACTGAGCGGAAAAGAAGAGTTGGACCCTTAACCAACTGAACCACCCAAGCGCCTCTCTGATTGGAAATTTTCTGTCAAGGATGCAGCCAAGCAACATTAATGAAAAATTACAGATAGTGGATATTCTGAACCACTACTGGGAAGGATTTCCATTCTGACTTCTTTTCCTAGTGGTGGTGATAAATTTATAGTGATTCATCCATACATTCTTTCCTGATCCTTAAGGTCACGCAAGCCGATCAATCAGATGGCTAGATGTGAAGATGCAACAGATGAAAACAAAAATGGAATGGAACTAAAAACCCACAATAATAAACTAATACTTTCAATAATACACCAATAGCCAGAACGTGTCAGATCAGTCATGATGTAGAAGAATCATATGTAATTAAAATATTACTTTATAGTGCCATAACAGCAATAGCACTCAACATATTTGAATTTCAGAACTAAGAAAAATAAATGGTACATTTATATACATATATATATTTTTAAAGATTTATGTATTTGACAGAGAGAGACACAGAGAGAGAGGGAACACAAGCAGGGGGAGTGGGAGAGGGAGAAGCAGGCTTCCTGCGGAGCAGGGAGCCCGATGCAGGGCCCCATCCCAGGACCCTGGAACCATGACCTGAGCCGAAGGCAGATGCTTAACGACTGAGCCACCCAGGCGCCCCACATTTATATATTTTAATAGCCTTCTCTTAAAATGCTTAAATACTCTCCCTGCAATTAAGTCTACATTTGATAATTAGGAGATTTCTCACATATTATATCTACCCAAGTAAGCGTAAGCTGTGCTTCTGACAAAAGCGGTCTGAAGCAACGTGCATCAGATAAACAGGACATAAATCATCTCCTTAGCATCACCAATTTAACAATTAAGTTCATTCTTTTTATTAAAAAATGAACTTATTGGGGGCATCTGGGTGGCTCAGTCATTAAGTGTCTGCCTTCGGCTCGGGTCATGATCCCAGGGTCCTGGGATCGAGGCCCACATCAGGCTCCCTGCTCAGCGGGAAGCCTGCTTCTCCCTTCCCACTCCCCCTGCTTGCGTTCCCTCTCTCGCTGTGTCTCTGTCAAATAAATAAAATCTTAAAAAAAAAAATCTTTAAAAGTAAATAAATTCATTTTTTTTTAAAGATTTTGATTTGTTTTTTGACAGAGAGAGACACAGCGAGAGAGGGAACACAAGCAGGGGGAGTGGGAGGGGGAGAAGCAGGCTTCCTGCTGAGCAGGGAGCCCTATGCGGGCCGATCCCAGGACCCTGGGATCATGACCTGAGCTCAAGGCACCCCAATAAAGAAATAAAATCTTTTTTAAAAAATTAGAAATTTGTACAAGGAAATGGAGGAATGGGGACTTCATAATAAAATCCACAGAATGAAAGACTATCCTAAAGGTACTATTTCTAAAAATAAGTAATTTGAAAAGAAAATATTAAACCTTACTGTATTTCTCTACTCCTAGGAAGATCTAATTCCCTGGTTTCCAATAACTGTCCAAATGAGAGGTCTCCAACACTTAAATTCATGATTGAATTAAAGAGAATAAGCAATTTCTAGAGATTTTTTTTTTTAAAGATTTATTTATTTATTTGACAGAGAGAGAGATAGGAAGAGCAGGAACACAAGCAGGGGGAGTGGGAGAGGGAGAAGCAGGCTTCCCGCTGAGCAGGGAGCCCGATATGAGGCTCGATCCCAGGACCCTGGGATCATGACCCAAGCCAATGGCAGAGCCACCCAGGCGCCCCAATTTCTAGAGATTCTTGTTTTAAAAAAGTATAAATACCACCTAAAATTGTCAGTTAATTTAAGAATTATCCAATAAGGAAGTTCTCTTTTAGGGCACCTGGATGGTTCAGTTGGTTAAGCATCCTTCTAGGCTCAAGTCATGATTCTGGGGTCCTGGGATTGAGTCCCACATCGGGCTCCTTGCTCAGCAGGGAGCCTGCTTCTCCCTCTGCCTGCTATTCCCCCTGCTTGTGCTCTCTCTCAAATAAATGAAATCTTAAAAAAAAAAAAGAATGTTGTCCTTTTTTAAAAGGCAAATTACAATTATATAAATGATTAAAGCCCTTCAAAGATAGTTATATAAATGATTAAAGCCCTTCAAAGACAGCACTTATCTCTTTCCCCAGTGGTATACCCAAGTCATGAACAACTTAAGTATCATGTGTGAAAACTGCCAGGCAAACATACTTCTAAATGCTAGTTTTTGCAGCTGCTTCTCAGAAAGTGCTGTTCCACAATAGGAGCAGCAAAAACATCTATATCACCTATGGCAGACAAACCCCAGGTGCCAGGCCTCCCAATCTCCACGCAGCCAAAGAGCGCAGCAAGGGTGGGGGGGTGGGTAGGAAATGGGGTGATACAGGCATCTGGTAATTCTGATAGAACCTGTCTTTCTCCTACTCCCACTGAGCACTCCCCACTTGAGATTCCAAAGGCTTCTACCAACGACCACGTGCAGATGTTCTAGGCAAGGACACCCATGTAAACTGGCCTATTTCTCACAGTCACTGTGGACAAAGGTGTGAGAGAGACAGCTTGATAATCCATGAACTCTGAACCATTTACTGAATCAAAAGTAAAGCCCCTCCCACTGAAGGAAATGCAATGTTGTACAGTTCTTTCCACACTCATGGTCTTAGTTCTTCTCTAACCACTTGGTGCACATACCATTCTCAGGCCAGCAGATGATATGGCCCCCGCCCCAGCAGCTAGCAGACCACTGTTCCAACAGATATGACCCTCTCGTTGGCTTCACCTTTAATGTTTACTGCTGATACAGGGTGCTATACTTTAAGAACCAGAATGTTAATAAATGACTTTAAGAAACTAAATCTTTTGTCCAACTGTTAAAGAACAGACTATCTTTATAAATTCTGAGTTATAAAGAGAATGAGGTCTTGTGTGTTTTCAAGTATTTTCTGCTTTCTATGTAACAAGCTGGGGGGGAGTGTATAAGATACCCAAGGAGCACTCACCCCCTTATTTGCAGCAATGCAGCATTCAGCCAACCTTAGCCAGAGGCGGGGATTTGCATGATAAACCTGAACAGCTTCAATCAGACACTCAAAGGCAGCAAGAGGTCTTCCAATGTGAAGTAGCTGAATGCCACAGTTATATAGCAACTCATACCTCTTGTTGGTTAGTAATGTACACATGGGTCTTCCCGAAAATTTCTTGCCTAATGATACAAATTAGGTAAGAAAAAAATTAGATTAAAAATAACAGTTACACTGAAAACATTTATTCCACTAAATACTTAAATACTACTTTGTTTAATACCAAGGACCCCAGTGTGAAGTTTTGTGTTTTTTTAAAGATTTTATTTGACAGAGAGAGCACAAACAAGGGGAGCATCAGAGGGACAGGGAGAAGCAGACTCCCGACACAGAGCTGGATCCCAGGATTCAGGATCTTGACCTGAGCCAAATGCAAATGCTTAACTGACTGAGCCACCCAGGTGCTCCAGCCCAGTGTAAAGCTGTAATAGCTCTCTCCTAGTGATGATCTTCATCCTCAACCCCACAAATATTCTCCAGGTCATCTCAGTTGCTTGTGCTGGTGTGGCCAGAGATGTCTCTTCTCGTTTGCCAGCTCCCCAGGTAACAATGGTCCAGAAAAGCAAACAAAATAGATAGGACCCACTGACTCCTATGAATCTTTAACCACCTTTCCACCTTTTCAGAAGATTCACTTTTTTAACTTTCATTTTGGTTAGCCATTTTATTGTCATGTGCTTTATTAACCAGAAGTATTCAGCTAATGTTAGCAGAAGTTTGGGAACTTTACTATGAAAATAAAAATTAATATATTATACCTACAAAGACTATGGTTCACTCACTTATTCAAAGTTTCACAGTCTACAATAAGACTACTTATGATTTTGGATACACTTTTCACCAGTTTTTTTATGGTTAAAAAAGCTAAATAATTGCTTGATTTTAAGCATTCCAGGTCAAGGATCCATATCATATGAATATTAAAGTAAGAAACTTCAGGAATTTGCTCCAAGATTGTCAGATGCAAAAAAAATAAAAAAATAAAAAAGATTGTCAGGTGCTGCCTATAACATCCCATGTGAAACCTTGGAAAGAAGCTATAATAAAAACTAGTTTAGGTGCACCTGGCTGGCTCAGTCGGTAAAGCATACAACTCTTAATTTCAGGGTTGTGAGTTCAAGCCCCACATTGGGCATATAGCTTACTTAAAAAACAAAACAAAACAACAAAAAAAAAACACCAAAAAAAACTAGTCGAGAAATCTTAGCAACATACTTTGCTTTGTAACATTACCATGTGTGATTACTGATTTTCAAATCCATGAAAAAGTAAATATAATTTAAATTTCTTTGGTAATTATTCCTACCACCTTGCTATTTGAAGTAGCCATATCTATCAAAAATCCCCGGAGTCAAACCCGTTGGTCAGGGTCAATGTTAATTGTAGGCAGGCACATATGGATGCATTTTGACCAGACACTTGATCACTATCTACCTATTTATTCTTTACCAAAAAAAAAAAAAAATTACTTTTTAAATTCCAGTATAATTTACTTACCTTGTTATATTAGTGTTAGGTATACAATATAGTGATTCAACAATTTTATACATTACTCAGTGCTCAGATGCTTGCTCTTTAAGATCATGCTCTCAAGTAGTAAAATATGAACTGTCCCCCAGCAATGGGCTCACCTGGATCAGTGCTGCCTGCACTGAGCTGTGCACAAACATTGTCATTCTCCTGTAGAGCCTTTTTAAAGTAGAAAATTCCCAAATTGTGCTTGCTCATGGCAAAATGGATGCAACCAAGATTATTCCAGAACATGCATCTCAAGCATTCACCTGACAAAAACACAAATAAATTTGTCCAAAAATGTTACTGTTGACATACGCCACACAAGAATTGGCAATGCAACAGCAATTCCACCTGGTCCTTACAGAAAAGTTTATAAGGCATCTGAAATTCAGGACATCTGAAAATTTTCTAAGTTCCTTTCCTTTTAAAATCTTTTATTAAAGGTGATAAACCCTAACCATTGATTTTGTTAGCCTGCTTAATCTTTTCTTCTGATTTTTAAATAATTGTAGACAATATAATAATGCAAAGGACAAAAGTATTTATTAGTAACATTATATGCACTGCATCCACACAACAAAATATTATGTAGAAACTGGAAAGAATCAGTATATATGGAAACATACTAAATGAGTAGCAAGAATACATTAAACAATATATAAAATCCTGCTTTTGCTTGTTTAAAGTCTTCACTGTTAGTTCACACTTCTTTAATTATCACTAAGGCTGAGCATCTATCTTCTCAAGCTTGTTAGCATTTTTTTTTAAAGATTTTATTTATTTATTTGAGAGAGAGAATGAGAGACAGAAATAGAAAAGCACGAGAGGGAAGAGGGTTAGAGGGAGAAGCAGACTCCCTGCTGAGCTGGGAGCCCAATGTGGGACTCGATCCTGGGACTCCAGGATCATGACCTGAGCCGAAGGCAGTCGCTCAACCAACTGAGCCACCAAGGCGCCCTTGTTAGGCATTTGTATTTCTTATCCTGTAATACACACACTGCTTCTTTCTGTTCTTTACCCATTTTTTTATTTGGTTACAGATGTTTTTCCTATTGGTTACCTGTTATTATGTTATAGAAACCTTCTGGCACATCTGTTTCAAATATTCCCCCCAAAGCCAGTGTGTCATCTGTCTTATGACCTGCTTCAGTGTGTATGTGTGTGAGTTTAATCATAAAAAGTTTTACATTTTTATGTGGTGAAATTTAATCATCTTTTCTAAAATCTATGGTTCTTGCATTTTGGATAAAATTTAATCAAGTCTCCCACCCCCCCCCAAATTAAAATATTCAAGTTTTCTTTAGCTGCTTTCAACCCTTCATTCCTCTGGGTTTTATTTTGGTGTAATGAAAGGAATCCAAGCTTTAGTTTTCTTCTTCTAAACTGCTTCCCAAATACTCCAAAACAATTCACTGATAGTTTGTCTTTTCCACAATGATATAAAATACCGGATCAGACTGACAAAATTAACACTCAGGATATTCAATGCTTAATACTAAAATCTAAAGATTTTCTTCTGATGTGTTTTTAAATTGAGCAATGGTATTTTAAAAAGACAAATAGTAGGCTTCTGGGGAAGACAGTAGGAAATACATTAAAATGTTTATTTAAAGGAGGCTACTTCTGGTAGTGGCATTGTGAACAATTTAAGAAACATTCTATTCCTGAATCTTTTCCAATAAGCATATTTCATCAGCAGCAAAAAATAATTTTACATGAGAAATAAAATATTTTTAAATTAATAACTGTAAAAAATTAGTACATAAAATATATAACTACTATATAAAAATCTTTCCCATTAGATCATCTTAATTGTTGAGTAGTCAACTATATGTCCTGCTCCTCACTCCACTGTAGAGCCTAAAAATATTGATTCTGAAATCTGTATCAAGACAATCCTAAGCAAAATTTTCTCAAAGGATACTGAAGTTTTAGTCCTAAAGATCATTTCAGTGTCTGGGTGTTATGGGACTCTGAGGGGAAATTATGACAATAAAAACAGCAAAAATGAAAATTTAGCACAATTAAAAATGGGTACTCAGAATAAACAGAATATCCAAGAGAACTGTAATGGAACAAATTGCTTTTCTCCATCTTTTACAACCCCACTTAACAGAACAGGTAAAGGGGGGAGGTGAGTATGCCTGCAGGTGTGCTTTTTTTTTTTAGATTTTCTTTATTTATTTGACAGGGAGAGAGAGAGAGAGAAAGAGCGCATGAGCACAACAAGGGGGAGCAGCAGGTAGAGGGAGAGGGAGAAGCCAACTTCCTGCTGATCAGAGAGCACGCCTCCGGGCTTGATCCCAGGAATCTGGGATCACCACCTGAGCCAAAGGCAGCCGTTTAACCCACTAAGCCACCCAGGCGCCCCTGCAGGTGTGTTCTATCTTCGTATCTGGATAGAATCTAAAAGAAAGCATCCCCAAAAAACTTATTCATCCTTTGCATTTTAAGATTTTATTTATTTATGAGTGAGTGAGTGAGTGAGTGAGTGCGAGTGCATGTGAAGGGGGGCGAGAAGCAGAGGGGGGAAAAAAATCTTAAGCAGACTCCACGCTGAGTGCAGAGCCCAACCTGGGGCTTAAACTCACAACACTGAGACCATGACCTGAGCTGAAACCAAGAGTCAGAGGCTTAACCAACTGAGCCACCCAGGTGCCCCCATCTTTGCATTTTAAACTTGGGATAAATCATTTTCAATAGTTTGACTTCATTTCTTGAATAAATGGATTTTCCTCCTTTCTCCCCATAAAAAGCAATGATGTGAACTTAAAAGCCCCAAATTTTACCTTCCATTTTACCAACAGTATTAAGCAACTCATTAAAACTTAAAAAAAAAAAACTTTTTTTTAGACACGGAGAAGAGCAGAGGAAGAGACAGAATCTTAATTAAGCAGACTCCACACCCAGCACTGAGCTCGATGCAGGCCTTGATCTCATTACCCTGAGATCATGATCTGAACCAAAATCAAGAGCTGGATGCTTAAACAGACGCTTAAACCTCATTAAAACTTTCTAGGGGCACCTGGGTGGCTCAGTCGTTAAGCGTCTGCCTTCAACTCAGGTCATGATCCTAGGGTCCTCGGATGGAGCCCTCCATTGGGCTCCCTGCTAAGCAGGAAGCCTGCTTCTCCCTCTCCCACTCCCCCTGCTTGTGTTCCTTCTCTCACTTTGTGTCTGTCAAGTAAATAAATAAGATCTTAAAATCAATCAATCAATCAATCTTTCTAAACAGGGACACCTGGGTGGCTCAGTCGGTTGAGCGTCTGCCTTCTGCTCAGGTCATGATCCCAGGGTCCTGGGATTGAGTCCCACATCGGGCTCCCTGCTCTGTGGGAAGCCTGCTCCTCCCTCTCCCACTCCCCCTGCTTGTGTTCCCTCTCTGTCAAATAAATAAATAAAATCTTTAAAAAAATAAAAAATAAAAATAAAAAAATTAGCAAAAATCACACTGAAGAGCACTGTAGGAAATAAACAACAAAAGACAGAAGAACCAGAAAAAATACTAGAATTTCACAATTTTCTTTTACCTGTTTTCATGAATCCTGGATGTTCAGCAATGTTTGAACTATTTAATAGCTTCACAGCTTTTCGATAATTGCCTCTTAAGTACTCAAAATTGCTTTTAAGAAATAGAGAGGGTGCAGACTGTAAAGAAAATATAAGTTGCTTATATTTTGTTTTCAGATGTCTATTGTGAGATCATAATCATACTGCCGTATTGGCATGTATTCAAGAGCATAAATTAATCAAATCATGCTCACAAAAAACTATAGCAATTTTTCATTGCTTTCATGATCTAAAAATATTAAACCTATCAGAGAGCATCTTATCAACTGAATTAAGGGTCTGCCTAAAAAAAATACACGCAGTACCTATGTATAAGAATATAGTCTGCAGATCATCAACAGACTGTCTTCATCTATTATACTACTACTTGGAAGCCAATTTAACTAGGTCCTTCAGTTCAATGACTAGAGAGACTGGAAGTCTCCCTTATTTTTTAGGGTACAGATGCACCTTCATTAGAACCCACAGGGACACAAATAATCCAATGACTTTCCAAATAGGAAAAAAAAAGTGTCATTCTATGGATGGAAGAATTGCCTAACAGAATGCCTTATTTTCAAGAGTTAATCTTGCTTGTGACAAAGATCCCATTTTCAATGGCAGACCATGTTTCACTTCCCCTAAGAATCCTAGTGGAGGATCATCTGTATCATACCTATTTAGAATGCAAAAGCATGCATAGATCTGCAGACTGAACATCCATCCAAGAGGACATCCTGGTCTCATCATTTATTCACTTTAGCTTAGCTATAGGCTTTTCTTCTAAGTCCTTGTTCATGCTCTGCTCTGCCTCCTGGTCATTGAGGAACAAGGGCTTCCAAAGCTTATTCCGGGTAGCAATACTTCCTCCTGATTTAGGTATTACTACTACCCTGCATTACAATTATCTATTTTCCTGTTTCTCTCTCCGCTGTGAGTATAGCTTCCATTAAGGCAGGGATCATGTCTTTTATCTCAAAAAAGGTTTGATAATGGTTAGCTGGCTAGTTAGGCTTTTCCCTCTTAGCCTCAAGTCTACCCCCTCAGACTGTGGCTACAATTTGTTCTCCTCAGAAATCACTTGAGTACTGACCCAGTGACTAATCTGGATCCTGCCTAGGATTTCTAGGGTCAATTATCCTGAACCATTCCTACTACAAACTGTAGTACAAACTACTACAATACTTCAAAGCCAAACTATTTCTCCCTATGACTTCATACTTAAAATTAACAGTTTTCCCAAAAGCATCAAGAATGTTCACAATTCTATCTTTTCCTTCCACAGTCTTAAACGTTATGTATCAGCGGAGGAGTGGAGTGGAGGGAGTGGAAGGAAGGAGTAATTTTATCTCAAATACTCTAGCAACATTACTCAAATTGAGGTACTGTCAAGTCAAAGATCATTTGGAAAGGGTAGGTTTGGGCTATAGCTGAACTGTTAATCTTTAATAAATGTTTTGAGTATAAACTAATAAGATTCTAAAGTGTCTAACAGTAAATGTTTACATGACTTGTGATAAACCATTTCCAGAATACTAGATAGCTATTTAAAATGGTGGTTTTGAGGGCTACACACCAAGGGAAAATGCTTGCTATAATTTTAAGTGAGAAAAGTATTAAATTACAGACACAGTATGATCATCACTTTACAACTCAATGTCAAGGATTATATGTAACAGTATATATATACTATAATAGACTAAAATAAATTATTTAAGACTCACAAATACCTACTATCCAAACAAGAAAGTTTTAGGACATAAAAGTTACAAACTGGAAAAAAAGAAAAGAAAATCAAGAAGAAACTTACATTTCCAGCTGTGTTCATGACTGACTTGATTTCCCTTTTGCATGCTTTCAGGGACTTCATTTGGATATAAGCTCTTACTTTATACTATCAAAGGAAAATGCTAGTATGTGAGAACTATGATGGATTTACACATGCTGAAGTAGTTTTACTTTCTAGTTAAATGAAATTTCAATCCAATCTGTTTACAACATAGTTATACCAGTTACTTGCAAAACTAAGTTTTAAATTATCTTAATTATCTATTTTTACTGTATTCTTAGAATGCATTCTAAAAAAACAAAATGGTAGAAAATTTATACTTAAATTCCAAGCAAAAATCCTAACAATTCTTTTATTTTTTAAAAAACTAATTTATATTTTAATTCCAGTATAATTAACGTACAGTATTAGTTTCAGGGGCACAATACAGTGATTCAGCAATTCTCTAATTCCTATCATTTTTATCTGCACCTGGCTAATTAAGAATGAATTTTAGTAGTCTACAAATGATTTTATCATTCAATACATTCCCAAGCCATTTCTCTCAATCTTTTATCAAGTAATTAAAAGATACTGCATTATCATTTTAAGCAAATATAATTAGAAGGATAAATATGCTTTTAAATTATAATACTTCAAAGCCAAACAAATATACATGCCTTGAATTATTTACTGCTTTCAATGATCTATCACATTCTTCATCATTCATAACTATTAGCAAATATACGTGATGCATAACCTCTCTGAGAATTTATGCTACCTGATGAATCTTTGATTTTGCAGCTTCTATTAGGGCTCCACTTTCAGCTTTATGATTTGATCCATCTTTGTTCGTGTTATTACCAGTCTGTAAGGAGGTAAAACAAAGTTAACGAAAATTAAAAATTTTTTGCCATAATTAAATCAGTGATTTACAAGTGAGCTTATCTGAATCACCTAGAGAACATTTTAAAACTACAGAATCCCAGGTCTCACCCCCAGAGATTCAGGTATAATAGTCTGGAGTGGGTAACAGGAAAAAAAAATTTTTTTTTAAGATTTTATTTATTCGACAGACACAGCGAGAGAGGGAACACAAGCAGAGGAGTGAGAGAGGGAGAAGCAGACTCCCCACTGAGCAAGGAGCCCAATGTGGGGCTCGATCCCAGGACACTGGGATCATGACCTGAGCCAAAGGCAGATGCTTAACTGAGCCACCAAGGCATCCCTTTTTTAAAGTTTTGATGTCTACATTTAAAAAAAAAAGATTTTTATTTATTTTATTTTATTTATTTATTTATTTTATTTATTTGAGAGAGAGAGAGAGAGAACGAGGCGGGGGTATGGGACAGAGAGGGAGAAGCAGATTCTCCACTGAGCAGGGAGCCTGAAGTCAAGCTCAGTCCCAGGACCCCGAGATCATGACCTGAGCCCAAGGCAGACACTTAACAGACTGAGCCACCCAGGTGCCCCCATGTCATTTCCCTCTTAAAAACTTTCTCTGGTATAAATACTGCCAACATCATATGCTAGATTCCTAGTAATATCCAAAACCCTTCACAATGTGACCAGTATTTGAGTTGCCAATCTCATCTCCTGATCTCCTATACCTACATTTTTCAGGTGTACTATGCATTTCAGGTTACCAGAAATTCCTCCAACATACCACTCTCACACCTTCTGTGATGTTTTCTCTGCCGTGCCAGTTACTCTGCTCCATCCTTCTGCTTCTGACTCGTTGAATTATATTACATCTTTCAAGGCCGAAATCAAACATCCAAACTTCTCCAAAAAATCAATATTTATTTGGAGGGGGAGCAGAGGGAGAGGCAGTGAGAATCTCAAGCCGACTCCACGTTGAGCACAGAGCCCTACATGGCGCTTGATCTCATGACCCTAAGATCTCAACCTGAGCCGAAATCAAGAGTCGAACATTCAACCGACTGAGCCACCCAGGCGCCCCTAACTTCTCCAAAATCATCTCTACTCGCCTTCTTCCCAGTCCCTGGACAGATGCTGCCCATCTTTCTCCTCTCTCACAAAGTGTGAACTATAAGGTTTTTATTCTTTAATATCTAGCAGAGGACACAAGCATCTTTTGAACGGAATTATATTTTATCAACTCTTACATACTGAATATAAAAACAAAGTATTTTACCACACAGTGTTTAGGAATAATGCTAAGATGATTTAACTGAATTATTTTCTATCTACACCTGTTAAATTGTAGAAAGTAATGCTAGATGTTTACTTTTATTTTTTTTTTTAAAGATTTTATTTGACAGAGAGAGACACCGTAAGAGAGGGAACACAAGCCAAAAGAGTGGGAGAGGGAGGAGCAGACTCCCCACTGAGCAGGGAGCCCAATGCAGGGCTCAATCCCAGGACCCTGGGATCATGACCCCAGCCGAAGGCAGACACTTAATGACTGAGCCACCCAAGTGCCCTAGATACTTACTTTTAAACTTTGAGAACTTACACAGGTATAAAGGAAGGTATTAACAATCTGTTTTCTACAAATACTCCTTTTTTAACAAAAGGGCCGTAACAGGAAGAGAGAAGGACCATCCCTTGACAACTAGAGAACAAGCAAAACAAAAAACAAGAGGGGCACCTCATGGTGGCCACCTCCACTGGCTAAGTCAGGTGAGTTTGTGACTCTTGAACTCACGGTTGTGGGTTTGAGTCCCATGTTGGGTGTAGAAATTAGTTAAAAATAAAATCTTGGGGCATCTGGGTGGCTCAGTCAGTTAAGCGTCTGCCTTCGGCTCATGTCATGATCTTGGGGTTCTGGGAACGAACCCCATGTTGGGCTCCCTGCTGGGCAGGGAACCTGCTTCTCCCTCTCCCTCTGCCCCACCCCACCACTCACGCATGTGTGTGTGCTCTCTCAAATAAAATCTTCACAAATATAAATAACTAAAAATACAAATAAAATCTTAAAAGTAGAAAACCCATGAGGGCACCTGGGTGGCTCAGTTGGTTGGGCGACTGCCTTCAGCTCAGGTCATGATCCAGGAGTCCTGGGATCAAGTCCTGCATCGGGCTCCCGGCTCAGTGGGGAGCCTGCTTCTCCCTCTGACCCTCTCCCCTCTCATGCTGTTTCTCTCTCTCAAATAAATAAATAAATAAAATCTTTAAAAAAAAAAAAAAAAACAACAACCATGAGATCTAAGAAGTATTCTTAATGTACAAGTCTCTTATCCCAGAATATGTCATAAATATGCACTCTTTCTGAAGAACTTAAATGATGAAATTTTCTCTAGTGAAAACTGCCCTGGGTGCCTGGGTGGCTCAGTCATTAAGCGTCTGCCTTTGGCTCAGGTCATGATCCCAGGGTCCTGGAATGGAGCTCCACATCAGGCTCCCTGCTCTGCAGTAAGCCTGCTTCTCCCTCTCCCACTCCCCCTGCTTGTGTTCCCTCTCCTGCTGTCCCTCTGTCAAATAAATAAAAAAAATAAAATCTTTAAAAAAAAAAAAAAGCTGCCCTGTTTATCCAGGTTATGGATTTCTATTGTCTTAATTCTAATCTTTACATTCTATAAAACATTTCACACAGGAAAAGATGCAAACACACACCCTTAGTAAGCACAGAAATTAAGACCACTATGAGATACCACTTTACACCCATTAGGACAGTTACAGTGTAAAAAAAAGGGGGCACCTGGGTGGCTCAGTCATTGGGCGTCTGCCTTTGGCTCGGGTCATGGTCCCAGGGTCCTGGGACCGAGCCCCGCATCAGGCTACCTGCTCTGCGGGAGGCCTGCTTCTACCTCTCCCTCTCTCCCTGCTTGTGTTCCCTCGCTGTATCTCTCTGTCAAATAAATAAATAAAATCTTTAAAAAAAAGATAACAAGGTTGACAAGAATGTGGAGAACCTGGGATCTTCATGAAAGGCTGGTAGGAATGTAAAATAGTGTAGCTACTCTGGAAAACAGGCTGGTAGTTCCTCCTAAGATTAAACATAGAACTGCCGTATGATCCAGCAATTCCACTCGTAAACATATACCCAAAAAATGAAAACATATATGCCTCCACAAAAATATGTACACAAATGTTTACAGCAGCATCATTTATATTAGTCAAATGTGGAAAACAACCCAAATGACCATCAACTGATGGATAAAAAAAAATGTGTCAAAAGCATATAGTGGAGGATTATATGGCCATAAAAAGGAATGAAATACATGAAAAGGGAATGAAGTACATGTTACAACCTGGTAAACTTTGAAGGTATTATGCCAAGTGAAAGAAACCAATCACAAAAGGCCACATACTGTATGATTCCATTTATATAAAATGTCTAGCATAGTCAAATTCATAAAGATAGAAAGTAGATTAGTGGCTGCCAGGGGTTGAGGGAAGGGGAAAAAGTGCTAACAGGTACAGGGTTTCTTTTTGGGGTGATGAAATGTTCTGGAATTTAGATAGTGATGACAGTTCTACAACTGTGAGTATACTAAAAGCCACTGAATTGTACACCTTAAAATGTTAAATTTTGTAGATGTGAATTATATTTGCTTTTTTAGGTCACTGATCAAATTAGTTTCTTAAATAAGTAGGCTCCATGCCCAACGTGGGGCTCGAACTCACGACCCTGACATTAAGAGTCACATGCTCTACCAACTGAGTTGGTAGAGCAACAGTCAGTTGCCCCCATTAATCAAAATTTTAACTCATCTGTCTCTCCCTACCTAGCCTGTGGGCCGCCTGAGGGTAGGCATAATTCTTCTGGTTTTTATTACAAGAATTCTTAAATTGAAGTATAACTGACATAAACACTATTAGGTATACAACATAATAGTATTTGTAAATACTATGAAATAAGTCTAGTTAAAACATCTATCACTAGGGCACCTGGGTGGCTCAGATGGTTAAGCGTCTGCCTTCGGCTCAGGTCATAATCCCAGGGTCCTGGGATCGAGTCCCACATAAGGCTCCCTACTCCTGGGGAGCCTGCTTCTCCCTCTGCCTCTCTCTCTCTCTGTCTCTCATGAATAAATAAATAAAATCTTTTTTTTTTTTAAAGATTTTATTTATTTATTGGACAGAGAGAGACAGCGAGAGCAGGAACACAAGCAGGGGGAGTGGGAGAGGGAGAAGCAGGCTTCCCGCTGAGCAGGGAGCCCGATGTGGGACTCGATCCCAGGACCCTGGGATCATGACCTGAGCCGAAGGCAGACGCTTAACGACTGAGCCACCCAGGCGCCCAATAAATAAAATCTTAAAAAAAAAAAAAAAAAAATGGGTGCCTGGGTGGCTCAGATGGTTAAGCGTCTGCCTTTGGCTCAGGTTATGATCCCAGAGTCCTCGGATCGAGTCCCGCATCGGGCTCCCTGCTCCTTGGGAGACTGCTTCTCCCTCTGCCTCTCTCTTGCTCTCTCTCTCTGTGTCTCTCATGAATAAATAAATAAAATCTTTAAAAAAAAAAAAAACATCTATCACTATACATAATTACAAAAGGTTTTTATTCTTGTGCTGAGGACTTCAAAGATCTACTCTCTTAGCCATCTTCAAGTATGTAATACTATGGTATGATTAACAATAGCGACCATTCTGTACAGTGAATTATATTTCAATAAAGCTGTTAAAATATTTAATAACTCCAAATATTAACCACAAATTTTAATCTGATCACCTCAGAACACTTACCTCATTCTTCCCATTTTTGTTATTGTTGCCTTGTGAAATCATTTTTTCTAGGACAGCAAGAAGATGCAAAGCTTTCTCAGCTTGATAGGTTAATATATATAGGTCTACAAGCAAAAAACACACTGCTTGGGCAAATTTTTCTTCTGGGGGAAAAAAAACAGGAAAAGAAAAGTTATAATCCAAAGTGAAGCGAACATTTCAGACCACTCCTCCCCAAAAAGTTCTAAAGAGCAAAGACTCAGTCTTATTATTTAAATGACTGTTCATCACCTAGAGCCATGAATGGAACAACGTGCAATACCAACAATGCTATTCTCTTCTGCATCTCAACGCCTCTCATTGCAGGGTTCCTAGTGACAGATCCTCCTTTGACAAAATATCCACCAAACACCAACACATGAAATGAGGAATATTACTTTAGGAAGAAGGAAACCTCAATTCCAGTACTCGCTTAGCTACTTACTAGATATGTGGCCTCTACACATCACTGAGCTAATTTTTAGACCTCAGCTGGCCAACCTGTAAAATGGGGAGAATACTTCACCTGCCTGAAGGCAGGGGGGTGAGCCAGGTGATCTTTTGAGGTTCCTTCCAACTCTAAGAAGGACTTCAAAGGAAGAAGAGCCCAAAAAGAAAGGAAGGGTAACCTGGTATATCGTTTTCTTTTCCTTTCAGAAGAAAAAAGGAAAAATAAGGTCTAAAAAAGAATGCTAAAATCAAGAACAGAAATTTCAAAAGCCCTTAAGAGAGCCTCCTAACAAGTCTTCCTGATTCCATTCTTGCTTTTACACAGCAGCCAGAGTGGATTCCATTTAAAGCTAAAATCAAGGTGGTTGATGCGCAAAGGTCACCCACCACTCTTAAAACAGTTAAGTCCTCACCTAGGCCACAGGACTTCACCTATTCTGCCCCTTACTACTTACAACTTCATTTGCTTCTGTTTCCCCCACCTAGTTCCTGTCACAACGACTTCTGCTGTTCCTCTCACTAAACTCAAGCTCACTACAGGTTCTTCACATATACTATCATCTCTGGCTGGAATGCCTTCCTCCTCAAGAGCCATGTGGCTCACCTCTTAAATTCACTCAGGTCTCTCTTCAAATACTGTCTTATCCCAGGCCTTCCTTGACTGCCTTATCTAAAAATAAGGTTCCCAATCCATCTCTATCCTCTTACCCAATTTTAGCTTTTCTTCATGGCATTCAGCTACCTCACAAAATATATATTTATTGTGTTGTTCTCTCTCCCATTAGAATATAAGCATAATGAGGGTAAAGACTTTATTTCATTCACTGCATTATCTTCACATCCCAGAACATTTTTTTTTAAAGATTTATTTATTTATTTGACAGAGAGAGAGAGAGCAAGAGCAGGAACACAAGCAGGAGTGAGAGGAGAAGCAGGCTTCCCGCCGAACAGGGACCCTGATGTGGGACTCGATCCCAGGACCCCGGGACCATGGCCTGAGCCGAAGGCAGCCACCTAACGACTGAGCCACCCAGGCGCCCTTTCCCAGGACAGTTTTGGTCCACAGTATATGCTCAATAAATACACGTTGCAGAAGAACCTAGTAGTGATATTTTTATTTTTTTCTAAAGATTTATTTATTTTAGAGAGAGTGAGGGCAAGTGTGCACAAGCTGGGACAACAGGGCAGAGGGAGAGGAAGGGAAGAGAATCCACAAGCAGACTCCCTAGTGAGCATGGAGTCTGACGCAGGGCTAAATTGCAGGACCCTGAGATCATGACCTGAGCTGAAACCAAGGGTTGGACATTCAGTCAACTGAGCTACCCAGGCATCCCTCAAATAGTAACGTTTTTTAAAAATAACAATAATGGGGGTGCCTGGCTGGCTCAGTTGGAAGAGCATGTGACTCCTGATCTTGGGGTTCTAAGTTTGAACCCCATGTTGGGTGTAGAGATTACTTATAAATTAAAAGAACAATAATAATTTTCAAAGAAGAAAAAAAATTTGAATTCTACCTAGTTGGTTGTTATATTCCATACTCAGCCACAGTATGGATTAACAGGATTTCATGAACTGTTTCAGAAATTCTAAAAACCAGCTTTTTACAAAGGGGCACCTGGCTGGCTCAGTTGGTAGAGCATGTGACTTTTGATAAGTTCAAGCCCCACTTAGGTGTAGAGATTACTTAACAAAAAACAAACAACCCTCCCCGCTTCATAGAAAAACACATCTGTGTCATCCTAGAAGTATAATTCTGGTTTCCAGCTTTATAAAGAAAGGTCACAATTTACCCCATCTTCACCAGTGGTGTTTCTCCTGCCCAATCTACCCAGCTACCATGCCCTCAGCACAGAAGAGGAGCACCTTGAAAATGCCCCCCTGGATCCTCAGCAAGCAGCTGTTAACAGTTGGCAGCAAAAGGGGACCCTGTCATTCTTCCCAAAGCCCCACAGAGGAACCATCACACTCCACCTCTTGTCCTGTGGGGACCACATCAGCAATCAGGCATTTATAAATCAGGAATCGGCATCAGTGTTTTGAATTTAAAGGAGAGTAACATAGAGAAAAAGACAAAAATGTGAATCACAACTGAAATCTGACTGCCTGTGGGCTGGAAACAAACAGCCCTCTTTAACAACCATTTCCTGAGTCTGCCTTTGCTGCTTTATTTGCTCCCTCTTTGTTCCTCTGCCCTCACCTTTCTTACTATACTTATTCAAGGCTAGTAACTGTAAGATAAGTAACTTAAGATACCAAAAAAGCTAGCATAGTCTGTACTATCTATTCTTTGATTACCCACAAAAACATCAGTGAGGCAATGGACAAAATACTTCACTGTCCCTTAACATCCCCGAACACTCCTTAACACACTGCTCAAGTACGAATGGATTGGGTACACTAGGCGGTATTTAAAGAGCAGAGAAAAAACAAAAATCACTAAGTCTTTCCAATCAGAAACATCATTTCTAACAATCATATTTAAAAACTGAGGGGTGGGCAGGGGCGCCTGGGTGGCTCAGTCAGTTAGGTGTCTGCCTTCAGCTCAGGTCAGGATCCTGGGGTCTTGGGATCGAGCCCCATATCAGGCTCCCTGCTCAATGGAGAGCCTGCTTCTCCCTCTGCCTCTGCTGCTCCCCCTGCTCGTGTTCTCTCTCTTGCTCATTCTCTCTCTCAAATGAGCAGATGAGATTTAAAAAAAAAAAAAAAACATTGAGGAGTGGGGGGGGAAATGCTAAAAGAAAACTTGGGTTCATCTAAAAATGTCATTTTTATCTTTTCTAGCTATTAAGAAAACCTACACAGCTTTTTTTCTTTCTTTAAATACTAATAGGCAACTCCCTGATTTAGGTTAACTAGGTAAAAGTACCAGAGGCCACTGCAAATATGAGAATTTTTTTTTTTTTTTTAGAATGGGGAGGGGCAGAGGGAGAGGGACAGAGAGAATCCCAAACAGGCTCTAAACCCAGTGCATAGCCCGATGGGGGGCTCGATCTCACAACCCTGAGATCAAGGGTCACTTAATTCACTGAGCCACCCAAGTCCCCTGATGACAGGGAGAATTTTGACAGAACATACCAAAAGGTTCTATGAACTGGTAAAGTTTTTCACCAACTGCTATCGCTTCTGTGTACTGCCGCAGATGATAAAGAATGACTGCCTGATTGTAATACAACATGCTGTTCTCAACATCATCTAATCCATCCATTTCTTCAACAGCCGAATGGACCTATGAAACAATCAACAAAGATCGTTGTTGTTCTCACAACAGTAAGAAAATAAAGAGCAAAAGTGAAAGAATCTATATGAACAAACAGAAACACAGGCCAACATTTCTTACTCTGAATTTTTCCACATTTTCAACAGGACCTCTAGATTTTAATTATTCTCATATATTCAAAATTATTTTATTCATAATAAAATTTCATTAAGTAAAACATTTTCATGGACTTTATGTAGTACTTAGCACAAAGCAAGGCAAGTCTCTTCCTTGCCACTGTGAAGATATCATCAATGTCTTAACTGCCAACATGGCTTCCGAGATGGTTCCCTACTTTCTAGCCTCCCTGGCAGTGGGAAAAACTCAAAAGACCTTTCCCATATGCACTATGTTTTATACACACACACATACACATACGTATAAATGACCTTGATTTCATTTTGTAAAAACTAAAGTAAAATTTAAACATTAATAAACAATAGCTAACTACTTAATTATGTGTCAGGTCCACTATGTTAAACCTTTTATAGAGAATACGTCATTTAATCCTCACAATACCTCCAGGACATAGATATTATCATTTCCGTTTTATAAATAGGAGACCAGCACAAAAAAATTAATTATCTTGCCCAAGGCTTTATAACTAGGGAGTATATTTTCTGATATTCCTCTTAATTTCAGGTTTTGTTCATATAACTAAGTTATTTAAAGTAATAAACAAAAATAGGCTTTTAATGGCTTTGCTAAAACACTAACACTTACATCTGATACCAGATAAAAAAATCGCTTTGCATTTTAAAGCTAATGACTACCTGCATATCCCCTCCCTAAACTGTAGCAATAGGCTTGCAAACTTTAATCGTTTTGCAAACATTCTGTAATTTCATTTAACATACAAAACTGGAAATCTATCTGGATTAAAACTAATTTTTCTTTGCCACTATTAAGATTGGAATAAATTATTTTTTTTAAGGATTTGAGAGAGAGAAGAGTGCATGGGGAGGAGGGAGAGAGGGAGGGAGAGTCCTAAGAAGACACTGCACTGAGCTTGGAGCCCTACATGGGGCTCAATCTCATGACCCTGAAACCACAACCTGAGCCAAAACCAAAAGTCGGACTCCCAACCAACTATGGCACCCAGGTGCCTCTAAAGATTGGCACAAATTATTGAGCAATGGTAAATAATTAATTCTAAGACTGACACTTCCCTATATTAAGCAGTGGGACTTTGATATACATGATGAATTTAACCTTGGTTTGGCTGATGGCAAGGAAGCAGAAGGTTCATGACACAGAGTAATTTGTAATCAGACACCTGAGACTTCAGTCATCCACATGGTGAGCTTGACAGGGCGGTTCAAATGTTAACAACTGGTCCTCTCTGATCACAAGCACTTGCATCTCTGTTGAGTTTGCAGGTTCTGTATAATCTTCACTTACCAAGTCATAGTCTTTCTAGTGACTAAGAAAAATAGTACTTCTTGGTAGTAATATAATGAACAGAGAATGAGCTAAGAAAGGGTTAATTCTTAGCCAGAAAAGGGGGTTTTGGACAAATTAAGGAATTTTGGATTCAAAAATGGTTGAACATTCACCTATACAAAATAGCCAAAGTAGGCAAATAAATAGACAAAGCAAATTACTAGCTGCTGGGCGCTGGGAGTTTGCTGTCAAATGGCAGGGACTGCTATGGGTTTGTTTTTAACACTTGGTTTTTTTTTTTAAGATTTTATTTAAGTAGGGACACCTGGGCGGCTCAGTCGGTTAGGCATCTGCCTTCAGCTCAGGTCGTAATCCCAAGGCCCTGGAATCGAGTCCCACATTAGGCTCCTTGCTCAGCAGGGAGCCTGCTTCTCTCTGCTTGCCATTCCCCCTGCTGGTGTGTGCGTGTGAGTGCTCTCTTGCTCTCTCTCTCTCTAGCAAATGAAGAATATAAATAAATTCTTTCTTCTTAAAAAAAAAAAACAAAACAAAGCAAAAATGGTTGAACATGACATAAATAACAGCAACATCTTCTAGGACTTACCAAAAACATCTAGTAATTGCCCCAGCCAGAACAAAAACTACTCATTAAATGAGATAAAACATTAATAAAGGTGAAATAGGTTGTAAAGATATGTAACTATGCCGAGGACAGAAGACTCTGAATGGAAGTGTGATTTAGATAAAGCTAGGAGACACAGGTACAAACACTTCTAGGAAATGCAAGAGAGTTGGATGGCATGAGCGGGATTATTGAGCCAGCCTTATCAAGAATAAAAGCAAAAAAAAAAAAAAAAGAATTAGGACTAGCGAAAGGATTTCAAAAAGCAGTTTTCTTGGCTTAATAGGAAGTTTGCAGGAGTCTCTTACTCTAAAAAAGGGTTTTAAGGATGAACTTGTGCTCAAAGACCAAATAAATATTCCCTGGAAGAAACAGTCTATGGGGTCATAGGACATGTGTACTAGATATCCACAAACATCATCTTTCCTTTGATTCTGGAGCTCCAGATAAAGTCACAGTTACTAAGACTAGAGAAATAAAGAAATGTGATATATAAATTTGTGAAGACTGGGGTAGCTATGAAAACAGGCTCAAAAGTCAGATGGTCTGGGGGTGCCTGGAAAGCTCAGTCTGTAGAGCATGTAACTCTTGATCTTGGGGTTATGAGTTCAAACCCCACATGTAGAGTTTACTTAAAAAAAACCAAAAAACAAAAAACAACAACTCAGACGGTCTGGTTCAAATCTTGCTACTCCCCTTCCTGGCTATATAAATTAAAATTATTAGGCTCCCTAAATCCCAGTTGTACAACTGAGATAACAAGTACCTATCTTAAGGGTTGAATGTGAGGATTATATGAGATAAAACATAAAAAGCATTTAATGTGGAATTTGGAATCACATAAGCATTTAATAAACGATGGCTATTATTCTCATTTTCTTTTTTTTTTTTTTATAAGTAATCTCTACACCCAAGGTGGGGCTTGAACTCATGACCCCGAGATCCAAGAACTGCATGCTCCATGGATGGAACTCGGGGGTATTATGCTAAGTGAAATAAGTCAATCAGAGAATGACAATTATCATATGATCTCACTGATATGTGGAATTTGAGAAACAAGGCAGAGGATCATAGGGGAAGACAGGAAAAAATGAAACAAGATGAAACTGGAGAGAGACACAAACCATAAGAGACTCTTAATCTCAGGAAACAAATGGAGGGTTGCTGGAGCAGAGGGGGGTAGGGGTTGGGGGGCTGGGTGATGGACACTGGGGAGGGTATGTGCTATGGCGAGCACTGTGTATTGTGTAAGACTGATGAATCACAGACCTGTACCCCTGAAACAAATACATTATATGTTAATAATAAAAAAAAATTGCATGCTCTACCAACTGAGCCAGGCAGGCACCCCTATTATTCTCATTTTCATTGAGGAACTATAATAGGGTTGAAAAATCACTCCTGTAAAGAATTAGGAAGAGCGTGAGCAGGTTACTTATTTCTAACAATACCACGTTTAGGGTGATACTGTAAAGTAGCTTTGCTCCTATAAAAAATTATGAAGACCGTGAAGGGGTCACTTATTTCTTTCTTTTAAGGTTGAAGTGGTTTTTTTGTTTTGTTTTGTTTTTAGAAATTTTATTTATTTGAGAGAGAGAGAGAGAGAGAGTGAGCACATGAGAGGGGGGAGGGTCAGAGGGAGAAGCAGTCTCCCTGCTGAGCAGGGAGCCCGATGCGGGACTCGATCCAGGGACTCCAGGACCATGACCCGAGCCGAAGGCAGTCGCTTAACCAACTGAGCCACCCAGGCGCCCTGGGGGTCACTTATTTCTAACTATATCACATATTAGGGTGATATTCTACTGTATAGTGGTATTCATGAACAAGGACAGGAGCTCAAAAAGGTCTTAAGACCTTCTACAGCACAAAGCAGTAATCAGAAGCACAGACCCTAAAGTCAAACAGGACTGGGTTGACGGAGCTCTTTTCATTTAAGAGCTTTGTGTCTTTGGACAATTTATACAAGCTATCTGTACCTCAGCTTTCCCATCTGTAAAATGAGAAAAATTATAGTAGCTGTTTCATAGGACTACTGGGAAGAATAAGTGACATGCTGCATACAAGGTTCTCAGCAGGGCCTTGTTCCATAATGCAATAAATGTCTGCTATCTGATACTATCATCATCCTCATCATCAGCCCTTTTGACTATCAAAGCTCTAACTCTGTGATGTGAGAAATGTTGCTGGTATGATCAATGACCAAGACAAGCCCCAAACCATTTATGAATCAGAATATCTTCTACTGAATCAATTAATCATGTCCTGATCCAAAGTGCTAAAACAATTTGACATTATTATAATCAGATCTTTGCAGTTATAAAAAAAGATAATCTCAGCGGTTAAGCTTTTTCATATATTTCCACTTTAATTTTTTCTCAACACTCCAAAGCTCATTCAAATTTGGTATATTAATCTATTCTGTTCAATTTAAAAATACAATAGAAAATAAAATTATACAACATACCTTCCATTCCCTGGAATAATAATTTTATAAAATTAATGCAAGTATTTTAGATACATTAGAAATTGTGCTATCAATACCAGACATGTCCTATTAATTTTCCTTAAGTATTTCTATTGCACAATTGAGAGAATACCACAGTATTTTTACAGCTAAATTCATTTGCGTATCACCTGATTCTTCAGCTGGTTAAGTGTCTGTCTCAAACTATCTGTTGTCATTTGGTTGTTTTTAAAAAACTCAGTCACTGCTATATTCAAAATTATTTTATAATCATCTTTGTTTACTTCTTGTAGGCAAGCAAGGTGTTGTAGACAGGCATCATAATTTCCAGCCTAAGACAAAAAAACAGACAAAATTATGTATCAGCTTTAAAACCATACATTCATTTCCAAATATATTTCACTCTTCATTGAAAAACTCTTTAAAGGGGTGCCTGGGTGGCTCAGTCGGTTAAGTGTTTGCTTTTGGCTCAGGTCATGATCCCAGGGTGCTGGGATTGAGCCCCACATCAGGCTCCCCTGCTTCTCCCTCTGCCTGCCGCTCCCCCTGCTTGTGCTCTCTCTCTAGCTGACAAATAAAGACTTAAAAAAAAAAAATTTTAAAAAGACCTACAACAAAAAAGGAAAGAAAAATAAAAGGACCTACAATTCCCCTAAATATACTAATTAAAGTGACTAGATGAAGCAATATTCATATCAATTAAGAAACTGGGATATGTCAATTATATCTCAATAAAGCCGGAAAAAAATTGTAGATATTTCCTAAGACTCAAACTCTAACACCAATACTTGTATAAGACACATACATAGACACATAGGTATACCATACATCTCTATATATGTATAAAACAACATGCTATATACACACAAATATATATGTATATAGTTGTCTATTGCTAGTAGGACATAGTAGCTGAGACTGGCCAAGAAAGGTAATATGATTAATTATTCTAATTTTTAATTTCCAGTAAATACACTTGGAATATCCAAGTATCAAATTCTTCTGCTTACATGTAACTTGACAATCAAACAAGGTTTCTTTTCATATTGTTTAATGTCAAAGAAGTTAAAGTTTTGACAAGAAACCTTTGGAATTCCATTTTAAAGCATATTCAAGAAAAAGAATTGAATAAAGCAGTGAATTGAAGAGTGACCCACATATTTACAAATCTAAGTTTTAAAGACTTTTTTTTTTTAAGATTTTATTTATTTACTTGACAGAGAGAGACACAGCGAGAGAGGGAACACAAGCAGGGGGAGTGGGAGAGGGAGAAGCAGGCTTCCTGCCAAGCAGGGAACATAATGTGGGGCTCGATCCCAGGACCCTGGGATCATGACCTAAGCCAAAGGCACATGCTGAACCAACCAAGCGACCCTAAGTTCTAAAGACTTAAAAACAACACTGTAAGAGTTAAAACATGTTTATGAAAACACAAAAACTTGGTAATGGCTCAAATTACTCCCATTCCTTTCACCATATTTAAACTCTAATTTTTTTAAATATTAAAACTAAACCTACTCACTAAACTTAATTCTTGAATTATTACAGAACAAAAATTGTAAGTTTAAAAATTCATTGTGGAAAGATTCGTATTAGACAGATTCTAAAAATGGGAGACAAAAGAAAAAAACCACTGCTTACCGTGAAAGCTTGGAAAGCGCTGGTGGACAACTCCTTCTCTTGATCAGTAATCCCAGAGGACTGACTTGTCCCTTCATGCTTCTCTGCTCCCTGATCTGCAAGCACAAAAGTTTTACGGTTGTTTAGAAATAAAGTTGTACAGTGAACGTGCCCTAGTTTTCTTCTGTCTTCTTCCTAATGAAGGTGCCACAGTTAGGGCTTTCTCAACAACAATGGCATATTAGTGTTATAAGTGAGTTAGAAGCCACTCCACCAAAAACTTAAAGAAATGTTTCCCTTAGCCATGGTCAAGCACAATGAAAACCCACCATCACTTATGTAAAGATTACAGCTCTGTCCATCCTGGGCTGAGAATGTTGTGTTCACTTAAAAACATGAGATCTGCCCCCCAGCAATATATCAAAGTCCTACATATTCAAGAAATTATGCCAGACTCTGGAGACAAAAGGAGATTATAAATATATATATAATACCTTCAAAAAGTTTATAACCCAGTTGGAATATAGTAACATTTAACAATTAGAAAACTACTCTGAGGGCGCCTGGGTGGCTCAGTTGGTTGGGTGGCTGCCTTTGGCTCAGGTCATAATCCCAGAATCCCGGGATCGAGTCCCACATTGGGCTCCCTGCTCAGTGGGGAGTCTGCTTCTCCCTCTGACGCTACCCCCCTTTTGTGTTTTCTCTCTCTCTCAAATAAAATCTTAAAAAAAAAAAGAAAACTACTTTGATAAGAACTCATACTTAATTTCCAGGCCAAGGGGCACCTGGGTGGCTCAATCGTTAAGCATCTGCCTTCAGCTCAGGTCATGATCTCAGGATCCTGGGATGGAGCCCTCCATCGGGCTCCCTGCTCAACGGGAAGCCTGCTTCTCCCACTCCCACTCCCCCTGCTTGTGTTCCCTCTCTCACTGTGTCTCTCCTTGCCAAATAAATAAAATCTTTAAACAAAACAAAAAATTTCCAGGCCAAGAATACTTTCATAGGCTTAGAAATCCAAAAGCCAGGATTAACACATTTAAAAAGCTTCCTTAACATGATTATACCTTTTAAGATTAATGATTCCTGCCCCACAACTCAGTATTTCAAAATTAGATTTTTTTTAAAAGATTTATTTGACAGAGAGAGACACAGAGAGAGAGGGAACACAAGCAGGGGAAGTGAGAGAGGAAGAAACAGGCTTCCCGTGGAGCATGGAGCCAGATGTGGGGCTCAATCCCAGGACCCTGGGATCATGACCTGAGCCGAAGGCAGACGCTTAACGCCTGAGCCACCCAGGTGCCCCGATATTTTTTATTTAAAAACCAAATTCCAAAGTAAACAAAAATCTCTGCTAAATAAAGTCTAAAACTACTCAAGTTCAACACTTTTAACTGTCCTGACAAATGCTTCAAAAAAAAAAAATACTTTTTCTGGGGTGCCTGGGTGGCTCAGTCAGTTGAGTGTCTCACTCTTGGGTTTTGACTCAGGTCATGAACGCTGGGTGGTGAGACTGAACCCTTCATCCGGCTCTGGATTCAGGGGGGAGTCTGCAGGAGAGTCTCTCCCTTCTCTCAAAATAAATAAATAAATCTTTTTAAAAAATTGTGTATGCAGGGGCGCCTAGGTGGCTCAGTTGTTAAGCATCTGCCTTCAGCTCAGGTCATGATCCCAGGGTCCTGGGATCGAGCCTGCATCAGGCTCTCCACTCGGCGGAAAGCCTGCTTCTCCCTCTCCCACTCCCCCTGCTTATGTTCCCTCTCTCGCTGTGTCTCTCTCTGTCAAATAAATAAATAAAATCTTTTAAAAAAAATTGTATTTGCCAGAAAGCGAGCAAGCGAGCGCACATGCACAAGCAGGGGGAGCAGCAGACAAAGGGAGAAGCAGGCTTCCCGCTGGGCAAGGAACCCCATGAGGGGACTCAATCCCAGGACCCTGAGTCAAAGACAGACGCTCAACCGACTGAGCCACCCAGGCATCCCAAAATAATATTTTTTCTTTCATGAAAGAAGAAGCATCATTGATCCCAACATTTGTGAGCACAATTGCAGTCAAATGATACCATCTCTTCTTGTTCACAAGAGATCTTTCTGGACTAAGCCTCATTTATATACTGTGGTAGATGATTTTTTGGGAGAGGGGCTGGCAGAAATCTTTCTTATCCTTGGGATTTGGGGCCTTGATGTCAGATAACTGACAGGAACCTAAACCATAATATCACACTCTGGAGACAACATCATGCTTATCCAGTTTTCACAAACTTTTAAGTTTCCTCGGTAAAATTACATAGCAGAAGCCACAAAACATAGTTTCCAGTCAACACTAAGAAACATACCTGAGCTTTTAATTATTTATTTAAAGGAAAGGAGACAATAAAGTTATAAAAGTTAGTAAGAATAAAAGGTAACCACATCTACAGAGCTCATAAAAATGTAGCATCTAGTGTATCAAGGGACCGTAAAAAATGTTAAATCCTTTAAATCTTTCAGCCCTTTTCACATTTATTCAATGCCGCCATCATCATCATTATAAAGACTTCGGGAATAGGAATGCAGGGAGGGGAGGAAGGCACCCTGAGAAGGTATAGCCAGCTATAATGCTATGGATTATTTTAGTTTCATTTAATCTCAAATTAATCATGACATTTCTTGCTTTTTCCTGGGGTACTAAACTCAAAATACAAGTTGTACTTAATCAAGATCAGTCTTTAGAAACAGTCCTCTACAATTTACCAATATTTCCCACTGAGAAAACTTTCTTTTGGGACTCCTCGATGGCTCAGTCGGTTAAGCAGCTGCCTTCGGCTCAGGTCATGATCCCAGGACCCTAGGATTGAGTCCCTCATCAGGCTCCTTGCTCAGCAGGAAGTGTGCTTCTTCTGCCCTGCTCTGCCTGCCACTCCCCCTGCTTGTGCTCTCTCTCTCTGACAAATAAATAAAATCTTGAAAGCAAGCAAGCAAGCTAGCTTTCTTTTGATTTTTTTGGATCTTTTTTTCCTCCAACTTCCTCCCCCAACTTTCAATTTTGAAAATTTTCATACCCACAGAAAAGCTGAAAGAATATACAATGAAAATGAACACCCAGGAGCACCTGGTGGGGCAGTCGGTTGAGCATCCAACTCTTGGTTTTGGCTCAGAATGTGATCTCAGGGTCATGAGACTGAGCCCATCAGGCACCGCACTATATGTAGAGTCTGCTTAAAGTTCTTTCTCTCTCTCTCCCTCTGCCCCTCCTGCTCATGTTCTTTCTCTCAAATAAATAAATCTTAAAAAAAATAAAAAAGAAATACAATGAACACCCATACTGTCTTCACCTAGATTCAGTTTTTTACATTAAGCTTTTTATTCTAAGATACTTGCTAATTCATATGCAGCTCTAAAATAATATTGAGGGGCACCTGGGTGGCTCAGTCAGTTGAGCATCCCACTCTTGATTTTGGCTCAGGTCATGATCTCAGGGGTTGTGAGATTGAGCCCCACGCCGGTCTGGCCCCGTGCTTAGTGGGGAAGTCTGCTTCTCTCCCTCTGCCCCTCCCCCTGCACATGAACGTGCATTCTTTTTCTCTCTAAAATAAATAAGTCTTAAAAAAAAATTGAGAGATTCTTTGTATCCTTTACCCAGTTTCCCCCAATAGTAACATCCTGCAAAACCATACTAGGGTATCACAACCAGGATGCTAACAATGTTATGGCCAAGAAACACAAATTTTCATCAACAGAAGTATCCTATTTTTTTTTTAAAGATTTTATTTATGTGACAGAGAGAGAGGGAGGGAGAGACCACAAGCAGGGGGAGGGGCAGAAGCAGGCTTCTTACTGAGCAGGGAGTCCGACGTGGAGCTCGATCCCAGGACCCCGGGATCATGACCTGAGCCGAAGGCAGACGCTTAACTGACTGAGCCACTCAGGCGCCCCTAGTATACTTCCAATTATACTTCATAGCCACACTCACTTCCTCTCTGCCTCCCTACCCCTGGCAACCACTGATAGGTTGCTCTCCGTTTCAACAACTGTCATTTCGAGAACATTAGTTATATAAATGGAGATTCATAATTTTTAACATTTTGCCACATTTGCTTTCTCATTATTCACGTATTTCTTTCATTGAATCATTTGAAAGTAATATGACATTTAACTCCCCTACTTCAGCATGTCTCTATGATTTAAAACATTCTCCTACATAACCAAAATAAAATAATCACACTAAGAAAGGTAATAATAATTCAATAGTATCATCTAACAAATAGTCCACTAATTTCATTCAAATTTCCATGATGGTTCTAAGACATGTCTTTTTTTTTTTTTTAAGATTTTATTTATTTATTTTGACAAAGACAGACACAATGAGAGAGGGAACACAAGCAGGGGGAGTGGGAGAGGGAGAAGCAGGCTCTCCGCTGAGCAGGGAGCCCGATGCGGGGCTTGATCCCAGGACCCTGGGATAATGACCTGAGCCGAAGGCAGATGCTCAACGACTGAGCCACCCAAGCGCCCCAGTTCTAAGACATGTCTTATAACTTTATTTTTCCTTCCCAATCCAAGGACCAATCAAGGCTCACACATTTCCTCAGTTAAATAGCTTTTGTTTATTTTAGTCCAGAACACTGCCTTACCATTTTTTGCTTATCAAGCCACTGTTTTTTCCCTAAAGATTTTATTTATTATTTATTTGAGACAGAGAGAGTACAAGCAGGGGGAGCAGCAGGCAGAGGGAGAAGCAGAGGAAGCAGGTTCCCCACTGAGCAGGGAGCACAATGCGGGGCTGATCCCAGGACCCCGGGATCATGACCTGAGCCGAAGGCAGACGCTCAACCAATTGATTGAGCCTCCCAGGCGCCCCTAGCTTAGACTCTTTAAAATAATTATTGAGGGAGCCTGGGTGGCTCAGTTGGTTGAGCGACTGCCTTCGGCTCTGGTCATGATCCTGGAGTCCCGGGATCGAGTCCCACATCGGGCTCCCTGCTCAGCGGGGAGTCTGCTTCTCTCTCTGACCCTCTTCCCTCTCGTGCTATCTCTCATTCTCTCTCTCTCTCTCAAATAAATAAAATCTTTAAAAAATAAAATCAAATAATTATTGACTTGGGGCACCTGGGTGGCTCAGTCGGTTGAACATCTATCTGCCTTCGGCTCAGGTCATGATCCCAGCTGGGGTGCTGGGATCGAGCCCCGCATCAGGCTCCCTGCTCAGCGAGGATTCTGCTTCTTCCTCTGCCCCTCACCCTGCTTATGCTCTCTCTCTAATAAATTATAAAAAAAAAAAAGAGGGCGCCTGGGTGGCTCAGATGGTTAAGCGTCTGCCTTCGGCTCAGGTCATGATCCCAGGGTCCTGGGATCGAGTCCCGCATCGGGCTCCCTGCTCCTTGGGAGCCTGCTTCTCCCTCTGCTTCTTCTCTCTCTCTCTCTCCCCGTCTCTCATGAATAAATAAAATCTTAAAAAAAAAGAAATATATATTTCAAAAAAAAATTAAAAAATTTAAAAAAATTTAAAAAAAAAGAGCCAAAGCTAGTTGCCTTGTAGAATGTTCCAAATTCTGGGTTTATCTGATTGTTTCCTCATGCATATAGTCTAACATTTATGGCAAGAGTATTATGTCAGTGATATAAATATTAGTCATTTTTATTTTTTTGAATATTAATCATTTTAAAAGTTTTTTTAATTTATTAATTGACAGAGAGAGATCACGGCAGAGGGAGAGGGAGAAGCACACTCCCCGCCGAGCAGAGAGCCCAATGCAGGGCTCAATCCCAGGACCCTGGGATCAAGACCTGAGCCAAAGGCAGATGCTTAATCAACTGAGCCACCCAGGTACCCCAAATATTAATCATTTTTAATGTTAATACTTTAAATTGCTTTAAAAATCTACCTTTTCTTTTAAAAAGGTGTCTTTTATGTTTCAATATCTCCCAAAGAACATTCTGGTTTTTTAGTTTTACTCACCAACAAAAGCTCCAGGCATCATTAATGGAATACCAATAAAAAGAAATATGACCATTGCACGAGTATGATGCAATGGGCTGCAAACATAGACATGTGAGGGTGATGCCACTGTTTATGACTCAGAATAAAGAATTCTTTAAACTATCAAAATCTTGTGATATTTGAATTTTTTTTTTTAAAGATTTTATTTGACAGAGACAGACACAGCAAGAGCGGGAACAAAAGCAGGGGGAGTGGGAGAGAGAGAAGCAGGCTTCCCGCCGAGCAGAGAGCCCGATGTGGGGCTCAATTCCAGGACCCTGGGATTGTGACCTGAGCCAAAGGCAGACGCTTAACGACTGAGCCACCCAGGCACCCCAATATTTGAATTTCTTATATAGGAGATTTTTTTTTCCAGATAGAATTGTTGCTTCAGCCTTGAATCCAAAGACCTCCAAAGCTTGAACCCAGGTGCAAAATGGGGATAAGAAAACATTTTTTAGAGTTACTGGGAGGCTTTGTTAAGAATATATGTGAAGTGATTGAAATGTATCTGGCAAAGTCCCCATATGTGGCATGGTAGTACAGACTTTATTACTTTCAACATACAGACAGGACCAGGTAGTACAATGAGGTGGAGACAATACCTGGAAATAAAATACGATGACCAAAACTCTAGTGCCACTTTTGAAATTAAACAGATACAGAAATGGAACTGGGGCAAATGTCAGCTTCCCTATTTACTAAAATGAGCATCTATATTGGATGGCTTTTAGGGTACCCTCCAACTCAGAAATTCAGTCCACCCAAACAAGCTTCTATAAAGAAACATCTATATTTGTTCACAACGCAACACATATCTAACTAAGGTATCAGTGGAAGACAAATCTCCACATGGGGGGAAATGGCAGATCATCTTGTCCCCCAAATTTACTACTCAATAATTCCTACAACCACTACCATTACCATCAGCCCAAGTTTCTCAGAAGACATTGTTCACTCTTTAACTTTGGCCATGGTGAACACGGAACACTTGCCTGGGAGTTATTTTTTTAACTGTGATAGTTCGGCTTATATGTGATAAATTCAAGCCATGCATTCAATTAATAAATAGCTGAGAGACTACTATGGGTCAAGCATTGTTCTAAGTGCTTGGGATGTAAATGTGAATCACACAGACAAGGTTCCAGCACTTGTGAAACTAAGAGACTCCGTGGGGAGGTAAGATACAAATACATGACTCCAGATGTGAATAATGCTATGACAATAATAGGGGGCTGTGAAAGAGAGGGAGTGGGGATGGGAGGTGAGGTTGGACCTAAATCAGAAGGTAGGCATGGAAGTCCTGAGGAAATAGGGCTCCACGTGTAAACTGGTTGTAGTTCTGAAACAACCATCATTCTTTCCAGCCCCTACTATGCCAAGTTCTATCTTGAGAAACTATTTGCTTCTCCATCTTATACTACCCGCAATTTCTGCCTAACTGTAACAATAGCATCCAGCCTTTATTGAGCACTCACTATGTGTTAGGCATGTAAGCACCTCAAATAGCTTAAACTCATTTAATTTTCAAATCAATCCTTCAGGAGTCTAGTGACTGCAAGATGCATACAGGGAGCTTCTGGGTGTGTGAGGAGTCATTAAACTCTATTTACATTCATGATGTGGGCTTTTTTTTTTTTTTGGTTAACATTCCAAATATATATAAAAATATGGAACACTTCACGAATTTGCCTGTCATCGTCACACAGGGGCCATGCTAATCTTCTCTGTATCATTCCAATTTTAGTGTATGTGCTGCTGAAGCAAGCACGATGTGGACATTTTTGATAACTATCTAGAAACCTATATATTCCAAGAGCATTTCAAAGAACCAGTCCTCCACAGAGCTGACTCCGAGAGCCCTGGCCAGGCACATGTTGGCAGTCAGTAAAGACTCCCAATTTCCCTCTCTCAAGAGGGAAACACAGTGCAATGAAAGCAGTATAAGCCTTGGAATCAGTCACATCTCCGGTACGGTCTCCCCTTGGCTATCTAACTCTCTGCTTGAAGATGCTAAATAAATATTACCTCCCTTCCCCTTTCCTTTTGACAAAACAATTAAAGATTCTTGCAGTTTCTCACCAATGGAGCCAGCACTGGTAGATTGCACACTTTTGAGAATCACCACTTAACACCAAGAACAAAATATAACTTGTGCTTAAGTGAACTTATCAAAGACTTAGATCTGCTCTACAAAGAAAAGGTATTCTGGTATTTGGGTTTTTTAGTATTACTTCTGATAATTAAAGTTAGCAGATAAGGGGCACCTGGCTGGCTCAGTCAGAAGAGCATGTGACTCTTGATCTCGGGGGTCATGAGTTTGAGTCCCACACTGGGATACTTATATATATACTTAAATATATAAAACTTTCAAAATATATAAGATAAATGAAAAAAAGAGTTAGCAGATAAATTAGTATTTCATTTCCACTTCAGCATACAGATAAGTAAGAATTGAGTCCTAACAGGGAGGAGGAAAATGAATAGTTTATTAGAGAAAGTTTAAAAGGACACTATTAGGGGCACCTGGCTGGCTCCATTGGTGGATCGACTCTTGATCTCAGGGTTTGTGGGTTCAAGCCCCTTGTTGGGTGTAGAGATTACTTGTTTTTTCTTAAGATTTTAACTATTTATTAGAGAGGGAGAGAGCAAGCAAGCACAAGTGGGTGGAGGGGCAGAGGGAGCAGCAGACTCCCCGCTGAGCAGGGAGCCTGACATGGGGTTCAATCCCAGCACCTAGGATCATGACCTGAACCAAAGGCAGATGCTTAACCAACTGTGCCACCGAGGCGCTCCAGGTGTAGAGATTACTGAAAACATAAAATCTTAAAAAAAAAAAGGATAGCTTTTTCTTTAGAAAGCCGTGACAATGAGTTATTGTTAACCTGTTTACACAATATATCTGTTTTGCAAAACTTTAGGTGTATAATAACAGTAAGGACCAATTACTTTTATTTATTTACTATTATAATTTTTTAAGATTTTATTTTGGGGGCACCTGCTGGCTCAGTTGGTAGAGATGTGACTATTGATCTGGGGGTTGTGAATTCGACTCCCAAGCTGGGTGTAGAGATTACTTAAAAATAAAATCTTGGGGCACCTGGGTGGTTCAGTTGTTAGTCGTCTGCCTTCGGCTCAGGTCATGATCCCAGGGTCCTGGGATCGAGTCCCGCACAGGGCTTCCTGCTCAGCGGGAAGCCTGCTTCTCCCTCTCCCACTCCCCCTGCTTGTGTTCCCTCTCTCGCTGTGTCTCTGTCAAATAAATAAAATCCCCTTTAAAAAATAAATAAATAAAGGGCGCCTGGGTGGCTCAGTTGGTTAAGCGACTGCCTTTGGCTCAGGTCATGATCCTGGAGTCCTGGGATCGAGTCCCACATCGGGCTGCCTGCTCAGCAGGGAGTCTGCTTCTCCCTCTGACCCTCTTCCCTCTCGTGCTATCTCTCATTCTCTCTCAAATAAATAAATAAAATCTTTAAAAAAAAAGATAAAAATAAATAAAATATTTCTTTATTTTGGATTTGAAAAAAAAAAGATGTTATTTCAGAGAGAAAGAGCACGCATGTGAGCAGGGGGAGGAGCAGAGGGAGAGGGGCAAGCAGACTCTGCACTGAGCCTGGAGCCCTATGTGGAGCTCAATCCCATGATCCTAAGATCATGACCTGAAACGAAATCAAAAGTTGGACATTTAATGGACTGAGCTACGCAGGTGCCCCAGATTTTATTTTTAAAGTAATCTCTACACCCAACTTGAACTCACAACCCTGAGATCAAGAGTCGCATGCTCTATTGATTGAGCCAGCCAGGTAACCCAGAACCAATTACTTGTAAATGTGTAAAAATAGGACACAGGATTTCAGGACTCCAGAAATCAAAGAATGAGTTTAGAGTGAAGCAGAACCCTCAACTGCATGTACATCTGTCATAAAATTTTAACAATGAACACAAACTCTTTAAAAAATTTTAGGAAACCCTAAGTGTTTACAACATTTATCTTCCCTCATAAGGAAGTACACAAAATTTAAACCAAATGCCAAAATTTCTTAATGTGCCATCAAGTTATCTCCATAGCTTCTTCTAAAATATACTCTCTCTAGGTTATATTCTTTTATAGGACCTCTGGGCCCAACTGCCAAAGAGTGATTTATATATACTATGAAGCAGGGGGAAATAACCCAATAATTCACCAACGCACTGAAGAGTTTAAGCTTCTACTTTCCTCCAGGAACTGTAAAAGCCTCCTATAATCCTCCAGGTAAAGAGAGAAGCGAACTTTAAGAGAAATAAATAAGCTAGACTCTAAGGCTTACAAGAGACTCTGAAATTCTCATTTCTACAGATATTTTGGAGAACTAAGCCCAAAGAGTAGCCTTTTGTAAGTTAACCAACCATTATTTTATCTGCATTTTTACTTCAAGATAAAACTTTAAAACAAAAATACTCCAATGGGATTACTATTTTTATTTTCCATTATATTTGTTTTTTTCTGTAAGGAATGGGTGTTATTTTCATAATCAGTTTTTAAAACAGTATTTGTAACTGCTGAGTTCTTACCAGAAAGAGTCTGCACATAATTCCATAATGTGTCTTTATTTGTCCAAAAGTAGTCTCCATTGCCAATTGTAAGAGTGTATGGCCGTTCATCCATAAGTTTGACTTTCCTTCTATTCTGGCCTAACGAACATGGCTGACCTTCCAGGCGCACAGAGCTCTTAGGAGCAAAAGCCTTGACACCCTTTAAGCCAACAGGCTTCATTTTGAACCAAACAACTGATTTTAGGTTTGAACTAAGTAGAAAAGAAATACACTGCTATTTCAAAACTGAAAGAAGTCAGTTAACTGAAAAAGCACAGTAACATTCTAATACAGAATGTTAACAACTGAAATCTGATTGGAGGAGGGTCTTCCACACAAGCTACACTTTTCAAAATATAACTCCAATGATGTTCAAGAAAAGACATTTTTTTCCAAAGAAATAAGGAATGTTAAAGACTAAGAAAACCTACTAGTATGGTCACAAAGTAGTATTAATGCCTTTGGGAAGACAAGTTTTAAAAAAGGATGCCATTTCAAAGAAACATCATTCAGGTTTGCCAAAGTTACCATGTAACTGAAGTTCACACACCTCACATGTGGTTTTCTCACACTTGGACAAGTGTCTCTGACTTACCAAAACCCTACACATATAACAGCTGTGACTACTACACAGCTCAGAGAAATAATATGACTTGAGTACCCTGTCCAGCACTACAGAAATAAAGGAAGAGAATATCAAGAATCAATAATAGGGGTGCCTGGGTGGCTCAGGTCATGATCCCAGGGTCCTGGGATGGAGCTCTGCATCGGGCTCCCTGCTCCACGAGAAGCCTGCTCCTCCTCTCCCACTCCCCCTGCTCGTGTTCCCTCTCTCGCTGTCTGTCAAATAAAATCTTAAAAAAAAAAAAAAAAAAAAAAGACTCTAGGGAGCCTGGGTGGTTCAGTCGTTAAGTGTCTGCCTTTGGCTCAGGTCATGATCCCAGAGTCCTGGGATCAAGCCCCACATCGGGCTCCCTGCTCAGCAGGAAGCCTGCTTCTACCTCTCCAACTCCCCCTGCTTGTTTTCCCTCTTTTGCTTTGTTTCTCTCTGTCAAATAAATAAATCTTTAAAAAAAAAAAAAGAATCAGCAATAACATGCTTTGGAAAAGAGAAGCAAAGCAGACCTCTACCATGCTGAGTATTTTTTTAAGATTTTAAGGAATCGCTACACCCATTGTGGGGCTCAAAAAACCTCAAGATCAAGATCACACTCCACTGACTGCCAGCCAGGCACCCCTGCTGAGGAGTATTTTAATTTTCATACTGGAGAGTTTTTATGCACAGAAAAGAGATTTACTCTAGTTTTCAAATTATTAATACTTGATTTATTAATGTTATAAATTCAGAAAGCCTAGATTTCCCTTAAGCTTTTACATTCAACTTAGACTTTTTTTAAGATTTTATTTGTGAGAGAGAGAGAGAGCAAGCACGCATAAGCAGAGGGAGAGGGAAAAGCACGCTCCCCGCTGAGCAAAGAGCCGGATGTGGGACTCAATCCCAGGACCCTGGGATTATGACCTGAGCTGAAGGCAGATGCTTAACCAACTGAGCCACCTGTCCCACCTTTTTCTTTTTTAAGATTTTATTTATTTTTTTTCTAAAGATTTTATTTATTCATGAGAGACACAGAGAGAGAGAGAGAGAGAGAGAGGCAGAGGGAGAAGCAGGCTCCCAAGGAGCAGGGAGCCCGATGCGGGACTCGATCCCAGGACCCTGGGATCATGACCTGAGCCGAAGGCAGACGCCCAACCATCTGAGCCACCCAGGCGCCCTAAGATTTTATTTTTAAGTAGTCTCTATGCCCAATGTGGGGCTTGTACTTACAACCCCAAGATCAAGATTTGCATGCTCTACCAACTGAGCCAGCCAGGTACTCCACAACTTAGACATTCTATTTGGGGTTTTAATTTTAAAGGGCTGTGATGAATGTTTGATCTCCCTTACAAAGTTAGACACATTCAGACATAAAATTTTTACTACTTTAATATATTCAATTTAAATACAGTTGACTTGAAAAGAAAATTTTCTGAGAACTTTAAATAACTATTTTCATAAGTTAAATTTTCTTAGATTTATAAGTGACTCAGGTACTCTTTAACGTCCATGCAAAAATATATAGTTAAGATTTCAACTTAAGTTCACAAGAACAAATCAACTATACACTCAATTATATATTTAAAATTGGAATCATAAGACCAATACATTACTCTAAATTCCTAAACATTAAAGACACTTGAGATATCAAATGTAGGTCACTATTATATCAACTCCTTATCCTGAAAACTAGTAAATGAAAAGGATGAATTTTCAAGTTTTTAACATTTAACATGCCTTTCTGGGAAGAGTTATAGTTCATTCCCAGTTGATATGAGAGAGCTATTCTTTATATAGTATCAGCAAATAAATATAAACAGTAATAGAACTAGGAAAAGTGTCACTGTGCAATCCCCAATGATATAACTGATCATCAATGGTGGATGTTTACATGATTCCAAATTATTACCCCACAGATTACTTCTAATTGCAATTGGAAAAAGATGTTCCTGTCACTACCTTAACAAATTGATGAAATTTAGCATCACTAATGGTGGACAAATGGAAACTGACATTATGCACTTTATATAAAGCATACAGAATCATCTAGAAAGTATCTCAAAAATATGGTAAACCTAAATCTAATCAAGTCTGCAGAGGCAACAACTTTCAGTTCATGGAAAATACAGAAGACAAGGAACTAATTAAAGGATACTGAGAAGAAACAATCAGACAAATCCAGAATGTGGGAATTTTACAAGACAATTGATTCAAAAATCACTGTCATACAACAAAACAAAACATGAAGGAATACTGGGAATTAATACACTGAAGAGACTTAAAAAAAAATAAATATATATATATAATGTGTAAACCATGACTGGATCCTAGTTTGAAAAGCACTTGAAGTTTAATTAACGTAGTGTTATATTACTGTCAGGTGTACAACATGTTGATTGAACAAGTCTATACATTACTGAGTGCTTGCCACAGTATGTGCAGTTAATACATTATTACAGTATTATTAGGGAACTATGCTGTGCTTTTCACCTTTTTAACTTACTATTATCTTTTAACTGATACTTTGCCAGATAAGCACAGCTTCTTTAAGTCTTTAAATAGCATTTTTGGGACAACTGGGAAATTTAATATATTCAAATATTAATTTTCTAAAGTATGACAATGGTTAGGTGAATGGCTTTTTTTTTTTAATTTTATTTACTTATTTGACAGAGACAAAGAGATAGTGAGAGCAGGAACACAAGCAGGGAGAGTGGGAGAGGGAGAAGCAGACTTCCCGCCGAGCAGGGAGCGGGGGAGCCTGATGCGGGGCTCCATCTCAGGACCCTGAGATCATGACCTGAGCCAAAGGCAGATGCTTAACGACTAAACCACCCAGCCACCCCAAATGGCTTTATTTAAAAAAAAAAAAAATGCATGGTGAGGGGTGCCTGGGTGGCTCAGTCAGTTAAGCATCTGCCTTCAGCTCAGGTCATGATCTTAGGGTCCTAGGATCAAGCCCTGCGTTGGGCTCCTTGCTCAGTGGGGAGCCTGCTTCTCTCTCGCTCCTGTTCCCCCTGCTTGTGCTCACACTCTCTGTCAAATAAATAAAGTCTTTTTAAAAAAAATGCATAGTGAAATATTTAGAGATGAAGTGTCTATAACTTATTTAGAAATGATTCAATACTAAAAGTTGTAGCCAGAGATAGAGGAAGTAAATATGGCAAAATGTAACATTCGTTAAACTAGGTGGTGGGCATATGGATAATCATTTTTTCAATTTTTTGGATGTTTGAAATCCTTTGTAATACAAAGTTGAAAAAATTTCAAATATGCACAGATTCCTTACTGGACTCTGAAGAAAGCAAATGGTAGGACAGTATTACATAATTTCCTCATCAGCACATATATATTTATTTATTTATTTTTAAGAGTGAATTTATTTGAGAGAGAGAGAGAGAGAGAGAGAGAGAGAGAGAGCACGTGCACGCATGCAGAGGAGCAGAGGGAGAGGGAAGGGGCAAAGAATCTCAAGCAGACTCTGCCCTGAGCATGGAGCAGGATTCTATCCCACAACCCATGAGATCATGACCTGAGCCAAAACCAAGAGTCTGAAGCTTAACCAATTGAGCCACCCAAGCGACCCTGCACAAACATATTTATAAGTCAATATGAGGTTGGGTAGGAATAGGAAAAGTCTGGAAGAACACACAAACTCAGTATAAGCTCCCTGGAGGCAGAGACCGGGTAGAAGCAACAGAGAATTTGATACTTTTTACCTTATACATTTAATAATAATCATCAGTTTTGGGTGTCTTTAATAAAAGAGCCTTGGCTTAAATTTTTCCCATTTGTTTGTTGTTCTTATCATTTCTGTGGCCATCCTGGCTCAAAATTTCAAAGCCATTTGTAAGTACTCTTCTCCTGATTTCATATTACCCATCAGGTCCTATCTTTCCCTTATTCATAATATTGTCAACCTTTTCCTATTAAGCCTACTACAGCCAGCCTCACAGTTCAAATTCTCAGATAAATTCAAATCTAGGATTTTGTGTCCGAACTCCAGCCATTTTATCCCTTCAGATAACCATAAAAAAATAAGGTCAAATAAATCATCCTAAAACGCTGTTGGTACTTCCTTAGTCAAAAATGCAACCAGTTTCACATCACTTTTGTATGTCATATAGGGACATGGACCTTGTGAACCTCCCAATGCCCCCCTCAATCTTTGTCTCTGGTTGGTCCCCCATCCACCCCCCTCTACAGTTTGGCTGAAATACAAATCAGAGCGTGAGAACCGCTGGCAGATCAGTCACTGAGAAGCCACACAATCCAGAAGCACAGGTCAATTTGTTTCTCAGGGAGTAAGTCTTTACCAGTTGGAAACAGGAAATGGGAGGAAACTGGACAGATAAATTATCCCTTTTTTCTCTCTTCATATGAACTATTCTGAAGTGTAGTTTCTCCTCGAAACTCTTTCAGAAAAATCCCTTATGCAAGTGACATGCTCTGTCTCTTAGCTCAAGGTGAAATAGGAGCCAGGTATTAATGTACTGCACCTTCCTTTGCCTTACTTTTTTCTCTCTCTCACTTTTACTATCTTGAGTTTGCACCTTCCAAATAAAAAGCACTTTGACTTCTGCTTCTCAGAGGATGTGAGCTAAGTAATACACCTTACCTCAGTTGATACACTTAAGCTACAACCCTATGAGATAAATAAAAATGCTATTAGGGGGGCACCTGGGTTGGCTCAATTGGTTGAATGTCCGTCTCTTGGTTTCAGCTCAGGTCATGATCTTGCAGTTGGGGGACTGAGCCCCGAGTCAGGCAGAGTCTGCTTCAGATTCTTTCTCCGTCTCCTTCTGCCCCTGCTCCCCCTGCTTTCTAATGAATAAATAAAATCTTTAAAAAAAAAAAAAAAGGGACACCTGGGTGGCTTAGTCAGTTAAGTATCTGCCTTTAGCTCAGGTCATGATCCCAGGGTCCTGGGATCAAGCACCACGTCGGGCTCCCTGCTCAGTGGGGAGCCTGCTTCTCCCTCTCCCTCTGCAACTTCTCCTACTTGTGCTCACTCTCTTTCTCTCTGTGTCAAATAAATGGATGAAATCTTAAAAAATAAAATAAAACAAATGAAATAAAATAAAATAAAATGCGATTAGAAGTTAGGGGGCGCCCGGCTGGCTCAGTTGGTAGAGCATGTGACTCTTGGTCTTGGGGTTATTAAGTCTGAGCCCCATGTTGGGTATAGAGATTACTGAAAAATAAAATCTTAAAAAGTTAGAAAACTGTTAGGACACCCATCTTACAAATGAAGAAACTGAGATTCAACGAAGAACCTTTCCTAAGGAACAACGCTTTCTGCTCACTTACTATACCCAATTAGTTCACAAATTCTGCCAGTTTTACTCCCTAAACGTTTCTCCTATCTGCCTCTCCTTGCCATCCTACCGCTTAGCCCAAAGTAATATTAGCCCACATTTAAAGAAAAAAATCAGGCCCTGAGATGATGTCATTTTAACCCTTTCTTAATGTGGAGACACAGATACTGTTATTATTCTCATTTTACACAGAGGAAAGCTGACGCTTAAAAAGGGTCTTAACGTTTAACCAAGGGGTGCATGGGTGGCTCAGTTGGTTAAGCATCTGACTCATTTATATATTTATTTGAGAGCGCACAAGCAAGCAAGCAGGGGAGAGGGGCAGAGAGAGAATCTGAAGCAGACGCCCTGCTGAGCACAGAGCCCCACATGGGGTTCGATCTCACAACCCTGAGATCATGACCTGAGCTGAAATTAAGAGTTGGACACTTAACCAACTGAACCACCCAGGCACCCCAAGAATCTGACTCTTGATCTCAGCTCAAGTCTTAATCTCAGGATCACCGAGTTCAAGCTCTCTGTTGGGCTCCATGCTGGGTGTGGAGCCTACTTTACAAAAGAAAAATTGCCCAAGGTCACATGGATACCAAGTGGTAGAGCTAGGAGGAACCCAGGGTGTCTGGTTTCAAACCCCTTGCTTCTATCTCTTCATCAGTTCTCACCTACCTCAGTTAAAACATGAATCAGGTTACATGATGCTCTTGCTGAAATCTCCCAACGGCTTCCCATTAGAATGAACTCAAACTGACATAGGCCAGCCTGACACAACTGAATTCATCTCTTTCACGCTCCTTTGCTCACTATGCTATAAATACGTATCGAGTGCCTCCTATATGCCAGCCATTGTTCTAGGCACTGGAGATAAGAGCAAGACTAACACAGATAAAAGTACCTTTCTTCGAGGTGCTTATATTCGAGGGGTCTTCTCACTCTTTAAACATTTTCCAAGGGGTCTGTACATTTGTTGCTCCTCTTACCTGGATCATTTTTCCCCCACATGGCTGGCTCTTTATATTGAGGGTTCCAATGTTACTTCTAAGAGAGCCCTTCCAATCTATTCAAAACAGGGTCCTTGCTCTCAGTTATCCTCTGTCGTCCTATTCATTTTCTTTTTTGTCACAATATTTATCACAACTTAAAAATCACAATTATTTCTTATTTTGTTTACATGTTTATCTGTCTTTCATACTATAAGCTTCAGGATTACAGAGATTATGTTAGTGCCTGGCAAAGCAGGCCATGGATAAATATTTACGGAATAAATTAATATCACAACATTAGCTGGCTTTAGCTATTCCCTGGGCTTCCAGTCTTGTTTCACTTAAATCTACCCCCTCCCACACTATGATCAGGTCACTTTTTTAAACGCTTTCATGGGTCTCTTTTCTTACCTAATTAAGAATAAGCACACAATACCCTCCGTGACAAGGGCTCTGAGCTCAGGAGCTCAGAGATGAAGCAGCGTATAAACTAGACTTTGAATGAAGAGAATGTTTACCAGATTGAGAAGAGAAAGGAAGATACCACTTTCCCTTCTTTCTTACCCGTCAGAAACTCAAAAGAACACAATGCTTTTCAAGAGAGTCATTTCTGGTGTGAAGAGCTAGGTGTGTTGATATAGAAACATCAGCTGGGAACAGACTGTGAAGTTTCACAAATGACATTAAAGAGTGAGGATTTGATGCAGAGAAGATGGTACAATCTTAGAAAGTTTACAGGGGTGGGAATAGTATGTTCCAATTCGTGTTTTAGAATAAAAAGACAGCAGTCAGAAGAATGGACTGGGTAGGAAGAGAAACAAACACCAGTCAGAAGGCTGCTTAATGTGAAACAGACCCCATTAAGAGATAAAGGCTAGAATCACAGCAGGTGAAATGGGGATGGAGAGGAGGAGAGATTCAAAGGAACCACATTAAACACTCATCTACTTAATACAAATTTAACATTATCTAGGTTAAGAATTTCCTACAACATGGCCTATAAACTTCAACCAAAGACAGTCCCAAATCGCCCTGGACCTTACTCCTCCACTACACGTATTACAGAGTTACGTTACGTGGCTATATTACATACGTACTACCAAATGGATGTGCCACTATATTAGGTCTCTTACAGACTGAGCAGTAGGTCTTCAAAGGCAGGGAGTGTGTCATATCCATTTCTTCAATATCCAAGGCAGTGCCTGGTACTCAATCTTTGTGAGTGAATGAACAAGTAGAAGAATGCTTAATGACTGAGGTAGGACTTGAAAACCAGATGGGCTTTAGGCCTAAAAAGGTCATTCCAGGCAAGCGCAAAAGATATGGGCACGGAGGAATGGTAAACCTGGGAAACAGATAATGGCCATCAATTAAAAAGGAAAATGCCGGTCCCCTTCGTCCAGCCTTGGACAAGTCATGCTTATTTCCTGCCTGGAACATTCTCCCTATCCACACTAACCATTCCATATGGCTCTCTCTTTCATTTCATGTGGGTATCTGCTCAAATATCACTTCACCGGAGTCTTTCTGTGACCAGCCTACCTAAAATTCTACAGCATATTCTATTATCCTCACTTTGTAAACCTTTTCTCTGTTTTTCTTCTCAGTTTACTGAAGAGACTTTTTCAACAATTTTATTCATCTGTACCTATATTAAGATTGGCTCACTTTCATTTCAAATCAAGTCCATCTGTCCCTTACTGAAATCAAAATCTACAGAATATAGAGACTATCTTTTCTTTTTTTAAAATTTCACTACAAAAAGTCTTAGTGTTGACCACTTCTAAGATCTGTCAGTTAAGTTCTCCCAACATAACTGAGATGCCACAGAGAACATTAATTTCTTAAAAGACACATATGGCAGATCGTCCCAGAGGTAGGCAGGATAGAATTTTACATACCCTAATGGAGAAGATTCTAGGAATGGAGCAGTAATCCATAAAGAAAATAATCGAGATTAAATTAATTAACCTTGAGGAACTACGGGAAAATAGGTTCTAAACGCAAGATATCTGAGAGCACAGAACGAATAGAGACGCTCTAATTTTGTCTACTTAAACACATAGTTTTCACAAAACTAATTATATAGGACATCGCTGACCAGAGGCAGGCTTATGTGGGGCAAAACAGCCCAGGTGAGTCTTATCCTGAGCCAGGGGACTTAAGGCAGCTGTGTGCTCCAGGGTGAACTTTGCTTGTTCTGCCTTCCCCACTGGAAAACCGAAAAGCCTGTGAAGTGGTTAAATAAATTTAAGTTAGATATTCTGGAGAGTGGGGCAAAGGCGGTCAGTAGTGGCTTCATACTGCACTTAGATAAAACAAAAAAAACAACAACAAAAAAAAAACTATCGATCTGGGGCCCAAAGACTCACATTTGGGACGGCCGAGGGAGAGGACGGGGGAGAGAAATGCACACTCAAATTAAAGTCGCCCTCGGGTCCCCATCCCCTAGTCCCCACAGACTCAGCGCCAGGGTCGGCCCACCCCGCGTGTCCCACCGCTTCAGCACACGGGGCGTGGGAGCCTCACCTGCAGGCTTGTCTGCAGCCATCTTCCCACTCCAGCTTAGGTTCTTCCCCGCAGGTGGCGTGGCCTCGACTCCAGCTGCCAAGCTAGCTACGGTCCTGGACCTCGGAAGACGAGCCCACCCCGGCTCCGGGCCCTTGGGTTCCGGCCTGGGGAGTGGGGAGGCGGCGGGCTGAGGAAGTGACGAAAGCTAGTTCACGTCGTCTAGCAACAAGAGGCAGCGTCTCAGGCCGGGTAGCTCCACTGTCTCCCGCCAGGCACAGCTTCCGCTCCACGGCATCCTGGTACACACCACTTCCGGGGGCCGCTCCGGGAACTGCGGCTGGCCCCGCCCCACGCAGGCGTCCCCCGAGCGTCCCGCCCCCGGCGGCGTGTGCGTGTGCGTATGCGTGCGCGCCCGACTCGACGGATGCTCAGTTGTGGCTGTGGGCGTGTGCTGGGTCGCCCGGGAGGGATCTCCACGCGATTACTTCTTGCTTATCGTGGTTAAAATTCCTAAGTGTCAGAGCTTTCCTCCCGCATTTTACGTAAAATCACAATAACACCTGACACCTGTACGCTTTCACTGATTTCTCCCAATTCTGTGAGAAGACACTGTTGCAGTTCCTGTAAACAAAACATTTTATTTTAGAATAGTTTTATATTTACAGAAAAATTGCAAAGAGATACATAGAGTTCCTGTATACTCCTCACCTAGTTTCCCGTGTTGTGAGCATCATAGATTTTGACTAAATAACTGGTACATCCGTCACATGTAAGAAACGACCTTGATTGGTACATTACCATATATTTTTTGTAATTTCATCAATTTTCCCCACTGTCCCCATTTTGTTCCAGCATTCTGTCAAGGACATCACATTACATTCATTATGTCTTCTTAGGCTAGTCTTGACTGTGATAGTTTCTCAGATTTTTCTTGTCCTTGATGATTTTGACAGCTTTAAGGAGTACTGGTCAGGATTTTTGAAGACTGCACATTTGATTTGATTTATTTTGTTCATGGTTATGAAGCTGGCACCCAGACATTCATCCTGTCAATTCAGAACAGAAGCAGTCAAATTGTCCCCAGGCACAGCTGGACCAAACAAGGAACACATAGGCCTAGCCTCCAGGGATAGGAATGCCTGCTTTATCTTTCAAAGCAACTGTGGGACAAGTAGTTAATCAGCACTATCCTAGAGATACAATTATCAAATATATCTAATGAAATATTTAGCATAAAGAATAAAGGTATATTTTAGATTCCAAGTCTCTTGAAATGGAAAAGACCAACAGAGGACCAGACAAAGTGGCATCAGGACACCTCCTAACATGACTTCATGGGCTTTCAATCAATGGGGTCTACCTTCTCAGGACACTCCTGCCCCTGTTACCTAGGATGCAGCAGGGAAGTTACTTAGATCAGAGGCTAAAAGCTCTCAGTAGAAGGGAGGAGCGGGAAGGGACAAAAGCAGGGGAGGAATGTGTTTTGTTTTGCAGAACCAGCAGTTCCAGCCAAGGAGACTACCCGGCTAGGTGTTTCACATGATAGCCCCTTACATGAGCCAGTTTGAGCAGGACTAGAGCTGAGGATCTATGCAGAAGCCCCACTGAGTTGTCTTTTTATTTTTTTTTTGGAGATTGTATTATTTTATTATTATTTTTGTCATTATTATTAGAGAGGGAGAGGGAGAATCTTAGGCAGGCTCCACGCCCATGTCACAACCCTGAGATCATGACCTGAACCAAAATCAAGAGTCGGACACTTAACTGACTGAACCACCCGGGTGCCCCCAAGAAGATTTTATTTTTAGGTAATCTCTGTACTCAACATAGGGCTTGAACTACAACCCCGAAATCAAGAGCTGCATGCTCTATTAATTGAGCCAGCCGAGAGCCCCCTTATTTATTTATTTATTTATTTATTTATTTATTTATTTATTATTTTCCCCCAAGTTGTCTTAAAGTTGCCTTTAGCTCATTATAATACTAAGATCTCTTCCTATAGGTGGGGTTTTCTGCCATTTTTTGAACATACCTATATGTACTAGCATGTTAATGTGTTAGACAAGCATAGGTGAAGCAAAGAGCATAAGTAATAGAATATGTATAAGTTCCTTAATGTATTTGCAAGCTACCTGCCCTGCCCACTGATACAGTGACTAAAAGCATCCTGTACTAATCCATGGGAAGACAGTGCTTTGAGAACTATCTGTCTCCTTACAAGTAACAAGTAATAAAAAGTTCTTTGCTTTTGGGGCGCCTGGGTGCCTCAGTTGGTTAAGTGTCTGCCTTCGGCTCAGGTCATGATCTCAGGGTCCTAGGATTGAGTCCCACATCAGGCTCTCTGGTCAGTGGGGGATCTGCTTCTCCCTCTCACTCTCCCTCTTTGCTCTCCCTTCCTCTCTCTCTCACTATATTAAATAAAAGAAATTTTTAAAAAATTTTTTGAAAAAAAAAAGCTCTTTGCTTTCAACACTTCTTTGGGTTATGTTCAATTTGATGCACCCCAAATGCAGCACCCCTTGAGTTCAGTTACAGTTAGACTAGGATTATGGGTTTTTAGGAGGAAAACCAGAGGTGACTTGCCATTCTCATCACATCAAATGAAGATTACATGCTAGCAAATGATGATGTTAACTTTGATCACCTGGCTCAGGTAGGGTCTGCCAGTCTTCTCCACTGTAAAGTTACTTCCACACTCTACTCTTTGGAAGTGAGTCATTAAGTGCAGTTCACACTCAGGTTGGGGAGTGGAGGATGTTTTAAACTCTACCTCCTGCAGTGAGGAGTATGTATGTAGATAACCTTCTCTAAGGGAGATTTGTCTCTTCTCATTTAGTTACTTATTTAATCATAAATTTTATGAGTATGGACTCATGACTGTGTTTACAATTCAATATTAAGTTACTTTGTTGCTGAAATTGTTTCAGCTTTATTAATTGGGAGCTTTTTCAGGTAGGCTCCTATGTCCCTTTTAAGTGGTTGCCCACTTTAAAAAAAAACTTTTATTCACATTAACGTTCACATAGAAAAGTGCACAAATCATAAGTACGGTTTATTGAATTTTCAACATATCCACCTAACTAGCGCCCAGAGAAAGGACAACAAACTACATGCAACTAGAGGCCCCCCTAATGCCTCCTCCCATTTCTCCACAAGGGTAGTCACTATATTGATGGCTAACACCATGGATTCAAATTTAATACAAATGGACCATACAGCATATATATATTTATTTTATTTTATTTTATTTTTTTTAAAGATTTTATTTATTTGACAGAAAGAGACACAGCGAGAGAAGGAACACAAGCAGGGGGAGTTGGAGAGGGAGAAGCAGGCTTCCCACAGACAATGGACCCCAATGCAAGGCTGCTGGGATCATGACCTGAGCTGAAAGCAGACGCTATCAACTGAGCCACCCAGGGGCCCCTATATATATATTTTTAAAGACTTATTTATTTAATTTAATTTTTAAAGATTTTATTTATTTACCTGAGAGAGAGAGCAAGGGAGAGAGAAAGCACAAGTGGGGGAGGGGGTAGACGGAGAGGGAAAAGTAGACTCCCCACTGAGCAGGGAGTCTGATTCAGGGCTTGATCCCAGGACCCTGGGACCATGGCTTGAGCCAAAGGTGACTGAGCCACCCAGGCACACCTTATTTATTTATTTTCGAGTGAGAGAGCATGTAAGAATTGGAGGAAGGACAGAGGGAGAGGAAGAAAATCTCAAGCAGACTCTATGCTGAGCACGGACCTGATTCAGGGCACAGTCCCACAAACCTGAGATAATGACCTGCACTGAAATCAAAAGTTGGACACTTAACCGACTGAGCTACCCAAGCATCCCCATAGAGTATATTTTTCTTGGAGTCTAGCTTCATTTGCTCAACAATATGAGATTCATCCATGTTGTTGAGTTTGTAGCTTGTTTCTCATTGTTATGTAATGTTCCATTATGTTAATTATTCTGTAATTTATATGCTTATTTTATTGTCTGTATTGAATAAGGCCAATATGAATATTCTAGTATATATTTTGATGTATATGTTTGAAGGGGCCAAGGGCAGGCTGACCCAAGATGGGTCACTTTGGCATAGGGCAAACATCTTTATTTTCCAAACATCTCTTCCCACCTTCCTGCTAATGGTCTTTGTCTCCCTTTGTATCTTCAGACCCCTACCCCTTTCCTTAGCTCATATAAGCCTCATGTGACTCACTGTCTTTGGAATTTCCATGTCTGTGTGGACTCCTCATATGTATGCTCTTAAAGTTGATTTTTCCCCACTAATTTGTCTCATCTCAGTTTGATTCTTAGTCCAGCTAGAAGAACTCTGAAGGGCAGAGGAGATTCTTTCTCCCCAACATGTTAGAGCTCACATAAAAAGATGCCTGAAGTGCTTACTGATCTTGCTTAAGGAAGGATCCTCTCAAGAAAAGGGAATTAGGCAGAACCTCTTAAATAATCTGGACTTGTGCTGGATGATTTTAAAGAGGGATTAGGCAGGTGGAGGGGGCAATTTAGAATTAGATTCACTCAGGAAACAGGCAGTTCAGTGATTAAGGGTCTTAATCTTTATCTAGGAGGCAGGAGGATTAAAGCAAGGCTAGAGTTGTCATTGGTCAAGGGGCAGCATTACTCATGTTAGAAGAAGGGGGTGTTCCCTCATTTTTACAGTTGTGGAGGGCTTTGTTTTTTGTCTTGTTCCAAACACAGTCATGCTGTAAACTTCTCTGAACATTGTTTATATTCTGTGATTGCTTATGGTCATTTGGGAACATTCTGCTATGAAGAATTATTTTTATTTTCTTAGCAGGACCGAGATGTCAACAGAGTCATTTTTCAGTTTCTCACAGATGGTCACTTTTCTTGTTCTTGTTCCTCATTTCATAAATAAGGAAACTGAGGCACAGGAGTTAACCCACTTTCCCAAGTCACAAGACAAGTGACTATTATCTTAACCACCACATTCAGCTTTAAACGTTCTAGAATTTCCTACATTGAAGACAATTTAGGTCTCTTCTCTCAACTTTCAGTATTGGCAGCTATCCTTTGTTCACAGATAGGGTGACATCAGTGATGGAAAGGTGTTAATTCAGAAGTGGGGGAGGGGGCACCTGTCTGGCTCAGTCAATAGAGCATGAGACTCTTGATCTTGAGGTTGTGGATTTGTGCCCCACATTGTCTGTAGAGATTACTTAAAAAAATAAAATCTTTTTTTAAAGATTTTATTTATTTATTTGACAGAGAGAGAGAGGGAGAGAGAGAACACAAGCAGGGGGAGTGGGAGAGGGAGAAGCAGGCTTCTCGCTGAGCAGGGAGCCCAATGTGAGGCTTGATCCCAGGACCCTGGGATCATGACCTGGGCCAAAGGCAGACGCTTAACGACTGAGCCACCCAGGCACCCCCAAAAATAAAATCTTAAAAAAAAAAGTGGGAGGTGGAAAATCTCAGTGGGACTCTGTTGTGTCACCAACCTTCGCACTGCACTTCCCCTCCAGCCAGTGAAGAGCGCCTCAAACTGGATGTGGTCCTTGTCACTTGTGCAAGACTGTCTGCAAAGATAGCTGTCAGCAGTTACACCTGTCCCAATAAGCACATGCTGTTCTCCTTCTCCCTGTGAAACTGAGCTGTGACTTATTCTGACCAACAGGATGCAGAAGTGATGGTGAGCCAGTTTTGGGCTAGTCATTCAAAAGTATTGCAGTTTCCACTTTTCTTCCCTTGTTCTCAGCCACCAAGGTGTAAGGAAGCTCAGGCTGTCCTGCTGGAGAGAGACCACATGAAGGAAACCCAAGATGCGTCAACTGACAGCAAGCACCAAGGTTCCAGACATAAGAATGAAGACTTCTTCTTTTCTTTTTTTTTTAAAGATTTTATTTATTTATTTATTTATTTATTTATTTATTTATTTGAGAGAGAGAGTGAGCATGTGTGAGCTGGGAGAGGGGCAGAGGGGGAGGGAGAGGGAAAGGGACAGAGGGGGAGGCTGAGCATGGAGCCTGACACCGGGCTTGATCCCAGGACACAGAGATCATGACCTGAGCTGAAACCAAGAGTCCGACATTCAACTGACTGAGCCACCCAGACACCCCAAAAATGAAGCCTTCTTGAAACTTCCAGCTCAGCTCAGCTGCCAGCTCAATGTAGTCACATGAATGATCCTATCCAATACCATACGAAATAGAAAAACTGCTCAGTCAACCCCCAGGATGGCAAAAAATGATAAGGCATTGTTGTTGCATTTCTTAAATCTAATTTTAAAAATTAAGATATAATTAACATACCATACAATTCACCCTTGTAAAGTGTGCAATTCTCCCTTTGAAACTGAGCTGTGAAGTCGTACAATCACTACCGATTTCTAATTCTAACATTTTTTTTTTAAGATTTTATTTTTAAGGGACGCCTGGGTGGCTCAGTTAGTTAAGCATCTGACTCTTGATTTCAGCTCAGGTCATGATTTCAGGGTCATGAGATCGACCCTTGGGCCCAGCTCTGTGCTGGGCGTGGAGCCTGCTTGAGATTCTCTGTCTCCCTTTCCCCTCTGCCCCTCCCTGCCCCCTCCCTCTCGAACACATGCGCTCTCTCTCTCCAAAAAAAAAAAAAAATGTTTTTGTTGTTGTTGTTGGGGGGGGGGGAGCAGATAGAGAGGGAGAGAGAGAATCCCAAGCAGGCTCCACACCCAGCTCAGAGCCCCACACGGAGCTCAATCTCATGACCCTGAGATCATGACCTGAGCCAAAATTAAGAGTCAGACCCTTAACCTACTGAGCCACCAAGGCGCTCCCCCCAACCTCATTCTTTTGCATGTGGATGTACAAGTTGTTCTTTTAAACCACTAAATTTGAGGGTGTAGCAATAGATAACTGAAACACCATCTCCCAGTTCTTCATTCCCCATCTGGTTCAACCAGCCAACCGAGGTCTATGGATTCTACTTCCTCCATATGATGGATCCTTCCATTTTCACTGCCACTCTATTCCCAAGTCATTATCGCCTCTGAGACAAGTGCCACAGCAACCTTGTCATCCTGTCTTTTCCCCTTCCAGAATGTCTTCATTTAGCCAGAAATAGGTTTTTTATTTTTACTTTTTTTGAAGATTTTATTTATATATTTGACAGAGAGATAGAGAGCACAAACAAGCAGGCAGAGTGGCGGGCAGAGGCAGAGTGAGAAGCAAGCTCCCTGCTCGTGGGGCTAGACCCCAGAATCCTGGGATCCTGACCTGAGCTGAAGGCAGACGCTCAACCAACTGAGCCACCCAGGTGCCCCGAGATAGGTTTTTTAATGCTAATCTGATCCTGTCCTCATCCATTTAAAACACTTCATTGCTTTTAGTACCAATTCCAAACTCCTTAAAATGACTTTTAAGACCCTTCATGACCTGCCTATAATCCCTTTTCAGTTTCCATCCCATACACACCCTCCTTTGTAGCTAAAGCCGGTTCCTTCCCAGGAAACATGGGCATCATTTTCTCAAGAAGATGTTCCTGATGGCCAAAGATTATACCAGCAATACGCAAATCTTCTCTTGCACTATGGAAACAATCTCTCGATATGAATCCCCTCTCCATTACCTCAGTTATAATCTCCAAATACTGTTTTTAAATATCATCCTTATATTGATACTTAGTAAGCATGCCAATATCTATGAATGCAACAGGACTTTACGATAATGAGAATTCTGGGGGACCTGGGGGGCTCAGTTGGTTAAGCATCCGACTCCTGATTTCGGCTCAGGCCATGATCTCAGGGTGGTGAGATCGAGCCCCACATTGGGCTCCACACTGGAGCTTAAGATTTTCTCTCCCTCACCCTTTGCCCCTCCCCCCTCCAAGATGAGAATTCTTCAGTGTATCAGGAGTTTTGACACTTCTGAATGGTCTTTTACAATTTCATAAAGAGGTTTTGCAATGATTGTTTCTTTTTGTCCTCAACATTGTTGTAATATGGATATTCAAACCCATTTTGAGGGTGAAGAAATTGAGGCTCCAAGAAGTAAATCAATGAATCAACTTGCTCAGCTAGTAAGTGTCACAACTAGAACTTGAAAAGAGTTCTTCGACTCTAGATCTGGCTTTTTTTTTTTTTTTAGGATACAAAGGGTTAAATCAAGTGTTATTTCCATAATCAAATTTCTGGTGGAAACTACAAGTTTTTTTGCAACCAATTCATCTCAGTGAGTAGATAATTACCAAGAAATACTACAAAGATGTGAAAGCATAAATTTCTACCCACTTTGCCAAAGCAGTAACATTCACAGGGATGGACATCAAGCTCCTCTCCCAGCTTCACTTTTCATTCACTGGCTATTCAAATCAAGCTCCAAAGGCAAAACTATTTGCCAACTTAAAAGTTGCCAGTAATCATTCGACCCAAATCTGGCGAATTTTGTGTAACCCTGAAATGGATCCAAACAGTGCTGAACACTCATTTCAGGTGGAAAAATTTAAGGAAGTGCCAAAAAATTCCATAATCAAGACAAATAGTATTTTAAGGCAATATTTTTAGAAATCAGGAGTTAATATATTCATGATGAACAGTACATCAATATTTTAAGTAAAGACAGGTTTAAAGTAAGTAAAGACTGATTTTTCCTTTTTTCTCAGGTTTCAATATGTCTCAGCACACACTGTTACTGATCCTGTCATATTAAAATTTTCAATATTTTGTTCTTTATGGATTTTTTTGTATTCATTTTTATTTAAAAATATTCCATTAACATATTATTTATCTTGATTACTTACTAAGTTTTTTGGCACCCCATTAAATTTTGCACCCAAGGTCAGTGCCTCACTTGCTTTACCCTATGTCTGGCCCTGTATCCAAAGTCTCTGTCACCAGAATGTTTGGAGCACAGTGGCATTATCTAATTTTGTGAAATAGTCTTTCCCACTGTCTTACAGATGTGGAAATTAGGATAAGTTCTGGTTTTTGTATAGTTGGGTGTATAAGTTAGTTTTGTTTTTAAAGCATTTCATTTATACTTGGTATATGGTACACAGTGTGCAAGATACAATTTTAAGGACAGGATGCCCAGTTAAATTTGAATTTCAGATAAATACCAAAAATTTTTTGATATAAATATATTCCAAATATTGCATTGTTTATCTGAAATTCAGATTCAACCGGCATCCGTGTCTCTCCTTCCCACTCCCTAAATGTGGCAACTCTAGGTATATAGGAGTTGAGAACCATTTTATCTTATTTTGTTACTATTTTTTAAAGATTTTATTTATTTAAGAGAGAGAGAGCCAGAGAGAGAAAGCATGAGAGGGGGGAGGTCAGAGGGAGAAGCCGACTCCCCAGTGAGCAGGGAGTCCGATGTAGGACTCGATGCTGGGACTCTGGGATCATGACTTGAGCCAAAGGCAGACGCCCAACCGACTGAGCCACCCAGGCGCCTGAGAACCATTTTGGAAAAGAAATAGGAGAAACAAGAAAATTTAACTATAACTAATTAAGTTTACAACTAGTGGGATGGATCCTCTCTGCCCTCAGATCTCATTTTTACCCTCGCTCCGCTCTGCTGTGCTTTCAGGGGGCTGACTCCTCCTATAGGCTGTTTCCCAGGATCCCAGGTCAGCTGATTTCTGGCTAAGTCCAGCCAATGGGAGGCGTCGTTGGGAAATCAGAAGGCAAGAGGTAGGGAGAAACCAGGGGTATTTCTCCTCTTCTTTCTCTGCCTCAGGTAGTCTTTCTGGGAAAGGCTCATCCCTCAACAGGCTCAGGGCAGTTCTGGTTTTGCTCAATGACCCCAGCCCTTGGACTCCAGGAACACCTCCTGCTTCCTTTCTTTCTCCCCCCTCGCTCCAGCAGGAGGCAGTAATGTCCTGCTATTTTAAGGGCTGGGTTGCCTCACTGCCTTGCCAGGTTTCTCGGCTCCTCTATCCAATCCCCTGTATTAGGTTCCCTCCGGGGTTTTCTCCCCTGTTTTCAATGCTTAGAGTGGTTTCTATTTTCCTGGTTAGACCCTGACCAATAGAAATCCTTTGGCAAAAGTCTTAAAAACAACATATTGAGTCGGGGAGCCTCTTCTCATCCTAAGGTTCTTTATTCCTTCTGGAGGTGTCCTACAAAGTTTGTTGGCTTTTAGATTTGTGTCCTTATCATTATTTCTGAACCACTAATATGCAAATACAAGATATTGTTGATAGAAGTCTTAATAGTATACATGGGATTTTCACAATTATAGCTAGTACCTTTAAGAGAATTAGTCTGTCGCATAGCCTAGTGTTTTTCATGACTCTTTGGCGCCATCTCCAGTGGACATTTCTAATTTACAAGTGAAAGAAAAAAATGTATGTATGTTAAACATACTTTTATTGTGCTCTAAACTATGACTTTGAGATTGTTTCAGTTATAAACATGGAAAATTTAAGTAACTAGGGTTGTTGTTTTTTTTAATTCTTATTTATTTATTTATTTGACACAGAGAGAGAGAGAGACAGCTAGAGAGGGAACACAAGCAGGGGGAGTGGGAGAGGGAGAAGCAGGCTTCCCGCTGAGCAGGGAGCCCAATGCAGGGCTCCATCCCAGGACCCTGGGATCATGACCTGAGCCAAGGCACCAAGGTGCCACCCAGGCGCCCCCCCAGTGAGTATCTTTAGCATATCCACTATGCTAAAGATAGTATGTATCCGGGGCGCCTGCGTGGCTCAGTCGTTAAGCGTCTGCCTTCGGGCTCAGGTCATGATCCCAGGGTCCTAGGATCGAGCCCCACATCGAGCCCCACATCGAGCCCCACATCGAGCCCCACATCGAGCCCCACATCGAGCCCCACATCGGGCTCCCTGCTCGGCGGGAAGCCTGCTTCTCCCTCTCCCACTCCCCCTGCTTGTGTTCCTGCTCTCGCTGTGTCTCTCTCTGTCAAATAAATAAATAAGTAAAAATTAAAAAAAAGGATAGTATGTATCCTTCTAGTCCATGTTTAAAAAATATAAACAACACATTATGAATCATTCAACTTTATATAAGTATTGCACAGATATTATTCTGAAACTTGCTTTTTTTTTAAAGATTTTTTTTTATTTATTTATTCATGAGAGACAGAGAGAGAGAGAGGCAGAGGGAGAAGCAGGCTCCCAAGGAGCAGGGAGCCCGATGTGGGACTCGATCCCAGGACTCTGGGACCGCGACCTGAGCCGAAGGCAGATGCTTAACCATCTGAGCCACCCAGGCGCCCTAAAACTTGCTTTTTTTAACTCAACATCATCTTTTTGATATCGAAATATATATTTATAAAATACATAGTATTCATATAAAATATGTTTATATTTATATAAATATATGTTAAAATATAAAAAATATATATTTTATTAAACTTTATAGTATATTTTAAAATGTTCAGTATTCTACTAAATGATTATCACTTCAGTATACTTTTCTAGCATGATTCGTAAGTAAAAGTCTTATAAGTAATATAGGCATTACTTATCTCATTGATGGGAATCTGCAAGTAGGATGTTCCATTGCTAGATGAGCGACTCAGCATGTCTGGATGCAACTGGACATCCCTGGGATCCTTTTTGTCTCCCCCTGGTGGTCCCAGATAACTGCCACAGCTGTGCCCTTGCCGGACAGTATCCAAAGCAAGAAGGGGAGCAAAAAGAATTTCTATTTTCTCGGTCCTCCATTCGATCCTCCTATTTATTGCGTCGCTGGGGAGATGCCAGGGCCTCGTCCACCCTGTGAAGGCCGGCGGCGCAGGAGCCCCAGCCCTGGGGCCCCCATGATGCAGGGGCCTGTGGAAAGGAGCAGTCCAGGGCGCCCAGGCACCCATTCTGTGTTCGTCTGCATTCGTTTTTCAAGAAACATGATTCATATTGCTGCTTGGAAAAAAAAAAAAAGAATTTCTATTTTCTAGCCTTATTCTCTAACAGATAGGTACCACATTCCATCAATGGGAAGGCACATGTTTTTTTAACTATTAAGAAAACCAAAATTCCGACACTTAAACTGACAGTATTTTCTTATCCCTTAGGAGTTTTGTTTTATACTCTTAAAAATAACCCTTTTAAACTTAGACATAACATTTTTAAAATTATATATTACTCTTGAGTATACAAAATAGGAAGGTAGAAATGAAATAAATTGGTTAAGGGTATTTTCAGAATGTCTTCTCACCAGAGTTCCACTCTAAATCACTTTTCAAATCAGATCCTTCCACGTCCATGTTTCCCCCCAAAATGTTACCCTCTGGGCTATAAGGAACTGGCAGTGCAGTATCTCCTCACAGAATGTGCCACTGTGGTCTCAGGAACACCCATTCTGCAAGTTGTAATTCTAGTACTTTCTGGATCTTACCAGATGTCACAAAGGGTAGGTTTTCAGATCATGTTTGTACACACGCAGGGTTGACAAACACACTACACCAGCCATCCGGCAACATGCTATCAGTTGTGAGAAGCCTGCAAATTTCAGAAATGAAAGAAAGATTGTGTGCCTTGGAATCAATGAAGTATGGTGGAACTTCCCTAGACTCTTACCAAGATTTCCCTTTGTTTTCATTGGCAAAATTGTTGCCTGCCTGCCACCGCATCAATTACTGGTAAGAAGAAATGAGATTCCAAAGCATGCCTTGGATCCATCACACAGTATTCACAAAGTATTTCTGTGAGGGATAAATAAAATCAGGATTTTGTTAACTAGGAGGAATGGGGTATGGCTGTTGACACTTTACCCTATTTATCTCTTCTTTTATTCGCAGACTTTGAACTCATCTCCAATTTTCATTTTACAAAGCACAACTCACTCTTGAACATGTGCACAGCTGTAAGAGTTTCTCTAGGATACATTCTACACAGTGAGATTTAGCTGAATAATGGGGTACCCATATTTTTGGGATTTTTATTGTGAAACTTTCCAAACATGCCCCAAACTAGAAAGTATAACAAACCCCATGTGTCCATCCCTTAGCTTCATTTAACCATAGACTTGTTTCATTTACCCCTTCCCCCTTGTTATATTTTTTGTTGGAGTAGGAGTATTTTAAAGCAAATCCCAGACATTGTACCATTCAGTTCTAAATACTTCAGTATGCAACTCAAAAAGAAATCTCCAAATATTTTCTTGCATGACCACAATCCATTATCACATCTAACAAAATGCAAATAATTATTTAATATTATTCAATTACCAAGCCATACTCAAATTTCCTTGATTGTATAAAAAATTCTTTTTGTAATTTCTGTTTAAAATCAAGATCAAACAGGATCTGTTTTATTTGGTTGTTACGTCTCTCGTGTTTCTCATAAGTCTTTTAAGTCTTATGTTTCTCTTAATCTAGAACAGTCCCCTCCCCTTTTATTTTTCCTTTCATTGACTTGCTGATGAAATTAGAGTCTAATATAAAGTCCCTCCTTTGAGATCTTGTATATTGCTTCCTTGTGGACTGCGTCCTTTATGCTCAGTGTTTCCTGTGGACTAGGGGTCAGTTTTAAAGGTTTGACTGCATTATTATTTTATTTATTTATTTATTTATTTATTTATTTAAAGATTTTATTTATTTATTTGACAGAGAGAGAGAGATAGTGAGAGCAGGAACACAAGCAGGGGGAGTGGGAGGGGAAGAAGCAGGCTTCCCACCAAGCAGGGAGCCCAACGCAGGGCTCAAACCCTGGGATCATGACCTGAGCCAAAGGCAGATGCTTAACGACTGAGCCACCCAGGTACCCCTATTATTGTTTTTTAAATATTTTAATTTTTAAGTAATCTCTACCCCCAATGTGGGGCTCAAACTCACAACCCCGAGATCAAGAGTCACATGTTCCACTGAGTGAGCCAGCCAGGTGCCCGGTTTGATTGTATTATGACTCAAAATTTTTTCCTGAGAATCCTTACTAAGTCGTGCTATGTACTTTCTGTACCCACTCAGGAGGCATGCGATGTTGGTTGTCTCACTTTCTGTGGCATTAAGAGTGATGATTGGGTTTGGATGGTGACAGCCTGATTTTTATATGTTTCCTATCAGTTTTTCTTGTAGTTGTTTTAGCAGCATTAATGACTAGTGCTTGAATCACTTATTTTACTAATGGTTGAAACAATTTTCTAGTTTGGACACTCCTGCATTTATTAACTAGAATCAGGGCAAGGTGAGTGCCTTCTCAAATTTTCTACCCTAGGCACTTGACTCACCTTACCCTAGTCCCAGCCCTAACTGGAACTCTTCTGTTTTGAAACACTTTCCCTTATCCACGGGGATATTAGGTTATACTGAAATTCTATTTATATTAGAAAAGCAGAAATGTTTAGTTCTTTCCCTATAACTAACAATTTTCAGAGGAATAAGTTGATGGCCTGGCTATCTCCAGGACTATTTGCTTTCTAAAAAATTATTCTGAACTCATGACTTTTTATATATTCAATATGTTTTAATCAACTGCAGTCCTTAACCTTTTTGAAATTAAAATTATCCCATGTGTGCCTGTGGAAGCCACAACCCCAATGATTGTTTGATATTATAATTCTACCATGCTTTTATTATTTATTTATTTATTTTAAAAGATCTTATTTATTTTGTTGACAGAGAGAGACACAGCGAGAGAGGGAACACAAGCAGGGGGAGTGGGAGAGGGAGAAGCAGGCTTCCTGCTGAGCAGGGAGCCCAATGCGGGGCTCGATCCCAGGACCCTGGGATCGTGACCTGAGCCGAAGGCAGACGCTTAACGACTGAGCCACCCAGGTGCCCCTCTACTGTGCTTTTAATCCCTTATTTCATTGTTGTTGTGTATGTATTTTAGGTATATCCTCATGTTCGCCAGTTTCTTTGCTCATTCTTGTTTCCTTTTTAAGGAAATAGCTATATTGAGATATAATTCATATTCACGCACTTAAAGTGTACAGTTTGGTGGGTTTTAGTATCTCACAAAGTTGTGCAACCATTACCACTATCTAATTCCAAAATATTTCATCATTCCCCAAAGAAATGCTGCACGCATTACTAGTTCTCTCCTGCTCCTCCCACGTCATGGCTCCCGGTGATCACTAATCTGCTTTCTGTCTCAAATTGACTATTCGAGGATTTGCCTAGTCTGGACATCTCACACAAAAAGAATCATACAATGTATGCTGTCTGTGACTGGCTTTTTCACTTTGCATGTTTTCAAAGTTCATCCATATAGTAGCATATATCAGCACTCCATTCCTTTTCATGGCTGACTAATATTCCATTGTTTGTGACTACCACATTTTGTTTATTAATTCATCAAGTGATGGCCATTTGGGTTATTTCCACTTTGGGGCTATTAAGAATAAAGCTACTTTGCCCATTTTAATTTATTTTATTTTGTTTTTAATTTTTTTTCAAGCAATCTTCACGCCTAACATGGGGCTCTAATTCATGACCCCAACACCAAGAATCACATGTTCCACCAACTAAACTAGTCAGGTTCCCCTCTTTGCCCATTTTAATTAAAAACTTTTTAATATTTAATATTTTATTTTTATTTTATTTATTATTTTTTATGTTAAAGATTTATTTATTATTTTAGAGAGAAAGACAGAGTGTGGGAGGGAGAGGGAGAGAGAGAGAATCTCTAGCTGATTCCCCTCTGAACACAGAGCCCAATGACATGGGGCTAGATCCCATGACCCTGAGATCATGACCTGAGCCTAAACCAATAGTCAGTAACTTAACCAACTGAGACACCCAGGAGTCCCATTTATATTTTATTTTTAAAAATTTCTGCTTTCCTTTTGTCTGGAACTGCCATCTTCCAGTAATTCACTAAAATGATCAAAACAAAGGGAAAGAGGAGAGATACCCACTATATGTTCTCTAGGCCTTTTAGAAAACATGGAGTTGTTCCTTTGGCCACATACATGGGAATCTACAAGAAAGGTGATATTGTGGACATCAAGGGAATGGGCACTGTTCAAAAAGGAATGCCCCACAAATGTCACCATGGCAAAACTGGAAGAGTCTATAATGTTACTGAGCATGCTGTTGGCATTGTTCTAAACAAACAAGGGCAAGATTCTTGCCAAGAGAATTAATGTACACATTGAGCATATTAAACACTCAAAGAGCTGAGATAGCTTCCTGAAGTGTGTGATGGAAAATGATCAGAAAGAGAAGGAAGCCAAAAAAAAAGGTACTTGGGTTCAACTGAAGTGCCAGCCTGCCCCACCCAGAGAAGCACGTTTTATGAGAACCAATAGAAAGGAGCCCAAACTGCTGGAAACCATTCCCTATGAATTCGTGGCATGATAAATGTAAAGAAAATAAAAAACCTCAAGACTGTTAAAAAAATTTTTTTCTTTAAAGATTTATTTATTTAAGAGAACACCAGAAAGGGGAAGGTGCAGCGGAAGAGGGAGAGACAGAATCTGAAGCTGACTCCCTGCTGACTTCAGAGCCCAATGCAGGGCTTGATCTCACAACCCCGACATCATGACCTGAGCCAAAACTAAGAGTCAGTTGTTTAACCAACTGAGCCACCCAGGTGCCCCTTAAAATTTTTAATGTAATCTCTACCCCCAATGTGGGGCTCAAACTCACAACCTTGAGATTGAGAGTCATATGCTCTTCTCCAAAGAAGACAGCCAAATGGCCAACAGACACATGAAAAAATGTTGAACATCACTCGGCATCAAGGAAATACAAATCAAAACCACAATGAGTTGCTACCTCACACCAGTCAGAATGGCTAAAATTAACAAGCCAAGAAATGATAGATGTTGGTGAGGATGTGGAGGAAGGAGAACCCTCCTACACTGCTGGTGGGAATGCAAGCTGGTGCAGCCATTCTGGAAAACAGTATGGAGTTTCTTCAAAGAGTTGAAAATAGAGCTACCCTATGACCCAGCAATTGCACTACTGGGTATTTACCTCAAAGATACAAATGTATTGATCTGAAGGGGCAGTTGCACCCCAATGTTTATAGCAGCAATGTCCACAATAGCCAAACTATGGAAAGAGCCCAGATGTCCATTGATAGATGAATGGATAAAGAAGATGTGGTAGGGGCACCTGGGTGGCTCAGCTGGTTAAGCGTCTGCCTTAGGCCCAGGTCATGATCCTGGGGTCCTGGGATCGAGCCCTGTGTCGCGCTCCCTGCTCAGTAAGGAGCCTGCTTCTCCCTCTCCCTCTGCCTGCCATTCCCCCTGCTTGTGCTATCTCTCTCTGTCAAATAAATAGATAAAATATATGAAAAAAAAGATGTGGTATACATATACACAATGGAATATTATGCAGCCATCAAAAATGAAATCTTGCCATTTGCAACAATGTGGATGGAACTAGAGGGTATTATGCTAAGTGTAATAAGTCAATCAGAGAAAGACAATTATCATATGATCTCACTGATATGTGGAATTTAAGAAATAAGGCAGAGGATCATAAGGGAAGAGAGAAAAAAATGAAACAAGATGAAACCAGAGAGAGAGACAAACCATAAGAGTCTCTTTTTTTCTTTTGATTTTTAAAGATCTTATTTATTTATTTGACAGACAGAGATAGCGAGAGCAGGAACACAAGCAGGGGGAGTGGAAGAGGGAGAAGCAGGCTTCCTGTGGAGCAGGGAGCCCGATGCAGGGCTCGATCCCAGGACCCCGGGATCATGACCTGAGCTGAAGGCAGATGCTTAATGACTGAGCCACCCAGGCGCCCCAGGAGACTCTTAATCTCAGGAAACAAACTGAGGGTTGTTGGAGGGGAGGGAGGTGGGGGGATGAGGTGGCTGGGTAATGGACATTGGAGAGGGTATGTGTTGTGGTGAATGCTGTGTATTGTGTAAGACTGATGAATCACAGACCTGTACGCCTGAAACAAATAATACATTATATATTAGTAATAAAAACAAACAAACAAACAAACAAATAAACAAATAAATAGACCCCAGACACATGGGTTTGTTTCTGGGCTCTCAATTCTATTCATTGATGTTTATGTCTAATCTTAAGCCGGTACGATACTGGCTTGATTACCATTACTTTGTAGTGTATTTTGAAATGAGGAAATGTGTGTCCTCCATGTTTGTTCTTTTTCAAGGTTGTTTTAGGTTTTTTCAGAAGCTCTTGAAATACCATATGTAGTTTAGAATCAGCTTGTAAATTTCTAGAAAGTCAGCTAGGATTCTGATAGATATTGCATTGAATTTGTAGATCAATTTGGGGAGTATTGTCACCTTTATAATATTAAGTCTTCTGATCCATGAATATGGGATTTTTTTCAATTTATTTAGATATCCTTTAATTTCTTTCAACAATATTTTATAATTTTCAGCATATAATGTTATATTTGTTTTGTGAGTGTGTTTCTAAGAATTTTATTCTTTTTGATGCTATTTCAAATGGAATTATTTTCTTAATTTCATTTTCATGTTGTTCATTGAAAGTATATAGAAAAAAATTGATCTTTCATTCTGCAGCCTTGATGAAAATAAAACTGTTTCTCTTAGTTCTAATAGTTTTTCAGGTAATTCCTTAGGGTTTTGTATATACAAGGCCACATCATCTGTGGATAGAGATAATTTTACTTTTTCCTTTCCAATCTGGATGCCTTTTTTTATCCTTGCCCAATTTCCCTGACTAGAATCTTCTATTACAACTTTGAACAGGAATAGCAAGGGTGGACATCCTTGTCTTATTCCTGATTTTAGGGGGAAAACATCCAGTCTTTCACCATTAAATATGTTAGTTGTAAGTTTTTCATAGACGCTCTTTTGTCAGGTTCCCTTCTGTGCCTAGTTGTTTGTTGAGTGTTTTTGTTTGTTTTTTTTTAATGACAAGTTGTTGAATTTTATCAAATGCTTTTTTGTGTCTATTGAGATGATCATGGGTTCTTTTTTCATTTTAGTGATATGATGCATTAAAATAGTTATTTTTCAGATGTTAAACCAAACTCTCATTCCCAGGATAAATCTCTTTTGGTCATGGTGCATTTTTATACGTTGCCGCATGTTTGCTAGTGTTTGAGGGGCCATGTTTTTCTCTTCATGCACTTTAATTCCTACTTTTATGTTTTAAATTCACCAATAAAGAGTGAACCTATAAAACCCTAGGCAACCCACCCCTGACCCCAATAAAGGCAAAACCCCAGGCCCAAGCTCTCTCTGTCTGTACCCCTGATCTCACTGTATGGCCTGGATGTGCCATGTACCCTCCAGGACTTCTCAGTAATAAACCTTGTTTTTTTTCAAGGTTTCCTGATGGTTGTTACTGAGGTGCATCTTGCCATCATAAGAACCACATGGGCTGGTCTGGCCTCAACACTGGGGAAATGGTGTTGTCCCAGGCCTTTCTAGCCAGTAGCTTCACTATCTGTAGGCTGGGACCAACACAAAACAAATGGCTACTAGGAGGGTTTTGTTTGTTAACTCTGACATCTGGTTGCTCTCACTTGCAGTATCTGTTGCCTGTTTTTTTGTTTTTTATTTTTTTCAATGTTAAGTCATCCTTTGTTTCTTTGCATGTACCATAATTTTTTTTTGTCAGAAACTGGACATTTTAGATAATATCGTAGTAACCCTTCCAATAGGGCTTGTTATTGTTATTTGCTCATTTGTTTGTTTAGTGAATGACTGGATTATTTTAGTGTAGTCTATTCTCTCTCCATCCTCCCCTTTCCCTGTGGTAAACCTCTAATGTTGTCCTGAGGCTGGCAGAAGCCCAATCGTCCATAGTCATCCTGGGACGTGGAGGTTTTGGCAGGGCTTTCTTTAATATCTCTTCCTCGGACCACACCGCTGTTAGACTCCACCAATTGCCCACTGGTTACTCTATTATTTTCAGCAAAGCCCTGGTGCAAAAATTGCTCCCCAGAAGAACCCAATCCAATTCAGTCTCCTTTGATGGGATAGATTTTTTTTTTTTTAAGATTTTATTTATTTATTTTGAGAGAGAGAGGGGGAGAATGAGCTTGGGAGGAGAAGAGGGAGAGAGAATTTCAAGCTGACTCCACACCAAGCGCGGAGCACTGAGCCCGACACAGGGCTTGATTTCAAGACCCTGAGATCATGACCTGAGCCAAAATCAGGAGCGAGACCCTCAACCTACTGAGCCACCCAGGTGCCCTGATGAAATAGTTTTTTGAGAGCAGTATTTTTTTTTTAAGATTTTATTTTTTTGACAAAAAGAGAGAGAAAACAAGCAGGGGGAACAGAAGAAAGAGAAACAGGCTCCCCACTGAGCAGGGAGCCCAATGTGGGGCTCGATCCCAGGACCCCGGGATCATGACCTGAGCTGAAGGCAGACGCTTAACCGCCTGAGCCACCCAGGCACCCCTGAGAGAAGTATTTGAGTTTATTCGGATCCCAGGCAGGCTCTTCCCCACTCCCTTTCCCAGGTTTTCTAGCTGGCCTATACTTTGCCTATATATCCAATAAATATGTCATTCTCCTCCCAGTTGCCTTTCACCACCATCTCCACTGTTTCTGAGAGAACCCTCAGGCTTGAACTTCTCCACATTGATAGCAGATGAAATCAGTGTCTTTGGGAAGAAAATAAGAGCTGTCTTTTTCATCCTGCTTCTTCCCTTAGGCAAAACCTCTGAGCCATTACTCTGAAGGGGCTGGGGACTGTGGCACACTTCTCTCGGAGTGACTCTCTTGCCCTAGGAATTGAGTATTCAGTAGAAAGGGGGTGGTAACATCACATCTTGGCTTGCCTCTTCCGGCTTGGAACCACTGCTTGGTGAGCTGGGGCAAGGACAATCAGAGCTTTGTGGACTCTCAGAGGCGCCACATCCAGGGTAGAGAGCCTCAGTCCCATGAGCAGGATCTGGGCAGACGAAAGGAGCCCTCATTTCTCAGCCACACTCACAGGAAGTGAGCCTCTGCAACAGGTTGATGGGGACAAGATGAGAAATGCTGATGTCCTGCTGTTCGCAGGAAATAGCCCTCCAACTGGGAGCTAGAGGGGTGAGAGAGCCCTGTGTTCTTTCTTGGATGTACCAGTCTTGAGTGTTCATCTTGCCGAGTGGGAGTGGGGGAAGGAGGAGTGGGTCTCAGCTTAAATACCATAGACTCAGTGTTTGTACTGAATTTTAGTAGTTTTTGTTTGTTTTGTTTTAGTAAATGTTTCTTTCTTTCTTTTCTTTTTTTTAGAAATTTATATATATATTTTTAAAGATTTTATTTGTTTGACAGAGAGAGATGCAGCGAGAGAGGGAACACAAGCAGGGGGATTGGGAGAGGGAGAAGCAGGCTTCCCGTGGAGCAGGGAGCCCAATGCGGGGCTCCATCCCAGGACCCTGAGATCATGACCTGAGCCGAAGGCAGACGCTTAACGACTGAGCCACCCAGGCGCCCCTTTCTTTCTTTTCTTTTTATAGCCTATATGTCCTTAGGACCATTTCTAGAGATTTTAAATGATTTTGTTGTTTTTTCTTTTTCAACAAGAACCAAGTTTTTCATTTGTTCATTTCTCCCATTTGAAGTATTCCTCGATGACATCCTTGGCCTGAGACTCTTTGCCATGGTCCTTAATCACCACACAACTGCAACCAACCACTTGGTGGGGCTTTCCCTCTTTGTCAACTTTACAGAGGCTTACCCATCCCCCTAGTTTCTTGTTGTCACCAGCTTTAATTAGGTTGATTTTGGTGTTCAGCACAAAGGGCCTCCTCCAAATTGACATACATAGGCTCATCACAGTTGCATGCAAACGCACAAAGATGGGCTTGGAGCTTGTCTAAGGCTTTGGCCGCTTAGTGAATTCCATGTGCTAGGCCGTTGTGGATGAAGGTGGTCTTCAGTACCTCTTGAAAAGCAGCAGTATGAACACCCATTACACCTCCAGCAGTCATGCCTTCCTCAGCAATGGCAGTGGGTTACTGGTAGAGCCGAATCTTGAATGCACCTGAGCCTCCGCGCGACTCGCTGACAGCGGCAGGGAAAAACAAAAACTGATTTTATGTTTGTTTTTGAAAAAGGATGTTCACCAATTTCACTGGGGAATGGGTCCACGATGTCTTAATCTTGCTCGTGGAAATCTTCCCCTCCACCATGGTTTCTTGCATTATACCTCTACTTTCTTAGTTTCCTTTCCTTATTCTAGAAGTCCAGAATATGTTTTTGTTACAACTTTGTTAGATTAACATTTTTGTTGAAGAAATGCAAGATGTGGATGTTGCCATGGTTCAACAAAAGATTATGAGAGAAATTGAAAGAGAGGATTATTACTCACAAGATCTGGAGGAAGGGGACGCCTGGGTGGCTCAGTCGGTTAAGCGTCTGCCTTTGGCTCAGGTCATGATCCCAGGGTCCTGGGATCAAGTCCCACATTGGGCTCCCTGCTCAGCGGGGAGCCTGCTTCTCCCTCTGCCTGCCACTCCCCCTTCTTGTACTCTTTCTGTCTCTCTCTCTCTCTGACAAATAAATAAATAAAATCTTAAAAAAAAAAAGATCTGGAGGAAGTACACAGTATGTGTCAAGGGGCCACTTGAGCACTCAGGAAGGTCAAGGTAGGGTGCAGAGAGGGAGAGGACCTGGGGCATATGCCTTCATCATTCTCTGTGGGTGGGGAGGGCTTTGGGGTTCCTGGGCTAAGGCTGGATTGGTCAATTCAAACCCAAAACAGTGTGCTCTGGGGAAGCTCCATGGGGAGTTTTTTTTGTTTTTTGTTTTTTAAGATTTTATTTGTCAGAGAGAGAGAGCACAAGCAGGGGGAGCAGTAGAGGCAGAGGGAGAAGCAGGCTCCCTGCTGAGCAAGGAGCCCGATGTGGGACTCGATCCCAGGACACTGGGATCATGAACAACCAGAACCGAAGGCAGACCCCCAACCGACTGAGCCACCCAGGCATCCCATCCAAGGGGAGTCTTCTCTATGGGGTGTACAAGAGAAAGGCTCTGGGAGAGAGGACAGACAGTTGGTCACAAGGGCTGTTGAGGAAGTCATGTCAGGAATTTACATTTGCTTGTGACTCTGCAGGCCATTACCTAGGTAGGACATGTGCTTGCTTGTATGGGGGGTAATGTCAGTTAAGCCTGCTGGCAGGCTGTTTGGCTAAACAAAATAAATGCTAAGGCAGCAATAGCATGGCTAGCTTAGCTAAACTCCTGACATATTTCTTACTAAAACATAAGGGTGTTACAGGATTTCTTCTCCTCTAAGTGCCCACGGTTCCTGGCCATGCTGCTTTTAAGAACGAAGAGGTAGACCAGACAGACTGGTGGGTAGCAACACAAAGTTTACTGAGTGATAGCAAAGTGATAGTACAAAGCTACCAAAGAGGGAGGGGACCCGAGAGGGTTGCCAATTTGACATTTAGTTCTAGGGGTTTTTATGGGCTTATTGGCGGGCTGTTTTAATCTGATTAACCCTCCCTATGCCTGGCATCCAATCAGATTTTTGTCATCTATCTATTACGTGGGCAAGGTTGGAGGGCTCCTTCCAAGGTGGTGTAAAATCCTTTAAAGGGTGGTTTCCTCTTAGGGTCGGGGCCCCTTGTCTGCCTGCCTTTCTTCCAACTATCCTTCATCAAAGCAACAATTTTAACCCCTTCCCTTTAAAACAGTATGAAGTATATTTAATAACAACTGTTAGATATAATAAAGTATTCACACCAAAACATGTTTTATTTTTTTACACCACATCTGACATTCACATTCAATTTATTATTTTATTTTATTTTATTTTTTAAGTAAGGTCTAGGCCCAACATGGGGCTGGAACTCATATCCCCAAGATCAAGAGTGGCATGCTCTACAGACTGAGCTAGCCAGGTACCCCAGAATCATACCTTTTAAAAAAAACTTTATTTGGGGCACCTGGGTGGCTCAGTTGGTTAAGCATCTGCCTTTGGCTCAGGTCATGATCCTGGGGTCCCAGATGGAGCCCACTTTTCCCTCTCCCTCTGTCCCTCCCCCCCGCTCATATGAGCGCTTTCTCTCTCTCTCTCTCTCAAATAAGTAAATAAAATCTTAAAAAAAAACCCAAAACTTTATTTTTAACCAATTTTAGATTTACAGAAAAGTTGCAAACATAATTCAGAAAGTTCCCACATATTTTCCACTTAGCTTCATCTAATTCTAACATCTTACATGACCAAAGTACAGTGATTAAAACCAAGAAATTAACCTTAGTATAATACTATTATCTAATATACAGAACTTACTAGAATTTCAGTAGTGATTCACTGATGTCCTTTTCCCGTTTTGGGATTTCACAGAGCATTGAGTTGTTATTTCTCCTTAGTGTCTTCTAATCTATGACGGTATTGTAGTTTTTCCTTATCTTCCAGGACCTTGACATTTTAAAGAGTATTGGTCATGAATGTTGTTAAGATAGCCATCAATTTGGGCTTGTTTGATGTTTTCCTGTGATTAGAATGAGGTTATGCATTTTGGACAAATGATTTTTTGTCCTTCTCAGTGCTCCGTAGTAAGGCGTTTATGACATTGTTATGTTATTACACGTTAACCTTGATCATTTGGTTAGGGTGCAGCCTGTGAAGTTTCTCCACTGTAAAGTTACTATCTTTCCCTTGTCTTCATAAATAACTTCGAGTAGATACTCTAAGATTATCTAAATATCCTGTTTCTTTTTTTTTTTAAAGATTTTATTTATTTATTTGAGAGAGAGAGAATGAGAGATAGAGAGCATGAGAGGGAAGAGGGTCAGAGGGAGAAGCAGACTCCCCGCTGAGCAGGGAGCCCAATGCAGGACTCGATCCCGGGACTCCAGGATCATGACCTGAGCCCAAGGCAGTCGCTCAACCAACTGAGTCACCCAGGCGTCCTAAATATCCTGTTTCTCCTCAAATTTCTGCCTGCTAATTTTATTTTATTATTTATTTATTTTTAAAAAATTTTACTTACTTATTTGACAGAGAGCATAAGCAGGAGGAGTGGCAGGCAGAGGGAAAGGAAGAAGCAGTCTCCCTGAGGAGCAGGGAGCCCAATGCGCGGCTCCATCCCAGGACCCTGGGATCATGATCCAAGCTGAAGGCAGTCACTTAACCAACTGAGCCACCCAGGCTCCCTGCCTGCTAATTTTAGTATCCACCTTTCCTGCAAGGAATTAACACAGTGGTACTTGCTTAATATTGATTTTTTTTTATTTCCCTCTTTCTTTCTACACACTTTAGTTGGAATCCTTCTGTAAGAATTCTTTTCCATTTATTTATTTATGTCAGTACAGATTCATAATATTTATCTTATTCTATGGGTTATAATCTAACACCATAATTTATTTATTTTAATGCTCAGATTGTTCTAACTTTGGCCATTTAGAGCTCCTTCAGGTTTGGTTCCTGTGTCTTTTTGACATGTCCCTTCCTTTTTTCAGCACAGCCTTACTCTCTGGCACTGCAAAATATTCTGGATTCATCGTATAATTTCTCTGTCCCAGCCCTTGAATCAACCACTCTCCAAGGAATCCTGGTTCTTTTACTGAGGAATGGTGTATAGAAACCAATATCTGGGTGCTAAGTGTGCTCACTGCTACGAGGTTCCTTCTGTGGAAAAGCTAGGAAATACATGTATCTCTACTAAGCCATGCACACATGCATCTGTATTTTTATAGAACTCTATCTGTATATATATTTTAAAACTATGATTTTATGCTGATACCTCTGATTCCAATCCAATATTATGCGGCTTCTTATTTGTAACTTTTTTTCCTATAGTGAGAAACCAGGCTCTCCATTGTATATAATATTCTTACTTATTTATTCATAAAGTACACATAAAGTGGTGTCAGAATTGTTAACCCATAGTCCTTTGAAATACACATTTTTATTATAGATTATAGCATTTATGTAGTTCTTTTTGTCTTTAGCCTCTTTTAAAATTTTTTAAAGATTTTGTTTATTTATTAGAGAGAGAGAGGTACAAGTAGGGAGAGTGGCAGAGGGAGAGGGAGAAGCAGGCTGAGCAGGGAGCCCGATGTGGGGCTGGATCCCAGACCACTGGGGTTATGACCTGAGCTGAAGGCAGATATCTGACTGATTGAGCCACCCAGGCACCCCAACATTTTAATTTTTTTAAAGGTTTTATTATATATATATATATTTGAAGATTTTATTTATTTATTTGAGAAAGAGAGAGAGAATGAGAGATCATGGTGGGCGAGGGTCAGAGGGAGAAGCAGGCTCCCCACTTGAGCAGGGATCCCAACGCAGGGCTTGATCCCAGGACCCTGAGATCACGACCTGAGCCAAAGGCAGATGCTTAACTAATCCAGGCACCCTGTCTATAAACTTGTGTTATGCAGACAAGATTCTGTTTTTCAAGGTTACTTAGCATAGTTCTTTTCTTCCTCACCCCTTCAGTGAGATTTTGTTTTTTATTATTAGTACAGGTTCATGTGTTACTGTTTGTATTATATCTTGGATTCCCACCACATCTGCATAGGTCTGAATTGCTTGTTTATTTTTCAGGGGAATGTGAAGGGCATGTGAAACATGACTGTGGTTCTATAACAAAAAGGTATTCTTGAAGAAGTGTAACTTCATCCTCAACTGTATTACTCCATTTCCATTCTCCTCTTTTTTTTTACTCCTTTCCAACCACCCCTTGTAACTAATTTCTTAAATTTCTATGCATTCCCTCCCATTTAAAAAATAGTGTAATATGTGAATCTGTCTGAAATAGAAACTGTTAGCTACCTATCCCAACTTGTCTTCATCTGCCAAAGTCATACAGTCTCTGATTTTAGCTGATCACATAACTGCCTGGATCAAATGCCCGCATTTTTCCAGTGTCCCATGCAGCTTGGTGTAGCCACATGGCTAAATTCTTGCCAATGAGATGCAAGGAATTAAAGTCATATGGCAGTTTTTGGAAAACTGCTTTAAAAGATTGATACATATCTTTTACTCTGTCTCTCACTTTTCACCTAGTATTCCATCCTGCTGCCTAGAATGTAAATGTGATGGCCGGAACTCCAACAGCCATCTTAGACCATGGAGACAAGAGTTCTAGTGAGGCAGGAACAGAAAGCTTGAAGAGCCTGTGTTCCTGATGATATCTTAGAGTCTCTATATCAATTCCAGACTGGATTTGTATATATATGTATATGTGTAATGATGAAACCTTATCACATGCAAGACTTATTCATTTTTTTAATTTTTTTTTTTAGTAATCTCTACAGAGTGTGGGGCTCAAACTCATGACACTAGATCCAGAGTCGCATGCTCTTCTGACTGAGCCTGCCAGGCACCCCAAGACTTATTCATAGTTAATTTGGATTTTCTATTATATGCAGCTGATATTAATCCTAACTGAGTCAATATCTAAATCAAATTAAGCAAATAGATCTAGATCTGATTTGATTTTTGCACATATTACTTAAATTTTTTATTTAATTATTTACAGTCCCATGTAAATCCTGTAATAGGTCAGAATGAGAGCAATGTTTATGTTAGGACCCTTAGCATTGTGGGGGTGCGTGGCCGGCTCAGTTGATAGAGCATGCAACTCTGATCTTGGTGTCGTGAGTTCAAGCCCCACATCGGGTGTAGAGATTACTAAAAAAATAAATAAACTTAAAAAAAAAACGCTTGGTATTGTAATACAGGCAGGGTTAATATGTAGTTGGCGTTGATATGTATAGTTATGCTGGTTATTTATGGCTATCTCCAGTACTGAATGAGAAGTGTCTGTGCCATATTAGTTGTTAAGTATTTTGAAAATCACCCCAAATAAGAATTGCATTCACTAATATACATATTTAACAAATAGTTATGGAATGTATTGTGCTAGGTGTTGATGCAATAGAGAATGAAAATGAACACAGACCCTATCTACTTATACACCAATGAGGCTACAGACATTAAACAAAACAATTGTGTGTGTATACATATATTATGACAAATGAGAGGTAGAAGGATGAGAAAAATGCTCTTCTGAGAGTACATATTTGTAGGAGTGTGAGAGTACATATTTGTAGGAGTGGAAAGCTTAAAGATTAGGGGTTCCTAGTCAGAAGATCAGGGACAGCCTGAGGAGACTGAAATCTGAAAAGCTGGGTAGAAGCTTTTTTTGTTTTTTGTTTTTAAAGATTTTATTTATTTGACAGAGAGAGATAGCGATAGAGGGAACACAAGCACAGGGAGCTGGAGAGGAAGAAGCAGGTTCCCTGGCTCCATGTGGGGCTTGATCCCAGGACCCTGAGATCATGACCTGAGCCGAAGGCAGACGTTTAACGACTGAGCCACTGAGGCGCCCTGCTGTGTAGTAGTTAAAAAAGGTAGAGGGAAGAGCAGATGCAAAGGCCCTGTGGTGAGAGGGATCTTGGTGTGAGGGATGAACACATGTTCAGTGTGGCTTGAGCAGAGAGAACAAAGCACAAGATGAGGTCCGTGAGGCAGGGAGAAGCTAGACTGTGCCTGGCCATATAAGCCATATTAGAGTTCCATAGGGATCATTGTCCTTTATCACCTGATGTCCAATATTTTGAAAAGCATTATTTTTCATGTATTTTTGTCTTTTTGTTTTTGTTTTCTCTACCTTTTCCTTAATGATTACCTAGGATTCTATGTTATGGATTTACATAGCCAATCCTCCACAATATTCATTGAGATATTTTCCAATTTTTTGCTATTTCAGTGTTACAATCAACATCTTGATATATTTAACTTTCTCCCACTGCATGACAGCTGTGCAGACATATGTCGGGAGAAGGTGCCGATGGAGGAAAAACCAAATGCAGACACTCTCTGGGTGAATTAAATAGGGTTTCTCTCGTGGTCAATTTTCTTTCCAGAACCTGCTGTCTCTTAGTATAGTCCAGCCTCCTCCGGGAACTACCAGTTCATTAGGCCGGTCTGTACCTGTCCATCTCAATTGTGAATGGTTTTACGTTCTTTTTGTGTTTAGGACTGCTGAGCCATTGCAAATTAAAAGGTGAGATTATGGGGGATGCCTGCCTGGCTCAGTGGTGGTGCATCCAACTCTTTTTTTTTTTTTAAAGATTTATTTATTTATTTATCTGAGAGAGAGAGAGAGAGAGAGAGAGAGAAAACAAGCAGGGGGAGCAGCAGAGGGAGAGGGAGAAGAAGGCTCTCCACTGAGCAGGGAGCCTGATGCAGGGGCTCGTTCCCAGGACCCCAGATCATGACCCGAGCCAAAGGCAGACACCTAACTGACTGAGCCACCCAGGTACCCCCCAACATGAATTTAAAGAACCTTATAACACGTAACCATATAGTGAAACTGGTTGTGTTCTGTCACTCTGTTCCTCCCCTGTTCATTCTGTATTTATTGTCTACTACAGATTAGCCACTGCCTTTCTGTAGAAATGAGTCTTATGACTTCTTTCTTCTTCTTCTTTTTTTTTTTTTTTTTTGTCGTTTCTTATGATTTACTTCTATCTGGACTACCAGATATCTCTGTCCATGCCAATCTCATGAGTCTCTGAGTCTCCTCCTTAGTTCAGCTGGTTTGGTGTCAGAACTTTGCCAAGGGGGAGTAAACTTCCACCTTTGCTCTTTCATTTATCAGTAAAACAGAAGGAAGAACAATAGGACCACAAATCCTTTCCCTTAAGCAAATACAAGGAAGCCAATGCCACGCTATTTATAGCAAGCAATGCAAGAGGAAATAAATCAAGATACCTTCTCTTTGTAGGTAACTTTGATTGTTCTGTTTCCTTGTTACTTTTTCACTTCCTTGGATGATTGTAGCCATATTTCATAAGCCCGGCAAGCAGCTGAACCTTGCTCAGTGGCACCAAATGCTGGGAAATCTGACCCAAGTGTCCTTCCATCTTGTCCCATGGCACTTGCAATGGACAAAGCTTGCTATCTGACTTCCTGTCATGGCTTTTTGCTTTATTTCATGTCCCTACCATTCTTGATTCAATGCATTTTCAGCCCACAGTATATATCAAGACCCCTTTTGGAACTGTACACGGGCCCCTCTGTGAAGGACTTTGCCTCTGGCAGAGTATTAGAGGACGCAGAGGATTTGAAAGTAGGGAAAGTGGAGGAAGAGATTGACGGGTTAGTTTCAGCGAGAAATAGCAGCCCCACTAACCAGTGTGGGAATCCCTTGCTGGTTTGCATTCTCTGTTAACTCTTTCGAGAGAAAAACGGAAACTGAGAAACCAGCAAGGTACGAAAAGATACTTTGGGCTAACCTACTTTTGGTTTGTGGGATTCAAAGCAGTTCTTGTTTTCTGATCACAAACCTCAGGTTTATCGGTGGATAGTAATTTGTACATGCAATGCAGAAACAACGTAAGGCTCTGACTTTATTCAAAGTTTGGCAAATAAAATGACAGCGGCTGAGGTTAGCTATGAGAAGTCACTAGACAAACTAGACTATCACCTTGACCCAGGGTAAAGAACGAGGTTGGCAGAAGGATGATATTAGGAAGAGAAAAGCAACAGGTCAATTCAAGGACCAGTGGAAATAAAGGAACATAGTGACTGCAGGAAGATGGAAAAGTGAAGTTCAGAAGTCCAGGTCCAGCACTGTCCTGGATGAGCAAGTGCCCTGAAATTCAGACCTGACCGACTTCTTTGTTGCAAATATAAAGGCTGCTATTTTCATCTAGGCCTCCTTTTCTTTATCTGTGAAATGAGGGGATGACACAAGACAATGTAGGGAGAGATATGAAAGACGTTGAAACAGAGCAAAATGATTACCAGGTGCGTTCAATGGAAAAACAGGTGAATATTATCTAAACACACCCTTCTGGGTGATCCCTGTCCTTGAGCTCTTTTGTAAGTCTGTGAATTGTAGATGGCTGAGAGCAATGTAAATGGCTCTTATCCACAGACATGCAGATAAATTTTGATGTGTGGAAATGCAGTTGAAGTCCTTTTCTCCTGGAGTTCTTCCAATTTTGCACCAATTTATAAATTCATTTCAGCATTACTGACTGCTTATATATATGTGGATCTTTGAATTATTCTTAGAACCAATTGTAGTATCTCAGTCCTCTAACTTGTCAATGAGTTAAATTACATCCTTGACCTGTTCTTCTTTTATATTTGCATAAGAGCCGTGAATTTATCCTGTTGAAAAAACAATCCATTAATGACAATTGCTCAAAATTCCAATGATTACAAATTGTTTGGTCAAGAAACCATATATATATATATTTTGACCAAAAAATATAATTTTTAGTAGAATACTGTGGTGAAAGTGATAAATTGCTTAACGTAGTCCATGGTTATAATTATAACCAGGAATATGGACAAAAAAGATCAAGTGCTAAAGAGTAATGGGTTTATCAAGTACTCCAGGTGTCTACTTTGAGTCATGTAGAACTCATGGTTGAAGGTGCTTTCTGAACAGAAATTTTATTGGCCAGGCTTGTATCTGAGATTATTCAGAGTGAAAAGACTCTTCCATCATAGAAACTCTTGGCCTCAGCTATACTTTAGTAATATGCCTTTGTATTGTGCCATTTGTGTCCTCTTCTGGCTTTTTGCAGAGAGAAGTGGCTATGACTTACTGCACTGGAGTGGTCTCAACTAAGACCACGGTGCAAGAAATGATGCGGGAATGGGATTTGGGGTGGCCAGCCTTGAGGGAAAGGGTACATATGGGAGAAGGAATTCTCACAGGAATCTTCAGGAATCTGGAATAAATCTTATTGCTTTCCTTTACTGTGTATCTTTGAAAAGCTGATTCTATAATCTGAAAAAAAATACTTTTTTTTGAAAAAAATAATTTTTACAGACCCTGAGTATCTTAGCCTGATCCCCCTGAAATCAGACCTTACCATTAAAACTTATGTGTAGGTCATTTATTTGGGCATGTGATCCTAGGTGACTTTAGTAAAAACAGGGATGGAGGAAAAGCCAATACCTATGCTCATGTGGTATGTTAGGGCTGGGAACTAGGTAGATGGGACCATTCTATGCAAGGCCCCATCCCCTCCCAGCCCTGACAATGTGGTTGGGATTTCTCTAGCTTTCCCTTCAGAAGGAATATGTGCATTTGTGTAGGTTATGGCTTGGTATTAGGCAGATGCGGGTACCCCCAGTAGCCCTCTCCATGAACCGGCCTCAAGATACATGGTCCTGTTCCAGGACCCCGGCCACCTTGACCTGTGCAGCTTGCACACACACACTATGCCCTCCATCAGTCTGGCAAGGGGGCCGGGACCCCCAGACCTGTGTACCTGGTGTCAGCTGAGAATCACTTGCATGCCTCCAGGGCAAAGAAAATCCATCCCACAAAAAATCTTTCTAAGGCAGCATCCTTCAACTGGTGACAGTGCTCATTTAGATTGGCTGCCTGATGAAGTCCCATGCTTTCCAGTAATTAAGGCTCCTAGGTCTTTCTCATTGGGAGACTATCCCTGAAACCAGTCAGAACCCATCTTGGCAAGACAGTCCAAATTCTCCAGCTTTATCATTAGGGGGAATAAGTATGTACATTTGTGTATGTTAGACCTTGGAAAAAAGCCTCTCATTTTGTGATCAGCCTATCTGGACATTTGCCTGACGGCAGGTCCCTAGCTACCCTGACTTGCCATGCTCCTGAATGAGCACTATGACTTTTGACACTCTAGGATGGGTGGCCAAGACCCCACAGGCCTGAAGAGATCCTTTGATCCCGAGACACCTGCATAGCCCTGGGCAGAGGGATCCCAGCCTGAGTATATCAGGCAGCAGCTTAAACCTGGGGACCTACAGTCCCCAGGTGGACTAGCTGCCTGATGGGGATCCCTGGCTCACCCACCCTCCTTTGTGGGGGCATATGCTTCACAAGGAATAGCCTCCTAGAAAGGCTATTCAGGGGGTTGCAATACAGCCTGAGCTCCAAAAGCCTGAAGGGCACCTAGTACCACCAAACTTGAGGGACCAGGTTGCCCCAGATGAGCTGATGGGGTATATGTTGTGCATGTGCAAGGCAAGCAAATCAGGGTTACGAGGGACCCAAACAGAACAAGTGTCTAAAGAGACCAGGTCACGAGAGCAGGCTGTTGAACAGACAAAAAATATGCCTCCTTCCAAGCCCTAAGCAACACAAATGCACATACATCTTCCTTCCACAAGTAAAGTTGGAGGAGTCTGGACTGCCTTGACAAGATGACCAGGGACTCCCTAGTAGGGACGGGGCTCTCTTAAGAGGAACCACAAACACTTGATGGCTGGGGGAGTGAGAACTCCATCAGGCAGATGGGCCCAAAGGACAGCAACTGACACCTGCTGAGAAAGGTCAAGTCAGAAAAAGCTTCAGGGGTGGGCTCCCTCTTCCTGGGGACCTAGGCAGGGGGTGTGGGACTGGGCACAGCCCCTCAGGCCTAAACGGCCCCGTCAGAGCTAGGAGGCGGAGGCAGGGTGTATTACCCAAGCGCGGGCAACCAGGTCAGGGTTGGGGTGGCACTGGAATGCAACCAGGGCCTGGAGAGGACGTTCCCAGCAGCAGGCTTTTGGGGGGTACACGCATCTGCCTCCTTCCAAGCTCTAATCTACACAAACTCGTATGCAGAGTCCTTCTGAAGGGGAAGCTGTAGGAGTCTGGACGGCCTCGCGCAGCTGGGGCCTGTCGGGCTGCCGGGGCTCCTCCACCAAGGGACACGCTGGGAAGCCCGGGACCCCGGGACCTGCCTGGTCAGTGGAAATGGGTCCTGAGTGGGAGCATTTTCAAGCTGCCACCACAGAAAGATGTTTGGGTGTGGGCTCAGCCCAAGCACGTGTTTCGAGAACCAGTGGGCTGCTCAGGCTCCCCCGGCCTGGCTTCAAGGAAAGGCTGATGTGGTGCATACTGCGCATGTGCCAGTCTCGCAGGGCCGGTAAGTGCGAGTCCCGGAAGAGGCCCACATGGTGCGGGACAGGCGGTTTTGGGCGGCCAGTGGGGAAGGGGAATGTTTTCTGACAGCTGTCTAATTCCAAGTCCTGACCTGCACAAATGCGTGGATTTGTTCTAGCTGGACTGCCTTACCAGGTGCTTGGCAGGCTGCTGGGCATCCTCCAACTGGAGACACCTGGGAGCCTGGAAGGCTGCGTCTGCGAGCTCATCAGGCAGCTAGTCCAAATGGGCTAGGGACTGACTACGACCCCTTGAAAACCGCCCCTTCAGCAAGAAGGGCTGAGCTCCCTCCAGCCCGGAGGTGGGCCCTGCGAGGGAGGAAGGGGTGCCTACTGCCCATGTGGGGAGCTGCGCAGCTCAGAGGAGACAGGCAACTGAAGAGGCCCCTAAATGGAGAGCTCTCAGCAATGAAGCGCTTTGCCAGGGGCTGAGGCCACTGGCTGGGGTATCCTCCAGTGGGAGATATCTGGGAGCTATTATGGCTGGAGGGGTCTGGGGTCTTATCAGGCAGCTAGCCCAGATGGACACTGATTTTTGCCACTTTAGCCTGTGCCTCAGAAATAGCCTCCAGCTGTCGGGAGGAAGGCATGCGCCCTGCATAGTGTGACTGCCGAGCTGTGCAGTTCAGAATTCTTGGGGCCCTCGCCACAGTGTCTGGAGAGCATGGATCCCCTGGACAACTGTTGGGGCTACCGGGTGTCTGCCTACTTCAAAGCCTTAACCTACAGAAACACGCATCCACGTTTCTTCTAGGAGGTGAAGCTGGTGGACTATGGACTGTATTCCCCAGAGGGGCCTGTTGGGCTGCATGGGCACCGCCTTGAATGGTGGTAAGTGCAGGACCCCATCAGGCAGTTGGTCTAAATAGGGGCTGAGTGGCTTCAGTTTAATGGTGTCACCTTGCAAAGAGCTTTACTTGTTGCTTTGTATGCCCTGCAGCATAGGCAGGGTGTGTTGGAAGGCTCCTGTCCCTCATGCCTGGACGGCCCCCGCGGCAGTGGCTATGTGCAAGCCGTAGGGAGGCCATCGGTGAGGCTTGTGGGGGTCCCTGCCCCTGCCTGCTCCCATGCCTAGCTTAAACAAGCGCACACATTTCCCCAAGAAGGCAGGGCTTGAGGCAAATGGACATTTTTGCCAGGTTGGGAGTTGGGAGACTGGCCCATGGCTGGGATGTCCTCCAGTAAGAAGACACCTGTTTGCCTTGATGGCTGGAGAAGCTGGAGATTCTCCCAGGCAGCTTGTCCACTTGGTATGAGGACTGGCAGTCGCTGTTTAAAATGTCATCCTCAGAAAGGTGTTTATTTTTGTGGGAGGTCTCCTACCTTCTTGAAGGTTATTTGGGTGGTTTGGGGTTGCGCTGATACTCCACTGGCCTGGAGGGCTCTCCTGCCCGGCTGCACCCTGCTGGCTAGGCAATGTGCGCACTGTCCACGGATGAGCTGCACACGTTAGTGGGTCCATGGATCTGAAGCAGGACAGCTGTAGGAGAGGCTGTGCCTGAATGGTGATTACTGTGAGTATGTGGCATCCTCATAATTCCAAGCCACAACCCACACTAAGGAGCATATTCTCCCTGAAGGCAGAGGTGTAGGAATTTGGACTGTCCAGCTGGGCGGGTGCCCTTTGGGATGGTTGGGGTCCACTCCAAAAAGAGAAACCTGGGAGGCTTGATGGCTGGAGAAGCCTGGGACCCCATCAGGCAGTCCATCCTATTGGTTTCCATTTTCAGTATGGCTCAGAAAGGGTTTCCTGGTGGGGGCTCCCTCCACCCTTGTGGCCATTAAGGTGCCCTGGTGGGCTGACGGGGTGCATATTGCACATACGTCAGCTGCGCAGGGAGTGTCCAGGGACCTGATACAAGGCCAAGTCTGAGAGTCTGGTTCACAGGATTGGGTAGGTGGGGTGCATGGCATCTGCCTATTTCTAAGCACTTGTCTACACGAATGTGCATATTCTCCCTGAAGGCAGAGATGGAGGAATCTGGAAGCTTGCAAGGGCTGATTTGTGCTTGCTGACTGGTATCCTCTATAAGAGACACCTGGGAGCTTTGATTGCCGCAGAAGCACACAGTAAGTACACATGAGGACTGGCCACCACCCATTTCAGTGGCTGCCTCAAAAGGAATTTCAGGGGTGGGCCCCTTCCATGCTTGAGGCAATGCAGGTGATTAGGGATGGGCCCCAGCTCCATGGGCAGTTGACAGGCTGTGTCCTGCTCATGTGTGAGCCTCACAGGTCAGGGTAGCCTGGGACAGGGGGCCATGTTGGGCAAAGTTGGGTCACAGTAACAGAGTCTTGGGGGTACCTGGCATCTGCCCAAACCCAGCCCTAGAGTGTACAAATGCACATGTTCCCCCTGACATCTGCTTGGTTTTGGGGGGCAAATAATGCTCAGACTGATTATGTCTTTGCCAACATTGTCTTTAATGCTGGTTCCCTGTGCAGATTTCTCCAGCCAACAGCATACAGGATCAGGTTTTTAAATTGACCATTACAGAAATAACACTGTTCCATATTAAATCAATCCCATTAATCACACTATTGTCCAGGCAAAAGGACAGAGAAGGAATAAAGTTCAAATTAATTTGAAGTGTATTTTTATAAGAGTTGGTAATTGGAGAGACACCTGAACCAACCGAGATATCACCTCCAGCTGCCAGAGCAGGAGTAAAAGTTCAGGAATGTTAGAGCACATTTCCAGGGAAGGAGGATGCTGGTGTTGATTGGCGAGATGTACTTCGCTGAAGGGCCTTTGCATGGTTTTTACCACTGCCTGGAAAAGTGTCTCCTTTGCTGGGGCAGGAGCTAATTGATCCAAGGTCTTTGGAAAGATACTTTAAGATAAGCCAAGTGGAGCCTTGCCAGTCAGAACACTCTCAGATAGTCCTTACAGCTTCTAGGATTCATGTTCTAAATGTCCCCTTGTCTGTCTAGTGGTGTCTTCCTATGTTTCCACTGATGAACCCCCATGGGGTCCCTCTGCCACAGAGCTCCTACTGAGTACTTATGGGTGAGAGACGACATCCTGATGTGACTCACTTCTTTCTTACACCAAAACTTTACTATTAAAAACAACTTTTTGGGGGCACTTGGGTGGCTCAGTTGGTTGAGTGTCTGCCTTCAACTCGGGTCATGATCCCAATGCCCTGGAATCGAGCCCTGCATTGGGCTCCCAGCTCAGCGGGGAGCCTGCTTCTCCCTCTCCCTCCGCAGCTCCCCCTGCTTGTGCTCTCTCTCTCTCTCTCTCTCTCACACTCTCCCACTCTCTCTCAAATAAATAAATGAAATCTTAAAAAAAACCACCCAACTTTTTTGTCTTTGCCGTAAGCGAGTGGATTTAAAACCATATCAGACCACAACAATCCATCCCGTGGTTTCAAGTCACTCACACACTAATGAATGCTAGGGCCTAATGCCCTAACAAATCCAAGTTCACAAAAATATCGGTCCACTCTCTGACTCTACATCACTTGCAATCTTAATGATACACAATTATATCTTGTTCATACTTCTCCTTTGACGCACATTCTTTCACACTAATTCTTTTACATTAATCGCCAGTATAAGCAACCGTATTCCTAATATTATCAATGTAAGCATGAAAAAGGACTCTTCAACATGGGACCATATCCAATTACCAACTGACCAAAAGTTAAGTGCCTTAAACCACTCTGTGCCACTTCCTTGACAATTACATTTCCAAGTAGAGCTCCCAGGATACAAGCTTACACAGCACTATCAAGCATGCGTTCCTTTGCCAAAACATCAGAATCAAAGGTTATCATTATCTTAGGGAATGCATGTGTTTTTTTCTCTTTTCAATTCCTGCAAAGTTATTTTGACTTTATCAGTCTCATCTTTGAAAGTTCTTTTACTTGTTTTCAGTTTTCTAATGTATAATTTACATTTATTAGATTAACTTTCAAAAGTCCAGTGTGAAATATTTCTTTCGTTATTTGCATAGTTCCTTTAGCTTCTTTAACCCTGAGCGGCACTTTTTCCTCCTAATGTCACACTCATTGCCTGTTTTAGTTTTATTTATTTATTTATTTTTTTAAAAAGATTTTATTTATTTATTTGACAGAGAGAGAGAGACAGTGAAAGCAGGAACACAAGCAGGGGGAGTGGGAGAGGGAGAAGCAGGCTTCCCGTCGAGCAGGGAGCCTGATGCGGGGCTCAATCCCAGGACCCTGGGATCATGACCTGAGCTGAAGGCAGACGCCTAACGACTGAGCCACCCAGGTGCCCCTTGTTTTAGTTTTATATGTTCTATCATGTTGGGTTCCTTGGTTTTTGCTTGACTACAATAGCTTAGCGTGAGGTTGGTGGATGGTGTACTCTTCTGGACCAGTTTCCCATATTATGTATAACTGGTTGAGGAAACATCAAGTTATGGTCAGAGGTAGTTGGTCAGAGGTAGTTATACAAGAGGTGTAGCCATGGGGTAGCAGTAATAAAGGTATTTTGGTTCCCTTCTGCCAACATATCTGTAGGAACATGATTTCCTTCTGTCATAAGAGGCCTGTAGGCTCCACTCTCTTTTTTGACATTGGGGAACCACAAAAGTATGGAAACCCAATGTCATATTTCCTCCTTTGGTGCCAGTAATCTAATTTTTTGTTGTTGTTGTTGTTGGCAGAATCTTTTTAAAACAAAACAGGAGCGCCTGGGTGGCTCAGTCAGGTAAGCATCTGCCTTCAGCTCAGGTCATGATTTCAGGGTTCTGGGATCAAGCCCCACATCAGTGGGGAGTCTGCCTCTCCCTCTCCCTCTGCCCACCACTCATGCTCGCTTGCTCTCTCTCTCTCTCTCGAATAAATAAATCTTAAAAAAAAAAAAAACCCAAAATAAAATCTTTTGCAACCACACACGGGAGGGGTATGGGTAGGGGGAGGTGTCTGTCCATCCAGCGCCAGCCCCCAGTCCATATGGTTTTGGCAGCAACAACGCGTGTGGGGTAATAGCTCCCAAAATAAAAATGGTGTGTGTGTGGGAAGGGTGCAAAAGCAGTGGGATGTGGTGGGGGAAAGGGGCAGCCCAGGTCAGTAACTGGGAACGCTGCAGGTGGGAGGCCATTTCATAACATTTCTTATTGATCTCCCCACCGTGGACACCTTCTTTGCCCATCAACAGTACTAGCGTCTTGGCAGTCATGGTGACAGTGATGTCGAAAGTGGGGGCTCTGCCGGTGCTCTTGGTACGAAGATCCAGGGTAAATGCCCAGTCCTGCAGCAGCGAGTCCCACTTAACAGAACATTTTCGGCTCCCAAGTGTCAGCCCATTCACGAAAAACTTGACGGGTCTTTGCCAGCCTGGACACCAATCTCAGCTGGCGTGATGTTGACGAAGGTTTTCCCGGGAAGGCGGTCCAGACTGGGGGCGAGTCCTTAGAGCGCACGATGGCCACGTCCTGACAGGTCCCGCCCGCCAGGAGGTGGTGGATGAGGGCGTTTCCCCCGGGGTTGGCGCCGGGCTAGGTTGTGGGCCTCCGGCCGGCAGGCGGCGAAAAGAGGCGGAGAGCTCCGGGCCGGGTAGACCTCCGGACCGGCTCTGCTAGCTGTGCGGCAGCCCTCCCACCGCCACCAAAATCCCGTTTCAGCAAGGTAGAAGTTTGCATTTTTATTAGTGCAGATACTACCATTAAATTTTTTTTTTAAAAAGATTTTATTTATTTATATGTCAGAGAGAGAGAAAGAGAGAGAGAGCGTACAAGCAGGGGGAGCGACAGGCAGAGGGAGAAGCAGGCTCCCGGCTGAGCAAGGAGCCCAATGCGAAACTCGATCCCAGAGTTCTGGGATCGTGACCCAAGCCGACGGCAGACGCTCAGCCAACTGAGCCACCTAGGCGTCCCAGACTACCATTTAAAACTGACAGCTGGGGCGCCTGGGTGCCTCAGTTGGTTAAGCGACTGCCTTCAGCACAGGTCATGATCCTGGATTCCCCGGATCGAGTCCCGCATCGGGCTCCCTGCTCAGTGAGGAGCCTGTTTCTCCCTCTGACCCTCTCCCCTCTCATGTGCTCTCTCTCTCTCTCTCTCTCTCTCTCAAATAAATGAATGAATGAATGAATGAATCAATCAATCAATCAATCTTAAAAAAAAGAGTATTTGTTTTAATAATAGCTCCATCTTGTGAGTGTTGGTGACATAGCCGATCTTCCGTGTTTCAACAGTGACACCTTGTGGGACAGAGGTAGAAGACACTGGAGTCTGTAAGAACTAGAGCAGTTTTCTTTCATTATTTTGTACAAATAAATATACAAATAAATTTGCAAAATATTTAAATTGTGCAATGTGATATTTTGATATACATTGTGAAAGAATTCCCACCTCCCATCACTTTTGTGTGTGTGAGAACACTTAAGTTCTCTCTTAGCCAATTTCAATGACTATAGTCACCATGCTATCATTTAGATCCTCATATGTTTTTCATCTTATAACTGAAAGTTCGTACCCTTTAACCAATCTGCCCTTATCCCTCCTCCCCAGCCTCTGGCAACCACTATCCTACTATGTTTCTAATGAGTTTGACTTTTTTGTTGTTGTTTTTTTTGTTTTTTTCCCCCTCTGAATCTACATATAAATGATACAATGCAGTATTTGTCCTCCTCTGTCTGGCTTATTTCACTTAGCAAAATGTTCATTGTTCATTCATGTTTTTGCAAATGACAGGGTTACCTTCTTTTTATGGCTGAACTTATATATACATAAAATCATATTTTCTGACAGCAGATACTTAGGTTGTTTCCATACCATGGCTATTGTGAATAGTGCTACAATGAATAGTGGGGTACAGATAATTTTTTTGAGATAATTATTTTGTTACTTTGGATATATACCCAAAATAGGATTGCTGGATCATATGGTAGTTCTATGTTTAATTTCTTGACAAAACTTCATTCTGTTTTCCAGAGTGGCTGTACCAGTTTACGTTCCCACCAAATGTACAAGGGTTCCCTTTTCTCCACTTCCTTGCTAGCATTTAATATTTGTCTTTTGATAATAGCTGTTCTAACAGGTGTGAGGTGATAGCTCATTGTAGTTTTGATTTGCATTTCCCTGATGATTAGTGAGCATCTTTTCTTTATAAAGATTTTATTTCTTTTACAGAGAGAGCTCGCTCGCAAAAGCAGGGGGAGTGGCAGGCAGAGGGAGAGGGAGAAGCAGGCTCCCTGAAGAGCAGGGGGAGCCGGATGCGGGACTCCATCCCAGGACCCTGGGATCATGACCTGAGCAGAAGGCAGTCGCTTAACCAACTGAGCACCACCTAGTGAACATCTTTTCACGTACCCGTTGGCCATTTGTATGTCTTCTTTGGAAAAATGTCTGTTCAAGGGCGCCTGGGTGGCTCAGTTGTTAAGCGTCTGCCTTCGGCTCAGGTCGCGATCCCAGGGTCCTGGGATCGAGCCCCACATTGGGCTCCCTGCTCCGCGGGAAGCCTGCTTCTCCCTCTCCCACTCCCCCTGCTTGTGTTCCCTCTCTCGCTGTCTCTCTCTCTGTCAAATAAATAAATAAAATCTTTAAAAAAAAATGTCTGTTCAGGTCCTTTGCCTGTTATTTTTTTAATTGGGTTATTTGTTTTGTTTGTTTGTTTTTGCTTTGAGTTGATGAATTCCTTATATATTTTGGATATTAACCCCTTATTGGACATATGGTTTATATTTTCTCTCATTCCATAGATTGTCTTTTTGCTGTGTTGATGGGTTTTTTTTTGTTTTTTTGTTTTTTTGCTGTGCTTTTTAGTTTGATGTAGTCCCACTTCTATCTTTTTACTTTTGTTGCTTTTGCTCATGGTGTCAAGTCCAAAAAACCATTGCCAAGACTAATTTCAAGGAGCTTATCTCCTATGTTTTCTTCTAAGAGTTCTTCTTAAATTCAAGTCTTTAATCCATTTTGAGTTGATGTTTGGGTAGGGGTCCAGTTTTATTCTTTTGCAGATGGATAGATATACAATTGTTCCAACACCATTTACTGAAGGGACTATCCTTTCCCCATTGTATATTCTTGGCTCCTTTATCAAAAATTAATTGACCAAATATGCATGGATTTATTTCTGAGCTCTCTATTCTATTCCATTGATCTTCGTATATTTTTATGCCAATACTACACTGGTTTGATTATTATAGCTTTGTAATATAGCTTGAAAACAGAAAGAGTGATGCCTCCAGTTTTGTTCTTTCTCCAGATTTTTTTTTTTTTTTGCTATTTGGGGTCTTTTGTAATTTCATATGAATTTTAGGATTGTTTTTCTATTTCCATAAAAAAAGGCCTTGGAATTTTGATAGGGATTGCATTCAATCTATAGATGGCTCTGCATAGTATGGACATTTTAACAGTACAACTCTTCCAATCCAAGAACACAGGCTAGCTTTGCATTCTTGTGTATCTTTTTCGGTTTCTTTCATCGGAGTTTCTAGTTTTGAGTGTATAGATCTTTCATCTCTTTGGTTAAATTTATTCCTAAGGGGCACCCGGGGGGCTCAGTTGGTTAAGCAACTGCCTTCGGCTTGGGTCATGATCCTGGAGTCACTGGATCGAATCCCGCATCAGGCTCCCTGCTCAGCGGGGAGTCAGCTTCTCCCTCTGACCCTCCCCCCCACTCATGTGCTCTCTCTCTCTCTCAAATAAATAAAATCTTAAAAAAAAAATTTATTCCTAAGTATTTTATTTATTTTTTATTTTTTTTTAAAGATTTTATTTATTTATTTGAGAGAGAGAGAATGAGAGATAGAGAGCACGAGAGGGAAGAGGGTCAGAGGGAGAAGCAGACTCCCTGCTGAGCAGGGAGCCCAATGTGGGACTCGATCCCGGGACTCCAGGATTATGACCTGAGCCGAAGGCAGTCGCTTAACCAACTGAGCCACCCAGGCGCCCTTATTTATTTTTTAAAAAGATTTTATTTATTTATTTGACAGAGAGAAGAGAGAGAGAGAGCGCACAAGCAGGGGGGAGAAGCAGAGGGAGAGGAAGAAGCAGATTCCCTGCTGAGCAGGGAGACTGACGCGGGGCTCGATCCCAGGACCCTGAGATCATGACCTGAGCCGAAGGCAGAGGCTTAACCTACTGAGCCATCCAGGCACCTCCAACCTGGTGCTTTTTAACTCCACAAATCACATTTAAAAGCAAAAAACAAATTGGGGAATAAGGTTATTATCCTTATAACTGAAGGTATTCGGGAGTAGGAGGACCTTGACATTTACCAGACAGAGCAACTGGTCTTAAACCCCATAGTTGTACTCTGTACCCTGCTCTCACATGTGTATTCCTCTTTGGTGCTCTCATTTCTGTGTGAACACTTCGTGTTGCTGCTGGTCACCACCTAGAACTTCTGGACATAGTCACCACGACAGGAGGTAGCTTCTTCTTCCTGGGTCAGTAGAGGGTTCCTTCATTCTCCATTTAGTAAGAATTGGGGCAACAACAATACAAGTGACTATGCTTTTTTCCTTAGTTTAATGGAAAAGTCCTTATGAAATTCAGTCCTCACTGTTATACTCCACTTCCTAATTTTTCTCCCCTATTCTTTTCTTTTTTAAAGATTTTATTCCTTTATTTGACAGAGAGACACAGCGAGAGAGGGAACACAAGAAGGGGGAGTGGGAGAGGGAGCAGCAGGCTTCTCACCGATCAGGGAACCCGACGTGGGGCTTGATTCCAGGACCCTGGGACAATGACCCGAGCCGAAGGCAGACACTTAATGACTGAGCCACCCAGATGCCCCTTTTTCTCCCCTGTTCTTAAGCACCAATCTCTTTAAACAATGCTTCCTCACCTCTCAATAAGTCTTCATTCATTCTTTGGAACAACCCACCCCTTCCAATGGATTGGACTATACTCACAGCAGTATAGTCCTCAAAATTTGAAGCCCATTCTGAACAGGACATTTCTCTAGAGTGACTCTCACCCTTGGTACTATTGACATTTTGGGCTGGATGAGTTTTTGTTGTGGGGCAGTGTACTGTGCATTGTAGGTAGCGTCACTGGCTTCTAACCGCTAGATGCCAGGGGCGTCCCTCCCCCATCATCCTCTGCCCCCTCAAATTGTGAAAACCAAAAAATGTCCCCAGACATTGCTAAATGTCCCCCTTTGGGGGACAGAATTACCTCTCACTGAGAACCACTAGACCAATACCTTGGGGGAGAGTGTGGTGAGTAAGAGCAGTAAAGTCCCCTCATAGTCCAAGTTTGGGTGGGGAACTTTGACTATCCAGGCCACAAAGAGTAGGTATATGAGTCACTTTGTTCTGTTAAAGGTGCTGCAGGTTACTGTTGAATCATCAACTCCCAAAGACAAATACTAATGTTCATAGAGTGCAGCCTAACAACAAAGTAAAATATACCTTCTCATCTGCCTTATAATTTGCAAGGCCACATCTCTCATAGTGAGGTATTATACATTATTACTTTTAATTCACCTACCTTGCTTCCACATGTATCTTCTTTGGATCATCCCTGAGCAGTGTTTTTTTAATTCCTTTAGTTACTCATAGACTTGGCCCAAAGATTTGAAATTATTACTTGGAAATTTAATCTTGTAGCTTTTTTTTTTTTAAAGATTTTATTTATTTATTTGAGAGAGAGAATGAGAGAGAGAGAGCATGAGAGGGAAGAGGGTCAGAGGGAGAAGCAGACTCCCCGCCGAGCAGGAAGCCCGATGTGGGACTCGATCCCGGGACTCCAGGATCATGACCTGAGCCGAAGGCAGTCGCTCAACCAACTGAGCCACCCAGGTGCCAATCTTGTAGCTTTTTTGTGATGGCAGTTGTTGTGCCATCACAACAACATCACATGTTGTGCCGTATTTGGTACACGGTACATACATATTTGGTACATGGATTTTGGGTTGTCTGATAGTTATTAAAAACTTTTACTTGTAGTCTTTAGTTACATTTTTTTTTTCTGGAAAATTTTATACTTTAGGATTATGAAGTGTCCTTAATCATATTTAAGTCTTTTTGGCTTGAATTGTCTGATGTTAAGATAACAACCTTTGTATTTTTTTTTTTTTAAGATTTTATTTATTTATTTGACAGAGAGAGAGAATAAGCACAAGCAGGGGGAGCTGCAGAAGGAGAGGGAGTAGACTCCCCACTGAGCAGGGAGCCCAACCTGGGGCTCAATCCCAGGACCCTGGGACCATGACCCAAGTTGAAGGCAGATGCTTAACCAGTTGAGCCACCCAGGACCTCAGGATCATGACCTGAGCTGAAGCAGATGCTTAACCAACTAAGCCACCCAGGTACCCCAACCTTTGCTTTCTTACTGTTTCCATTTGTCCGGTGTGTATTTGTCTGTTCCTTTCTATTTATCCTTTCTGAACCACTTACTTTAGGTGTAATGCCTGTATGTACCACAATGGCGATGTGTCAGTTAATGTTTACATAATGGACCATATCAAAACTTAGTGGTTTAGAACAAGAGTCATTTATTTAGTTCATGATTCTGTTTGTTGGCTGGCATACACACGTTGTCTGGGCTGGCTCAGCCAATCTCTGATGGGCTTGCTCATGTGTATGATATCAGCTGGGGTCTGGCTGGTGGCTGGATTATCTAAGATAGCCTCACTCACATGTCTGATGATTAGCAGATTGTTGGCTAGGGCTGGGAGAATGACTGGGCCATGTGTCTTCCATAATTCAGCAGGCTAGGCTGCACACACAGAGGTCACAGGGTTTCAACTGCAGCAAGAGGGGACCAGCCCTGATGAGTGAAGTGTTCACTTGCATCACAATTGCTAATGCCCACTGGCCAAAGCAATTCAAATCGACAACCCAGACTTAAGAGGGAGAAAAAGACTCCACCCCTTGATGGAAAGATCTGTAATGTCACACTGCAAAGTCAGAGATGAAAGGACGGGAAGAATTTGTGGCCAATTTTATAATCTATCACATTTGGGTTTTCCTTTGTGAGTCAATTAAAAGTCTTCTCCCTTCAGTGATTGATTTGAACTGTTACATTTATTATATGATTGTTATGTTTGATCTCAATTTCGTCATACCTTTCTGTGCTTTATTTGTTGTTATCATTTTTACTGTTTTTCCCCACATGGCCTACTTGCTCTTTTTAATTTTCTTTTGGTGTTTATGGAAAATTTATATATATATTTTAATGTTTACCTTTATACTAATACTTTTTCTTAATTATTTGGTCTCCCTTTTCCTTACTTCCTTCTGCTATTTGTCAGCTTTAATTGACATTTGATGATATCATTTAAACATCTTTTGATTCTCATCACCTATTCACCAAATTACTTATTCTACTTTTCCTTTCTGATGTTTGCAATGTACCCTGAAATATATCCCCAAAGTAGGATAGATTAATGGATAGGGAGATAGAGGGATGATTATATGTGTGATAAAGATAGATACATGTGATAATAAAATGTTAATGTTAGAACCTAGGTGGTGGATATGTAGGTGTTCGCTTTAAAATTCTATACTGTTTGAAATTTTATTTTGTTTTTTTAAAGATTTTATTTATTTGGGTGCCTGGGTGGCTCAGTTGGTTAAGCGACTGCCTTCGGCTCAGGTCATGATCCTGGAGTCCCGGGATCGAGTCCCCCATCAGGCTTCCTGCTCAGCAGGGAGTCTGCTTCTCCCTCTGACCTTCCTCCCTCTCATGCTCTCTCTCTACCATTCTCTCTCTCTCAATAAATAAATAAAAATCTTAAAAAAAAGATTTTATTTATTTGACAGAGAGACACAGTGAGAGAGGGAACACAAGTGGGGGGGTGGGGGAGGGAGAAGCAGGCTTCCCACGGAGCAGGGAGCCCAATGTGGGGCTCGATCCCAGGACCCTGGGATCATGACCTGAGCGGAAGGCAGATGCTAAATGACTGAGCCACCCTGGCGCCCCTGAAATTTTATTTTTTTTCACTTCTTAAAAAAAGATTTATTTAAGGGTACCTGGGTGGCTCAGTTCTTAAGCAGCTGCCTTCAGCTCAGGTCATGATCACAGGGTTTCTGGATTGAGCCTCATGTCAGGCTCCCTGCTCAGTGAGAAGTCTGCTTCTCCTTCTTCCTCTGCCTCTCCCCCTGGCTCATGCTCTACTTTTCTCTCTCTGTCAAATAAATGAAATCTTAAAAAAAAAGATTTATTTATTTGAGAGAGAAAGTGCAAACAGGCAGGGGGAGGGGCAGAGGGAGAGGGAGAGAAGCAGACTCCCTGCTGAGCCCCACGCAGGGCTCAATCCCAGGGCCCTTAAATCATGACCTGAGCTAAACCAAGAGTCTGATGCTCAACAGACTGAGTCAACCAGGTGCCCCTGAAATTTTAAATTCAAATGTTGGGGGTAAAAGAACATAGAAGGGGCGCCTGGGTGGCTCAGTCAGTTAATCGTCTGCCTTGGGCCCAGGTCATGATCCCCAGGTTCTTGGATCAAGGCTCATATTGGGAGCCTGCTTCTCCCTCGCCCTCTGCTGCTCCCCCTACTTGTGCTCTCTCTCAAAGAAATAAATAAAATCTTTAAAAAAAAAAAAAAGAATGTAGGAACCAGCCTGAAGTTGCTTCCATTGACAAAACAGAGTATCAAAATACATCATGATAGGAATAGATTATGATCTACTGAATAAAAATCCATGAGTCCATACTGATATAAATATATAACTGAATTAATAAGTAAATGGGAGAAAAAGGGAAACTCTTCTGTACAAAATAATGCCAACTAATATAGGAGGAATGGTGGATAAGAAAATTTCCATTTTGCAACCATCATAGCAATAATAGGTTCAGGCAAGAATCAAAGCATGAAAAAAATAGTGGAAATGTTTAATGAGAAGCAATATATTTATATAGTCTCACAGGATATTATTACAAATTACTTGTTAATTACTTGTTAATTACAAGAGAAAATAGTAATTTTTCCAGGAAGAAAACTGGTGGACATGACCTTAAAAAATTAGTGTTTAGGGGCACCTGGCTGGCTCAGTCAGTAGGGCATGTGACTCTGGATCTCAGGGTCATAAGTTTGAGCCCCATGTTGGGTATAGAGATTACTTAAAAATAAAATCTTAAAAAAAATAGTGTTTATATGACTGTATATTTTGTTAATAGTATACTAGGCTATATACTAAGATTTATTTCCTTACTTGCTCAGTCTTTTTTCTTAGAGTATCACTGTCATTCTTTCCTTCTTCCTGATAATATTTTTTTCCTGAAACCTCCATCATATCAGGTAGTGTATCTAATCCCACCAATCTTTCTTTTTTTTTCTCTTTGGGACCTTCCTTCTGGAGCCCTTCATCCTTTTGCTTTAATCTGGGCTGGCTACTTTTTAGGTCTGTTGCACAGCTGCTGTCTTAGGATTTCCTTTAACTGTTCTCCTAGACCTCTTCTATGAACTATCTCCCAAACTATCCTCTGTGAGGGTGGAGTCAGGACCTCTGTAACTATATACAATAGATTGGTAGGTTAGTTACAGAATTCTCTTGATTTAAATTTTGGTTGGCATACAGTGGGAGCTCAGAGATATTTGCTGAATAACTTAGTATGGTCATCCAAATGTTACTGATGCTTTGTACCATGAAGCTTATAGGATTTGTTTTTTAGCACAAGGTCATAAATATTAAATAAGCAAAGATACACGTACTCTATGTACATGCATAATTTTCTTACAGAGAAACTCAAGTGTGTTTAATATGAAGAGAAACTAATAACACTTACTGACAGCTCCCTGAATCTGAAACAGAGCCAACAGAGCCTCAGGGAACAGACTAAAGACACTTTCTTATATAGCTGTAAAAGCAAATTAATAACAAAAGTCATGGTGAGAGGGTGAGGGTGCTGCTCTTTCAACTTGAAATACTTAAACAAAGATTGGATTTTAGTGAAAATAAGTCTTGAAACATGCCCTCAATGTTGAGATGCTCACCAGATAATTTTCAGCTCTCCAGAAATATTTATTTCTATTCTATAAAGCATTTAAAAAATAATTCTGATACTTTATTCTTAGAAGTGACTCATTTAGGAGAGACTCTGGTGGCAAGGGGCAGTAGTTATTTCAATAGCTGTGAATGGTATTAGAGAACTGGCAACTGATGGAAATATGAGCAGTAGTATATAGGATGAGAGTGAGCTTACCTAGGGAGTAATTCTAGATAAAAGGCTTAATGGCTTCCCTATTTCTCTTTAAAAACTTTGGTGCTATAATAATGAGACAGAAGAAAGAGAAATTAGGGAGTCTATCCCATTTACAATTGCACCAAAACCCATAAGATACCTAGGAATAAACCTAACAAAAGGCAAAGTATCTGTAGTCAGAAAACTATAGAATACTCATGAAAGAAATTGCAGAAGACACAAACAAATGGAAAAAGATTCCATGCTCATGGATTGGAAGAATAAATATTGTTAAAATGTCCATGCTACCTACAGCAATCTACACATTCAATGCAATCCCTTTCAAAATACCATCAACTTTTCAAAGAGCTGGAACAAATAATCCTAAAATTTGTATGGAACCAGAAAAGACCCCGAATAGCCAAAGGAATGTTGAAAAAGAAAACCAAAACTGGTGGCATCACAGTTCTGGACTTCAAGCTCTATTATAAAGCTGTAATCACCAAGATAGTATGGTACTGGCACAAAAACAGACACATAGGCCAGTGGAACAGAATAGACTACAGAAATGGACCCTCAACTCTATGGTTAACTAATCTTTGCAAAGCAGGAACAATGGAAAAAAGACAGTCTCTTCAACAAATGGTGTTGGGAAAATTGGACAGCCACATGCAGAAGAATGAAACTGGACCATTCTCTTACACCATGCACAAAAATAGACTCAAAATGGATAAAAGACCTAAATGTAAGACAGGAATCCATCAAAATCCTAGAGGAGAACACAGGCAGCAACCCCTGTGACCTCAGCCACAGCAACTGCTTACTAGACACGTCTCTAGAGGCAAGGAAAACAAAGGCAAAAATGAACTACTGGAACTTCATCAAGATAAAAAGTTTTTGCACAGCAAAGGAAACAGTCAACAAAACCAAAAGACAGCCGACTGAATGGGATAAGATATTTGCAAATGTCTGATCAGATAAAGGGTTAATATCCAAAATCTATAAAGAACTTATCAAATTCAGCACCCAAGGAATAATCCAGTCAAGAAATGGGAAGAAGACGCGAACAGACATTTCTGCAAAGAAGACATACAAATGGCCAACAGACATGAAAAAATGCTGCACATCATTGGGCATCAGGGAAATACAAATGAAAACCACAAAGAGATACCACCTCACACCTGTCAAAATGGCTAAAATTAACAAGTCAGGAAACAACGGATATTGGCAAAGATGTGGAGAATGGGGAACCCTCTTACACTGTTGGTAGAAATGCGAGCTGGTATAGCCACTCCAGAAAACAGTATGGAGGTTCCTGAAAAAGTTGAAAGTAGAGCACTCTATGACCCAAAAATTGCACTACTGGGTATTACCCCAAAGATACAAATGTAGTGATCCAAAGGGGCAATTGCACCCCAATGTTTATAGCAGCAATTTCCACAATAGCCAAACTATGGAAAGAGCCCAGATGTCCATCAACAGATGAATGGATAAAGATGTGGTGTGTGTGTGTGTGTGTGTGTGTGTGTGTGTGTGTGTGTGTGTGTGTGTGTGTATAATGGAATATTACTCGGCCATCAAAAAAAATGAGATCTTGGCATTTGCAATGACATGGATGGAACTAGATGGTATTACGCTAAGGGAAATAAGTCAATCAGAGAAAGGCAATTATCATATGATCTCACTCATATGTGGAATTTAAGAAACAAAACAGAGATCATAGGGCAAGGGAGGGAAAAATAAAACAAGACAAAACCAGAGAGGGAGACAAACCATAAGAGACTCTTTTTTTTTTTTTAAAGATTTTATTTTTTTGACAGAGAGAGACACAGCGAGAGAGGGAACACAAGCACGGGGAGTGGGAGAGGGAGAAGCAGGCTCCTCACTGAGCAGGAAGCCCGATGTGGGGCTCAATCCCAGGACCCTAGGATCATGACCTGAGCCGAAGGCAGATGCTTAATGACTGAGCCACCCAGGCGCCCCCATAAGAGACTCTTAATCATAGGAAACAAACTGAGGGTTGCTGGAGGGAAAGGAAAGGAGGATGGAGTAACTGGGTATTGGACATTAAGGAAGGCAAGTGATGTAATGAGCACTGGGTATTATGTAAGACTGATGAATCACTGAACTCTATCTCTAAAACTAATAATATACTATATGTTCATTGAATTTAGATAAAAAAATTTTGGTGCCATGTGGACAAAATTTACACACCCATATGTGAAAAACGACTTTCTTTTTTTGCATACATTTTTTACTTTTTTGGAAATTAAATATGTAAAAAGATTAAAGAGACAAATAGTTCTCTATTGCATATTGCAAAAACCTAGTGTCCCTGCCCCACACCATTCCCTGCTTTCCATTCCTTACACAGGATGTGTCTCCCCAGGAGACATGGGGGTACCATTCTTGCTGTTCTTGATTTCATTGTCTCTTTGTTTCTACTCATCTCCTTTCCTTGAGGCCCTCCCCTGTATCCTATCTACCCAACACTAGAGAGTGTGGAGTGAGGAAGTGAGGACACCTCATTTACCTTCTGCCCTTCACTCTCTCTCAGACCCTTCCTTCTCAGCACCCAAAGGCCTTTCTCTTTCTTATACTGCAGGAACTTTCCTTCCATCAAACCCTTGTCCTATTTACTCTCTCATTCACTTAAAAAACTCTGTATTGTGGCCTTCTGGGCTTGGATTTTATGTCTCTTTCCTCAACAAAGGTTGACTCCAGGGGCTCCTGGGTGGCTCAGTTGGTTAAGTGTTCCACTCTTGATTTCAGCTCAGGTCAGGTTCCTGGGATTGAGCCCATCAGGGAGTCTGCTTCTCTCCTTCTCCCTCTGCCCCTCTCCCTGCTCACTCTCTTTGTCTTTTAAATCAATCAATCAATCAATCTTAAAAAAACAAGAACAGCAGCAACAACAACAACAAAGCTTGACTCCTCCAAAAATCACAAGTGCTTACTTTCAGGCTGTTGTCTCAATATGGACTTCAAAAACTCTGTTTTGAAACTTACCCATTTTCAGCGGGGTTCTATCTGTCCAAAGAGGCATTTATTGTCATTGGTTCAATCAGTGGGGGTAATGATGGGCCTACCAGAATGAGAGATTATCAGGGAGGAAAATCTACTGATTTAATATCTCTGCAAACATTACACTGAGATTACTATACTCTAAGAATGTATTTTATGGAGTTTGATTACACAGATGGAAAATCAATGTTACCCCACTAAGTAAGTCTGGAAGCAGTGAAACTCATCCTTGGAATGCATTACTGGTGTGCCTTAATATCCAGCCCACCCCTTCTTCCTGGGCACGAAGATTACCCTTCCCAGTCCTACTGTAGTTTGATGGGGCCAAATGAGAGGTTCTAGCCAGTGGAATGCAAGTGGAAGTGAAGGCTGAGGCAGTGAAGAGCTGCTGCGTGATGCCATAGATTTCCTATTCCCTTTTGAAAGTGGCATCTCAGGTTGAGATAATTAGCCTCCTGTCTTATACAAGACTTTGTGTGCCGAAGGGACAAATGTTTACTATGTTAAGATACTGAGATTTTGAAATTGTTGATTATCAGAACACAAAGCTAGCCTATCCTAATATGCCATCCTTCTTTGGCCACTGAGCTATTGCCTAGTTATTATTACTATTTTTTAAAAGATTTTATTTATTTATTTATTTGACAGAAGAGAGACACAGTGAGAGAGGGAACACAAGCAGGGGGAATGGGAGAGGGAGAAGCAGGTTTCCCACTGAGCAGGGAGCCCGATGCGGAGCTCGATCCCAGCACCCTGGGATCATGACCTGAGCTGAAGGCGACGCCTAATGACTGAGCCACCCAGGCGCCGCAATACTGCCTAATTAATGATTCGTGCCTAATTAACTATACTGGCTTATTGCCAAATTAATGAGGGTATCTGTTATTGAGAAAGGTGTGTTGCTTTGACAGTAGAGATCTAAAATTTTTTTTTTACAAGCAGTGAAACCCATTTACTCATTTAAAAATATTTACTGAGTGCCAATCATGCTGTATATAACAGTATTTTAAAAAACACAATTTTGCCTTATAGACCTTATGTTCTAGTGGGTAAGTCAGACAAAAATTCAATCAACAGCCACAAAAATCCTTGCTAGTTAGGATAAGTGTTTGGAAGGCAATAAACAATGGCTGAGTTAGATATTAACAAGGGGGGAATCTAAATGGTATGATGGGGAGGAAACATTTCAACTTATATATGAAGAAAGTGAGGGGGGAAGTGAGGGGGGAAGTATTCTAAGTCACATGTGGAAAGAAAGATCTTAGTGAATTCAAGAAACTGAAATAAGACCAATGTGACTTAGAGAACAAGTGGCAGAATATGAAATTGAAGAGATATGCAGAAACAGATCATGCTGTGATAAGGAGTTTGGATTTTATTTTAAGTTCCATCAGACAGGATCACCTTAATCTTCCCTTGACCAATGCCATACAGTTAGCCACATCTATGTTCATTCCCCATCTGCTTCAACAAATGATTTATCCTACATCTTTTTGACAGTTAATTCCTCCCTTCTACCCTCCCAGTTATGGTTACCCTTTCCTCTCCTCCTTTCATGTGCTTTGCTCCTCAGGGTCTTCTTAATCTTCATTCTCTCTCCAGTACATCAGTTCTGTCAACCAACCTACAAGATACTCCATCATCTTCTGCCTTAAAAATACACCTAATCTGATCCTATCTTACCTAATTGATAGCTTCTGGTCTATTTCTATTTCTTTGTGTTCCTTTATAGTCTCAGGGGTTTAAAATTAATTTGTATGCTGACTGCTGATTCCCAAACAAGACCTCTCTCTGAAGCTCTAATCCCATAAACCCAATTGTCAATTTATTGACTCCACTTGATAGCGGGATACAAACACTCCCCACCCCCTGCCCCCATCAGTGGATGATATATCAGTTTTCCTCGTATCAGTAAGTGATTCTACTGGCCATTCAGAAGTTCAGGCACCCAAACCAGGAGCCTCCTTGATCACTCCCTTCTCTTCAACTTCCTATCCTGATTATCAGTAAATTCTTCAATTTGTAACTCAAAAACACATCAATTTAGCTCACTCCTGCTAATGTTAGCTTTCATGATCTCTTGCCTGGATTTCTGACATGATCTCATGACTTGCCTCCTTAGTTCCACCTTGCCTTTCTTTAATGCATTCTCTACATAGCAGCCAAGTGGCTATTTTATTTTAACCTAGAATCTTTTATTAAAAAATGAAAATTTGGTAAAATAAACTTTTATAACAAAAGGAGTATATACGCTGTAAAAAAATTACACAGAAAAGATACGCAAAACCCATAAATACAGAGAACTGATGGTTGTCAGGGGAGGGCGTGGGGGATGGGCAAAATGGGGGAAGGGGAGTGGGAGACAGGCTTCCAGTTACGGAATGAATAAGTCACGGGATAAAAGGTACAACCTAGGGGATAGAGTCAATGGTATTGTAACAGCATTGTATGGTGACAGATGGTAGCTACACTTGTGGTGAGCATAGCATAATTTGCAGACTTGTCAAATCATTATATTGTACACCTGAAACTAATGTAATATTGTGTTTAAGCTATACTTCAATAAAAAATTAAGAAACTTAGCAAAATTCAACGATTATTAAAAAAAGGTAGACAAAAATAAAGAAAAAAATATATTTCCACTTCCAAAGATTACAGCTGCTAACACCCTTATGGTATAATCCTAGATTTTTCTTTTTGTAGTACACAAATACACATATTTTGCATCTGTAACCAAAGTGAGATACTGTAACATATATACTGTGCTGTGACTTGCTCTTTTCAGTTAATAATCTCCATTTTTTGATGGCAATACATTTTTATCTTACACTCAATCTATATGGAAATTTCTTTAACTGTCTTGAAAATGCATTTTATAATGTGGTCTGTTCATACCAGGATTCAATCCACTCTTGTATACCTTAAATTTCTTTTCATACTAGCAGTGGGTTTTTTCCTAACAATACATTGTTGAAGAGATAGGGCCAGTTATTCTGTAGAATGTTCTACCTCCTGGATGTTTGGTTACTTCCTATGGATCATTTAATTTGCTCCTCTATCCCCTGTATTACTTCTTCTTTTTAAAACATTTTACTTATTTGACAGAGAGAGGGAGAGAGGGAGAGAGAGGGGGAGTACAAGCAGGTAGAGCAGCAGGGAGAGGGAGAAGCAGCCTCCCCATGGAGGAGGGAGCCCGAGCTGGGGCTTGTTCCCAGGACCCTGGGATCATGACCAGAGCCGAAGGCAGATGCTTAACTGACTGAGCCACCTGTATTGTAATAAATTGTGTGTTGGATGCAAAGGTTTGATAGACTCAAGTTAAACATTTTTGCTTGGAATACATCATCGATGATAGTGTATACTTCATACTACATCCCATCGAGAGAGACAGTATCAGATTGATGCACAGGGTGGCCTTTTAAAAATGTAAATTCTATCTTATCCCATTTATCGCCTCCTTTGCATTTATTCTATAATACAAATTCTCTAACTTGGCCCATAAGGTTCTGAATGATTAATTCCTGCTTACTCCTCCAACTTTTTAAAAAAAATTTTTATTGTTATGTTAATCACCATACATTACATCATTAGTTTTTGATGTAGTGTTCCATGATTCATTGTGCATAACACCCAGTGCTCCACGCAGAATGTGCCCTGTTTAATACCCATCACCAGGCTAACCCATCCCACCACCCTCCTCCCCTCTAGAAACCTGTTTGTTTTTCAGAGTCCATCGTCTCTCATGGTATGTCTTCCCCTCCTGCTATCTTCTTCTTTTTTCTTTTTTTTTGACATATGTTGCATTATTTGTTTCAGAAGTACAGATCTGGATTCAACAGTCTTGCACAATTCACAGCGCTCACCATAGCACATACCCTCCCCAATGTCTATCACCCAGCCACCCCATCCCTCCCACCCCCCCACCACTCCAGCAACACTCAGTTCGTTACTCCAACTTTATTTCATTTCATTCCCCGTGTGGTTTTTAAGTTCTTGCCACAGTTTGCTTCAACTCCCAGAAAAAGGGAAGTGCTTGCCTCCTAGGGCCTTTGTACTTGCACTCCCTTGGTCTGGGAGGCTCTCCCTTGCCACTCTTCTTCTAACGTCAAGCACTTCTCAAACTGCAGGTCATTTTAAGTTAACCTTCTCAGAGACGCCTTCTCTATTTACCTTGTTTAAATCAGGTTCTTCCATGGGACCATAATATCCTACATTCCAAGCACCCTGTTGTTTGCATGCTTTGTCCACCTTAGTATCTGTGTCCTTACTTGACTGTAAGCTGCACAATGGCAAGGACTTTGCCTACCAGGCTCACTGTACACTCAGTCCTTGTATACAGCAATCCGTTGAATTAACTACCATAGGTCACAATAACCCTGAGGCTGCAAGATCTTGGACAGGTCGCGGAAAACTCTCCTAGATGGCAGTAACAGTACTTCACCAGTTGTTCGGACGGAGGAATAGTTACTTTTAGTGAGAGCGCTCGGTCCACCCACTACGGCAGTGAGCAGGAAAGGGAGAATTCCACTTGCGAAAAAAGCCAGCTCCTTACCACGCAGCCCAAGCGGAGCTGGGCCCCGGCGAGCGGCACTGGACCCCCGCACCCCGACTCTCTCACGTGACTTCAGGCGGCGCGCCGAGTGCGCCTGCGCGGGAGCTCCCGGAAGTGGCCGGATCCAAAGCAGCCGCGAAGAGCTCGTCCGTCGGGTTGTCGGTCCGCCGGTCCGCCAGCTGGTTAGTCCGCGCGTCTCCACTCTCGTCGCCGTCCCGCGGTCTGTTTGGCCCGAACGGCGGCCGAGGTCCTCGCCATGGCGACGTTTATCTCGGTACAGCTGAAAAAGACCTCGGAGGTGGACCTGGCCAAGCCGCTGGTGAAGTTCATCCAGCAGACGTACCCGAGCGGCGGGGAGGAGCAGGCCCAGTACTGCCGCGCGGCGGAGGAGCTCAGCAAGCTGCGCCGCGCTGCCCTCGGCCGCCCGCTGGACAAGCACGAGGGCGCTCTCGAGACGCTTCTGAGGTGGGCCCGGGGGCGAGCGATGGGGAGGTGGTCTGCGGCCTGCCGCCCCCGCTTCTTCCTCCGCCTTTCCCGCGTCCCTCCCTCGCACCCACGGCCGGACGGGGCCGCCCCGCCCTGGCTTGGCCGGGCGCGTAGGTGTGGTCTGCATTCCTTCCTGGTGAGCAGGAGCGGCCCCGCAGGCCACCACCCACGCTGCCCACTCGTCCTGCCGGCCCGCCCCAGCCCTTGGTCGGCTGGGACTCAGTCCTTCGTATACCTGCGAGGAACGGTCTTGCCACATTTTCCCGGAAATAATTTTCTTCACTTCTTTGGGGTCTCCGAGACTCCACCCTTCCCCCATTTTTGCATCATCGCTAAACTTTCTTGGCCAGGTTTAGATTTCATAATAGTAGTTGCTTGAGGGAAGTGAGAGAAGTGGGCCGCTGGAACAAACGTCACTTGAAATGTTCACTTGAAATGAGCTATCTTCTTAAGTTCATCATAATCAAATGACGGAGAATTCCAGAGGTTCGGAGATTATTTGAAATTAAGCTCCAGTGACAGAACGTTCAAGATAAGTTGCTTAAAATCAGTTTGTTCGCAAGCAGGTATGCACATAAGGGAGTGAATTTGTTATCTTACAAATGCTTATTGAGCTCATGCTGTACTTAATGAGGGTTCTGTTTGTGGTACTTTTCGGATAGGATGACAACATTTTTATAGTACTTTATCGTTAAAAATTTTCTTTTGCCTACTTGGTACGTAAGAACATAACTCCTTGTTTCACAGGAGAAACGGCTGTATTAGGATGAAAAGAAAACCCAGATTAGTTTGTTCTGGTGTCTCAAAAGTCTAGGAATACTGCTGCTTTAGCTTTAAACATCACTGGAGATCATCTTCTGTTGGTGATGATTCCCTAAATTTAGGTGAGCTTTGTTCCTGTATTGGGAGACATTGTCTCCCGCAGCTCTACTGTGATTACAGTGGTCCCTAATACTCAGGATCTTAAATGAGAGAGTGCTTTTCTCCTTATCTCTGGTGAAAGTCCTTGGGAGGTCTCTGATTGGGTTGACTTATGCCCATTTATGATAGTGGGAAATAGGGGAAATAGGCTAATTAAATTGTCCTTGTCTGAGTCATTCTGCTGGTTTAACTTTTCCATCCCACATGGATCAAAGCGTTATTAATATGGACGGGGGAAGGGCTGGTTCCCCAAAAGGAGTCTACTGAATAGATTCCTCAGAGAGATTATGACCCTTTGGTGTCATTTTTAAAGATATGACTATTGGGTTGCAAAGATCATTAGTTTGATCACTTAGTTTGAGCATTTTGTTAAGGTAACCTAGGAATTCTTAGTCATTTTTTAGAACTAACATATTTTAAAAAAACTCCAAAGTGATTTTTATGCAGACAGGAATAGTATTCAGTGAGGATTTTCCATTAGTAATATTAAGAAACCATGGATGTGGTATAACTAACACTATGGTAACAGTCTTGTTAAGTAGATTAAATTTGGTCCCAACCCTTTAAGGAGCTTGGAGGGTTCAGAGACAATTGGTGCATAGTTTTAAGACTAACAGAAAAGAGGCAATAGTGGATGGTGGTTGTGATAGGGTTCTGCTGTGAACTTTTAAAACTTCATTCATTTTTTCAATCCTTTTATTCTTTTTTCAGGCATAAATGTGAGAACTATTCCTAGGTACTAGGGCTGTTCCGGAGATAGTCTCTTTGAAAGTAACCATGTTTCATCAGTCACTTCTATATTATCCTTTTCTAGCCCATTCATTGAACATCTATATATATTTTTTCACTTATGGCCCTTCTAGTGTGTTAGGATAACCTAACAGGTATACTATAGTCTATTAAATTTTAACATGGAGGTGTATATAAAAGTTCCTTGGGTATGTAAAAATCAAACAGTTGTGAGATGTTCATTCAATCAAGCAAGCAGAATATCTTCCTTAATTTTTTAAAAATTTTATTATTTTTTTAAAAGTAGGCTCCACACCCAATGTGGGCTTGAACTCATGACCCTGAGATCAGAGTTGCATGCTTTACGAGCTGAGCCAGCCAGGTGTCCCTGGAATATCTGCTTTAATAATTATATTTGGGTAATTGTATAAACTGAACATTAATTTACATGTTTTTAATGTAGTGAACTTTTATTTTTTTTAAAAGTGTTTATTTATTTATTAGAGCACGTGTAAGTGCGAGTTGTGGGAAGGGGAGCGGGAGTGGGAGAGAATGACTAGCAGACTCTCCCGCTGAGCCAGCTGAGCTCAGAGCCTGATGCAGGGCTCATCCCATGACCCTGAGATCATGATCTGAAATTAAGAGTTGGACGCTTAACTGACTGAACCACCCAGGCGCTCCTAACTTAATGAGCTTTTTTTTTTTTTAAAGATTTTGCCCATTTATTTGAAAAAGAGAAAAAGGGAGAGAGAGAGCACAAGCAGGGGGGAGCGGCAGGGAGAGGGAGAAGCAGACTTCCCGCTGAGCAGAGAGCCCTACTCGGGGCTTGATCCCAGGACTCCGGGATCATGACCTGAGCCGAAAGCGGATGTCCGCCTGACTGAGCCACCCAGGTGCCCCACTTAATGAACTTTTATTTTATTTTTTTTAAAGATTTTATTTATTTATTTGAGAGAGAGAGCACATGAGAGGGGGGAGGGTCAGAGGGAGAAGCAGACTGCCTGCCGAGCAGGGAGCCCGATGTGGGACTCGATCCCGGACTCCAGGATCATGACCTGAGCCGAAGGCAGTCTCTTAACCAACTGAGCCACCCAGGCGCCCCTTAATGAACTTTTAAATAAAAAATTTGAATCAGAAGGTTGGAGCTAACTTCTAAAGAATGGAAGCTAGCTTGGTGAGTACTAGTACACAGCACCATGTAGAGGTCCCGTGATGGACTTGCTTTTTTTATCATTACTAGTATTAAAATTTCCTAAAATATACATTTATGAGTATCATTGAGAATGAACATCATCCATTACAAAGTGGCTTTAACTGAAAATTGATTAGAAGAGCTTTGGTAAACTTTAGGGTGATCAGAGAGGAACCATGCTTTTTGGTGAAGGAAACTTCAGATATCAGTGTCTGTGTCTTTTGTGGCAATTAGGTTTTTTTAGAGAGAAAGCTTCCAGTGTCCTTCCATGAAAAAGCCTGGCTGTCAGCTTTGTGAAATTTGATCAAGGGGAATGGAGGTTGGGGATTTCAGCCATCATACATGCAGTCTTTTATATTATCTGGTTTAGTGTGATACCTGTATTAGGGTTGTATTTAGCTGCATATACGAGATCTTAAATTATCAGTGAGTTAAATTATGATTGTGTTCCTCTGTAAAAAGTTGGTGGATAGGTCTGGGGCTGGTATAGTGGGTCTGTGAAGTTCATCAGGCTCGATTGTCTTCCAGCTATCTGCTCTGTGAAACCTAGAGTCGTCATTCTCAGGGCCCAGATAGTAGTCATACCCAGGTTTCAGATAATAGGAAAGAAGAAGGGAGAAAGGAGGCAGAGGGCTCAGTTTCCAGAATGTTTCCTGGAAACTGCCCCACAGCACCCTGCTCATATGTTATTGGCTCTTAACATATATCCACATCTCTTAGAAGGGTAGGATAGAAAAGGAAATTTTTATTAATGGCAGCCATATACCCACCTGAAATCTGGGGTTCCATTAGTAAGGAAGAAGGAGAGATAATGATGCAGGCAGTTAGCACTCCCAACCATAGCCTCTCAGGCCTCATCCTCCTCCCCACTTAGCTTGATCCCCACCTTAGCTGTGCTTCATATCCCTAACATTTTTCTCAGAGTACAGGAGGTGGGAGCCTGAAGGTTTCTTCCAAAGATTTTCAACCATACCTTCTGTTCCCAGGCTCACACTAAATTCCTTTCTTGAGTGGTACCTTATGTTTCTTAATTCAGATCCCTTCTGGCTTCTCTGGGATAATTTGCCTTACATTTTGTTAGCTCCTCCCCTTTAGGCAGTCAGATTTTCAGCTTTCTCTCTTTGCTTCATTCATCCACTTTTCATCTTTTAGAAAATTTCTGAAACCTCTTGTATGCTATTGTGTTGTTTCCCATTGTCTTTCTCCTTGTGCATTTACATCTTTCAAATTTGTATTTCTTTTTTTTTTAAAGATTTTATTTATTTATTTGAGAGAGAGAGAGCACATGAGAGGGGGGAGGGTCAGAGGAGAAGCAGACTCCCCGCCGAGCAGGGAGCCCGATGCGGGACTCGATCCCGGGACTCCAGGATCATGACCTGAGCCGAAGGCAGTCGCTCAACCGACTGAGCCACCCAGGCGCCCGTATTCCTTTTTTTTAGTGGAATTTTGGGAGGTAACAGAGAAGAATGTTTATTCAGATCTCTGGTTAACTGGAAGAGAGTTATTGTATTTTTGGCTCTTCACAGTGGTTTTATCAATTTATATTCCCATCAACAGGCATATATGAGTTTTTTGTTCCTCCACATCCTTGCGGATTCTTGCTAGTTAATTTATTGCTTTTTGCGAAATGATGGATGAGTGATGGTATCTTGTTTTCGGCTGCATTGCCCGGATTTCTCTGAGGTAGAGCATCATATATTTATTTACTGGTCACTTAGTTTCTTTTTCTGTGAATGGCCTTTTCTTTTTCTTTGCCCGTTTTCTGGGTTGCTTGTTTTTTTTTTTTCTTACTGATTTTTAGCATTTTTTTTTTTTTTTTATATTTTCTGGTTATTTATCCCTTTTCCCATTATGTATATTGGGAATATTCACACCTGTGTATTGTTTCTTAATTGTGTTTATGATACCGTTTGTCATACAGAAGTCCTTGCAAAATGTTTTATTTTCATAATCGGTAGTTGTAATTTTTTCTTATTCGTAATGTGCATGTGTTACATGTGATTTTCTCCCTCGATCAGATCTGCTAAGGTTTTGGAGCTACCTTTTATTTTTTTAAAGCAAGTCAAGGGGCGCCTGGGTGGCTCAGTTGGTTAAGTGTCTGACTTCGGCTCAGGTTATGATCTCAGGTCCTGGGATGGAGCCCAAAGTCGGGCCCCCTGCTCAGCCTGGAGTCTGCTTATCCCTCTGCCCCCGCCATGCTCTCTCTCTCTCTCTCAAATAAATAAATAAAAATCTTAAGTGTATGTTTTTTGGTTTGTTTTCCGCCTTTGTCATTCACTTTTCTTTTTCCTCTTTTTGTATTGAGTGGTTAGCTTTTCCCCTCTTTTGTTTTTCTAATACATTTTTAGGATTGTATGCTTTTTCTCAGTCTGCTTTTGGCTACATTCATTGGTTTTGATATTAGTATTTTCATTGACATTTATTTTTTTAATAGTTTGTAATTTTAGTTTTGTATTAACTTGAGTCATTTATATAGGTCTTGTAAAAATTCTAAATTTGTCATTCTCTTGTGAGTTAATGTTTACTTTGTTGTGTTATGGTAGTATCGTTTTCATTTGTAAAAGGTACAGTTGTTGGAACTAGTCTTGTAATTTCTGAATTCTTTTTTCAAATGCTAGTGTTTTATAGGTCAGGAAAGAAAATACTGCTGTTCCATTTTACTTCACAACTGTTGCTTACATTCTGATTGTTAATTTGGGGGTGAAGATATTGAGATAATTTTAGCGCTAACGACATTACTACAAATTTGTTATTCAAACCGTGTGGAGGAAATAAAGATACGTAATAGTTGGCTCTTGGTCTCAAAAAGTATCTGTACTTGGCTCAGTAATTTTATTCTGCATAGATGAATAAACCTAATTTCTTTCTAAGATTTTATTTTTTGAGAGAGAGCACGCACATGTGCGTGCTTGTGCACGGATGATGGGGAAGGGAGAGAATCTCAAAACAGACTGTGCGCTGAGTGTGGAGCCCCAGTTGGGGCTCCGTCCAATGACCCTGAGATCATGACCTGAGCTGAAACCAGGAGTCTGAAGCTTAACCAACTGAGCCAGCCAGCCTCCCTTGAATAGACGTAATTTAAAGGAAGATTTCAAATCTGATTTTTCTGTTTTCTATTTCTAATAAAAGAACTTGTTAGGACTGTTTTCATTCTGTGTAACCTTAAAGGAGAATCTTCTGCCCACAGGAGGTTTAAGGCCATACAGTTGACTTTGTGGCAGAATTAGACTAAAATCTTGACCTCTTGACTCCCTGACTAGTTATTTTTTACTATACTCTGCTGCAGAATACTTCATTAATGATTCTTCATGTGATAAATTGGGTGAAGAAAGAAGTGTGAAAATAAAGTTGCAGAAGGATCTGTTAACTCTGACCAATAAGTGGTCCAGCTCTTTGGATTCTCTTGTTTCTCTCTGGTTGGTGGTCAGGAGTTGCACAGCCCTAAGTAGTGACTGGAGCTGTATAGGTTATGTGAATTTGCATTTCATTGTCGCTTTGGCCAATGTGGATTGGTTGTTCTCAATCTCCACATGTTCCCCCGAAACTTTAAAACTAAAATTTCTTTCTCTCTCTCTCTTTTTAAAAAGATTTATTTATTTATTTTTGGGGGGGGAGAGAGAGAGAGAAAGAACAGGTGCATGCGCATTAGTCAAGAAAGGGGCAGAAGGAGAGGCTTCAAGCAGTCTCTCTGCAGGGAGCCTAAATACGGGGCTTGATCCCATCACCCATGAGATCACAACCTGAGCTGAAACCAAGAGTTGAATGCCTAACTGACTGAGCCATCTAGGTGCCCCTAAAACTAGAACTTCTTTTTTTTTTCTTTAAACTTTTGAAGAAAGCTTTATCTTTTTTTTTTCTTTCAAGATTCCATACTTGTCAGAGAGAGCAAGCGCACAAGCAGGGGGAGCGTCAGGCAGAGGGAGAAGCAGACTCGCCGCCGAGCAAGGAGCCCGATTCAGGACACGATCCCAGGACCTCAGGATCATGACCTGAGCTGAAGGCAGACCCTTAACCAACTGAGCTACTCAGGTGTCCCTAAAACTAGAATTTCTGATGGGAGTTTATCCTATACCTGTCTTTTGTATATTCGAAGAAATGAATTCATTTCCTAGGGTTCCCCCTGCCCCCATGAACTTTTAAAAACTGAGCCATTGGATATTTGCTCTAAAGTGACTGAGTTTTATAAAATTACCGGAGAACATATAAAGGCACTTCTGAATAGTTGCAGATAATCTGTAGCTACCATTTATGTTACATGTACTATATATCAACACTATTTTAAGTATTTAGTATGTATTGTATCATTTTCCTCATGCTTAAATTAAATGAGGTATCACCTCACATTAGGAAGGGTTTGGAGAGGTTATTTATCACTTGCACTCAGTCACACAGCTTTGAGTTGGTGGAGTTGGGATTCAAACTAAGGGTTATCTGACTTGCAAGCCTGAGCTATTGCCCACTGTGACATTGTACCTCTTAAGCATGATTAGGGTTTTATAATTGACTAAAAAATTACTTATTTCTAAAATATTAAAGGTACAGGGGTGCCTGGGTGGCTCAGTCGTTAAGCATCTGCCTTCGGCTCAGGTCATGATCCCAGGGTCCTGGGATCGAGCCCTGCATCGGGCTCCCTGCTCCGCGGGAAGCCTGCTTCTCCCTCTCCTACTCTCCCTGCTTGTGTTCCCTCTCTCACTGTCTGTCAAATAAATAAAATCTTTAAAAAAAAAAATTAAAGGTACATACAGATTCTTTGTAGTATTATTTCCCATAATCAATGCACTTTTTTTTTTTGCTAACTCTGGTATAGGACACTGGCTTTCCTTCTTCCTACTTGTGGAAAACTTGCAGTGTAGGTCTACTTTGTTAGAGGTATAGCCTAAGCTAGAATCTGCTGATCTAGTAAATCATATTTAAATGATAGAGAGGTGGGTAGATTCTCTTGTTTCTGCTCTTGTTGCCTCTCTAGGAATTTTGAGACCTGAGATTTAGGCTGAATTACAAGGGGTGGTATGATGGAAATATATCGAAGGAATAATTCATTGTATTTGGTGCTGTAGGAACAGCATTTTAACTGCAGTTAGCAATGGTTGCTTTCCTTGAAAAGCATTAGTTGGTGTCTCTTGAGTTTACTCCATGTGAATCAGATATTGTTGATTTCCAATGACTGCCCTCCCATAGTACTTATTTTAAATTACATAACCTGTCCTGAGACAGCTATTTTTGGGGATTCCATCATATAGCTTCTAGTCATTTAAATATAGGCTATAAATGCACTGTTTCCCCACACAACTTAAGTTTTGAGGTTGACCCCAAAAACTTTGAATAGAGTAGGTGTAAAACATTGAGGACATTCTGTTTAGCCTTTTTTTTCCTGATCCATTTGCAGAGGAAGTAGCTTTATCTCCTACTACTTCCTTTCCTGCTTGCTTTAGAGCCGAAGTCAGCAGACTAAGGCCTGCCCAGCTGCCTATTTTTGTGTTGTCCATAGCCACCACTCTAGTGGATTAGGGCTGTGAGCCTTGGAGACCTCGCTGGAGTGTTCCATCGACCCCTTTATTCCCAGTGCCTGCCTCCCTGGCCATTGGCTGCACCTCGCTGCTGCCCAGGGTTTGCTCTGGTGCCACCTACACGTTGCAGTGAATGTAGAATCTCAGACTGGGGATTGGTGACTCAGCACATTGCCTTGTCCCTAGCAGCTGAGCCAGCTGCCCAAGTTGAGATGGCTGGGCTCTCTGGGAGAAGAGAAGGGCGTGCTGGAATTTGGGTGTCACTGGGGCAGAGAGTGAAGCTGATTGCGTTGAGTACTCTCTACCCTCCCTCCCCCCATGGCGCCCTCTCCACCAGACTGGATACTGGACACTCTTCCTTTGGAAATGGCTCCAGCTAATGACCTTGTACCTAGTGTGCTCACCATCTGAGAGGGCCTGACTTAGGTAAAAAGGATATAGGTTAGGCAGGACTTTTCTTTCTTGTTATATAAGGACCTACATTTTATCCTTGATTTTGCCTTTTGCTTGGCAAAGCCTATGATAGCCCTTCTCAGAAAAAGTTTGTAAATCCCCACTCCATAGCCATAGGAGACTTCTTGCTGTGCCATGAACACCCTCAGGCACACTGCTGCCTTCTGTTGCTTCAGGCCCTTGGTACTTGCTATTCTGTCCTTATGGGCATGTTCTTTAGTAGCTCCTGTTCATTATCAAAACAGAGAATCTTGGGTTTTACTTTTCAGAGATAAGAAAAGTTACTTTTTTTTAAAAAAGATTTTATTTGACAGAGTGAGAGAGGGAACATACGCAGGGGGAGTGGGAGGGGGAGAAGCAGGCTTCCTGCTGAGCAGGGAGGGGATCATGACCTGAGCCCAAGGCAGACGCTTTAACGACTGAGCCACCCAGGTGTCCTGAAAAAAAGTTACTTTTAAAAAAACTTTGCATTTTACTGATTGATTTGTTTGGGGTAGCAATAAAATAGTGAGCAAACAGACCGAGTCTCTGCTGTCAGGGAGCTTAGAATCCTTTGAGAGAGAAGACGTTAAACATAATTCCACACTGTGCTAAGTTCTATGAAGGAAGATTCAGAGGCCTAAGAGATTATAAAGGGAGAGGGGAACTAATTTAAAACAAGAGTTAGATAGACTGCCCGTATCACTTCTTTTTTTTCTATATATTTTTAAAGATTTTATCTTATTTTTTAAGATTTATTTGAGAATGAGAGGGTGTGTGTGCACATGAGTGGGGGGAGGGGCAGTGGGAGAGAATCTTTTAAGCAGGCTCCATGATGAACAGGGAGCCCAGTGCAGGGCTTGGTCCCATGACCCATGAGATCATGACCCGACCGAAACCAAGAGTTGGAAGCTTAACCCACTGAGCCACCCAGGCACCCCTGCTCCACTTCTGCCACCTGTGTGGAACGACGTGGTCCATGCTACCGTCATCTCTCGACTGGATTACAGTAATAGCTTCCTGACTGATTTCTCTTCTGCTCTTGCACAAGTGCAAGTCCGTTTTCCACTCAGCAGTCATGGATGGTGACTCTGTGAAAATAGGTTAGCTCATGTTACTCTTTTCTCCAAACTCTCTGATGGGTCCCCTTCCTACTCTGTATAGTAGAAGCCAAAAGCCTTAGAGTTGTACTCAAGGCATCATTAGTACTTTGATTTCATCTCCTTCTGTTTTCTCCAGTGCTTGTTCTGTGACCTTACTGGCCTCCTTGCCATGGCAGGATATTTTCAGGCATACTCTTGTCCCAGCTTCTTGGCACTTGATCTTCCCTTGACTGGTAATGCTTTTATCTCACTTATCTGCTTGCCTCATCACATCACCTCCTTCATGCCTTTTCTGTTATTCATGATGTTTTAAATTATTAAATTTTTTACTTCTATATATAGTCAAGTGACCACATGTAGTGATTTAAGACTACAGTCTTCTCACATCACCCTGTATAACACCTTGTCCTTCTTTTTCTCCATAGCACTTATCTACTATACTATATTTTTATTTTTTTATTTTTTAGGATTTTATTTATTATAGAGCATGAGAGAGAGAGCACGAGCAGGGGAAGGGGCAGAAGGAGAGGGAGAAGCAGACTCCCCACTGAGCAGGGAACCCGACAACGTGGGGCTTGGTCTCAGGACCCTGGAATCATGACCTGAGCCATAGGCAGATGCTTAACCAACTGAGCCACCCAGGCACCACCCTTATGCTATATTTTTCTTAGCTGTCTTGTCTCACCCTCTAAAAGTAAGCTTTACAAGGGCTCAAAATTTTAAATGTTTATTTACTGCTGAATTTCTATGTCTTAGAACTGTGTTTGGTGCATAGTAAATTCTTAGTATGTATTTGTTGAATGGATGAGTGAATGAATGAGGGAAGACGTTTTCAAAGATTTATGCATTCATTTGAGAGAGAGGGCGCCTGAGCTGAGTGGGGGAGGGGCAGAGGGAAAGAATCTCAAGTGGCCTAAGTATACCTTGATCTCATGATGCTGACTGAGATCATGACCTGAGCTGAAATCAAGAGTTGGACGCTTAACCCACTGAGCCACCGAGGCGCTCCGAGGGAAGACTTTTTTGATGATATATCAGCCTGGATAAGAAAAGTGAATTGTGATGGGAAAAGTTTCCAGAGAAAAAAAATTTCCAGGGTGAAGTCCCTAAGCCAGGGGAGAGCATAGACTAATGACTAAAATGTGTAGTGAATATTCTCAGATGAGGCTGGAGAGTTAAATGATGGCTAGATAATGCCAGAACTTGTCAAAAATTTTGTATGTAATTTTAAGTATAATAGGAATCCATTAAAGGGTTTAAGCATTTAATACTTCAGAGTTCATTTTTTTTTCAGAGTTCATTTTTTAAGTACAAGAATACTCTCCTACATAACCACAGTACAACTTTCAAAATCAGGAAATTAACATTGAATATTATCGTTTAATCCATAAAACACATTCAGATTTTGCTGATTCTCCCAATAATGTTGTTAGGCACTGAGTAATGTACAGATTTGGGATCTAGTCCAGGATCCTGCGTTGTATTCAGTTGGCTCTTTAGTGTCCTTCAGTCTGGAACAGTTCTTCCATTTCTCCTTGTTTTTCACAACCTTGACATTTTTAAAGGGTACAGGCTAGTTTCTTTGTAGACTGTCCCTCAGGGTTTGTCTTATATTTTCTTGTGATTTATGCATTTTTGGGCAGTACTACCACCAAAGTATAGCTGTTTTGTGTGTGTGTGTGTGTGTACACAGTGTGTGCGTGTGCTCGTGCATGCATGTCAGGAAGAACTTGAAGTTGATTTGTCCTATGCTGTTAACATGTAACTTTTATCACTTGGTCAGGGTGATGTCTGCCAGTTTTCTTGACCTTACAGCTAATAAGTATGTTGAACTAAATAATTAGTGAGTACTTTGTAGGGAGATACTTTGAGTCTTTGTAATACCCTCTTTCCATCATATTTTTTTGCTTTAGCATCCATTGATGTATCTTACCTGAAATAGATACTATATTCAGAAAGGTGCCAAATGCTTCTTTTTCTAACTCTGTTTTATATTCTAGTGTTATTAGTTGGCATTGTACAGTAGGGTAGTCTTTCCCTATTCATGCATTTATTTTATGTGCTTCAGATTGGTGTTCTTATTTTCCTCAATGGGTTATGATTTGTTATTTTATTTAAATTTTTTTGGACTTGGCTAGCAGGAGCCCCTTAAAGCTAGTTCTTGTGTCTTTGACAAGTTCTCATTTTTTGGGTACTTCCTTAACTATCTGACATAGCAAGATGTTTTAGGCTTGAATTTTGAATTTTCTTGGTCTCAGCCAGAGCGTTACTCATTTGGGGTCTAGGTGTGCTTATTGCTACTGAAGTGTTATTGCTTCTAGGTCCTCTCAGTATATACAGTTAGGAAATACACTCACACACACATTTATACCTGTTTTTGTATTTCTCCACTATATTAAAAAAATAATTTCACACTGATACCTCCAATTCCAGGCAGAAGCCACAGAATTTATTCTAGCCATCTTTCTTTCCGTATTTGTAACTCCTTTCTCTGATAGTTAGAAACAGCCTACATTCCCTTCAGTGTATTTAATTTAATTGTTTAATTCTTTCTGTTCATAACCAAACTCATGGCCATGTCAGCCAAAAACTTTGTCTCAGATGTGTTGCCCCTCCCCCTGAAAAATTTACGTTCTAACCATAATGAAACAGTATGGTTAGAAACAGTTATTGGAATGATAGCTCTGAGGAGGGGTGGGGTGGAGGGAGGAGATAATAGGGAAAGGAGGAAAGATTACAGGCCAGTTAGAAGGCTTGGCCTTGGATACTCCTAACCCTCCTTGCTAGCTCAAAGGTCAGCCTGATGAGGGAGAAGACTGCTTCATGTTTGATGATTGTTCTGGCTGCTGTGTGGAGAATAGATTGAAAGGAATGAGAAAGGGCACCTGGGTGGCTCAGTTGGTTAAGCGTCTGCCTTGGGCTCAGGTCATGATCCTGGGGTCCTGGGATCAAGCCCTGCATTGGGCTCCCTGCTCAGCGGGGAGTCCGCTTCTCTCTCTCCCTCTGCCCCACACCCAGCCCCCACACATGCTTTCTCTCTCAAATAAATAAAATTAAAAAAAAGAGAAAGGACTCAAAGGAGACAGGGAGGTTGGCTGGCAGACTTTTTTGATTAGTCTACTTTAAAGGGAGGGTAGAAGGTTTTTTTTGGTTTTTAGGTTTTTTGGGGGGGCTTAAAGATTTTATTTATTTGAGAGAGAGAGGGACAGAGTTGAGTGTGAGCAGGGGAGGGGGAGGGGCAGAGGGAGAGGGAGAAGCAGACTCCCTGCTGAGCAGGGAGCTCACTGTGGGGCTCCCCCAGGACCCTGAGATCATGACCTAAGCTGAAGGCAGACATTTAACTGAGCCACCTAGCACCCCGTTAATTAATTCCAGTATAGTTAACATACAGTGTTGTGTTAGTTTCAAGTGTGCAATATAGAGATTCGACATTTCTGTACATTACTCAGTGCTCATCAAGATAAGTGTACTCTTAATGGGGAAAAACTGAGAGCTTTTCCCCCAAGGTCAGGAACATGGCAAGGATGGCCACTCTCACCACGTTCATTCAACATAGTACTGGAAGTCCTAGCCACAGTAGTCTACAACAAAAAGATATAAAAGGCATCCAAATCAGTAAGGAAGAAGTAAAACTTTTAACTATTTGCAGGTGACGTGATACCATATATAGAAAACCTGGAAGTCTCCGCCAAAAACCTGCTTATAACTGATAAACAAATTCAGTAAAATCACAGGATACAAAATCAATGTACAGAAATCTGTTGCATTTCTATACACCAATAATGAAGCAGAAGAAAGAGAAATTAAGAAAACAGTCCTATTTACATTTGCACCGAAAATAATAAGATACCCAGGAATAAACCCAACCAAAAAGGTGCAAGACTTGTATTCTGAAAACTGATGAAAGAAATTGAAGACGACACAAAGAAATGGGAAAAAATTCCATGTTCATGGATTGGAAGAACAAATATTGTTAAAATGTGTATACTTCCCAAAGCAATCTACACATTTATTGTAATTCCTACCAAAATACCAAGAGCAGTTTTCACAGAACTAGAACAAACAGTCCTAAAATTTGTATGGAACCACAAAAGACGGCAAATAGCCAAGGCAATTTTGGAAAAAACAAAGCAAAGCTGGAGGCATCACAATTCTGGACTTAAAGTTATATTACAAAGCTGTAATGAAACAGTATGGTACTGGCACAAAATAGATACATAGATCAATAGAACAGAATAGAAAATTCAGAAGTGAGCCCACAATTATATAGTCCATCTTCGACAAAGCAGGAAAGAATATCAAATGGGAAAAAGTCTCTTCAACAGATGATGTTGGGAAAACTGGACCACTTTCTTACACCATACACAAAAATAAATTCAAAATGGATTTAAGGGGGGGTGCCTAGGTGGTGCAGTTGGTTGAACATTCGACTCTTGGTTTCAGCTTGGTGGTGATCTTGGGGGCTCTGCGCTCAGCTTGGAGTCTGCTTGGGGTTGTCTCTTCCCCTGTCCCTCCCCTCCACATACTCCCTCTCTCTCTCTCTCTCACGCTCTAAAATGGGTAAATAAATCTTTAAAAAAATGGATTAAGGACCTAAATGTGGATGTGAAACCAAAAGATCCTAGAAGAGAGCACAGGCAGTAACTTTTCTGACATTAGCCATAGCAACATTTTTCTAGATGTCTCCTGGGGCAAGGGAAGCAAAAGCAAAAATAAATGATTGGGATTAATCAAACTAAAAAGGTTCTGCCCAGTGAAGGAAACAGTCAACAAAACTAAACGATAATCGATGGATTGGGAGAAGATACTTGCAAATGACATATCCAATGAAGGGTAAGTATGCAAAATGTATAAAGAATTTATTCTTAACACTCCAAAAACAATCCAGTTAAAAAATGGGCAAAAGATACGGTGGTCAACAGACACATGAAAAGATACTCGACATCACACATTAAGGAAATGCAGATCAAAACTATGAGTGGTGCCTGTGTGGCTCTGTTGGTTTAGTGGCCCACTCTTGATTTTGGCTCAGGTCATGATCTTGGGGTCCTGGGATCGAGCCCTGTGACTGGCTCCCTGCTCAGTGGGAAGTTTGCTTTTCTCCTCCCTCTGCCCCTCCCCTGCTTGTGCTTGCATGCGTGCACACACTCTCAATCTTTAGAAAGAAAAACTATGATGAGATACCACTTCACACCTGTTAGAATGGCTAAAATAAAAAACAAGGAACAACGTGTTGGTGAGGATGTGGAGAAAAAGGAACCCTTGTGTACTGTTGGTACAAACTGGTGCAACCACTGTGGAAGACAGTATGGAGGTTCCTCAAAAAAATAAAAATAGGGGTGCTTGGGTGACTCAGTTGGTTAAGTGTCCCACTCTTGATTTTGGCTCAGGTCATGAGATCAAGCCCTTTGTTGGACTCTTCACTGGGCATGGAGCCTGCTTAAGATTCTCTCTCCTGGGGTGCCTGGGTAGCTCAGTTGTTAAGTGTCTGCCTTCAGCTCAGGTCATGATCCCAGGGTCCTGGGATCCAGCCCCGCATCCGGCTCCCTGCTCTGCAGGAAGCCTGCTTTTCCCTCTCCCACTCCCCCTGCTTGTGTTCCCTCTCTTCGCTTTGTCTCTCTTTGTCAAATAAATAAATAAAATCTTAAAAAAAAAAGATTCTTTGTCCCTCTGCTTCTAATCCCCTCACTGGGGGAAAAAAAAAGACCTGTCTTTTGATGCAGTAATTCCACTACTGGTTATTTACCCAAAGAATATGAAAACACTAAAACATTATTTACAGTAGCCAAATTATGGAAGTAGCCCAACTGTTCATTGATAGATGAATGGATAAAGAAGATATATATACACACAGACACAGACACACACACGCAGTGGAATATTCCTCAGCCATAAAAAATGAAATCTTGCCGTTTGCAACAACATGGATGGATCTAGAGGGTATAATGGTAAGCAAAATAAGTCAGACAAACACAAATATCATATGATTTCACTCGTATGTGGAATTTGAGAAACCATAAACAAACAAAGAAAAAAAGAGACAAACCAAAAAGCAGACTCTTAATTGTAGAGAATAAACTGATGGTTACCAGAAGGTAGGTAGGTGGAGAAATGTATGAAGTAGGTGAAGGGGATAGAGCACACTTATCTTTTTCTTTAAAGTTTTTAATTCCAGTTAACATACAGTGTTGGTTTCAGGTATACAATATAGTGATTCAGCAATTCCATACATCACCCTGTGCTCATCACAAGTGCACTCCTTAATCCCCATCACCTTTGTCACCTGTCCCCCACTATCTCCCCCCAAGAAGGTGATCCAGTTTTATTCTTTTTGCATAGTTTGCAAAACTATCCAGTTTTCCTGACACCATTTGTTGAAGAAATTCTTTTTTTTTTAAGATGTTATTTATTTGAGATAGCAAGCGAGAGAGCGAGCACAAGTGGGGGAGGGGGAGAGGGAGAAGCAGGGAGCCTGATGTGGGGCTCGATCCCAGGACCCCAGGATCATGACCTGAGCTGAAGGCAGACACTTAACTGGTTGAGCCACCCAGGCACCCCAGAAATTGTCTTTTTTCCATTCCATATTCTTGCCTCCATTGTTGAAGATTAACTGACCAATATAATCATGGGTTTATTTCTGGGGAGGGTAGAAGCTTTGATGAACTGTTGTGACAGTGGTGGAGAGGGACAGAAGTGGATATAACCAAAGCATATCTGAAAGTTAGTAAACCGTTTTTAAATAGGAGTTTAGGGGCATGTGGGTGGCTCAGTTGGTTGGGCATCCAACTGTTGATTTTGGCTCAGGTCATGATCTCATGATCTCAGGGTCACGGGATCAGGCCCTGCTTTGGGCTCTGGGCTCAGTGAGGAGTCTGCCCCTCCCCCCCTGCTCATATGCACTCTGGAATAAATAAATCTTTAAAAAAATATTTTACCAGAGATACTAATTTACCCAATGGATATAAACAGTTACCTTAATAAATAGTATTTTAAGAAATACATTGGTCCTGGCAGATGTTAGTTTGCTTTTAGACAATTATACTCGATAAGTATTTTTCTTTGTGGTGAGTATGAGTCTTTTGTTCACATTTTTTTTATTGCATGCATTTTAGATTCTGATTTATGCATTGAAAGGTTGTGTTTATTAACTTTAAAATGAATTTGATTTGTGGGCCACTCAAAAGTAAGCATGAATAATTTTCATATACTCTTAAACCAGTTGTATATATATAAATGTGTATAATATTTAGCTCTGGTAATTATAAATTTTCTTCTGTTTTTTAGATATTATGATCAGATTTGTTCCATTGAACCCAAATTCCCATTCTCTGAAAATCAAGTAAGTCATTAATTTTAATTTGTTTTAAAGTTGTATAATGTAAACTTTCCTCCCATACATGGTATCACTTTACTATTTTTATATTTTTATGAGACCTTTTGATACAAATTAGAAGCTTGTAAGCCCATCTGATAAAAATCAGATTGTCTTTTTGAAAAGCGTCTTGGAATTCTATTGCTGCCATTGTTAGTCACTTCTGGGTTTATGTAGAGCATTGGGCTGCATTTTTTTTTCCTGCATTTTATATCAGTATGATCTGTTGACTGATTAACATAATCTATGGTGTCCTTCTCTTTGGCTTTTACAGAATTAAGAAGGAAACTATAATTGAAGTATTAGTCTCAGTTTATGTTTTTAAAATTTGACACATTATATTTGCATATGAAGTTGCAAGTGCTGATATGATTAGGTGTTACACTATAAGAATGTTTGCTTTCGGGGCGCCTGGGTGGCTCAGTCGGTTAAGCGGCAGCCTTCGGCTCAGGTCTTGATCTCAGGGTCCTGGGATCGAGCCCCATGTCTGGCTCCCTGCTCGGCAGAGAGCCTGCTTCTCCCTCTCCCTCTGCCTACTTGTGCTCTCTCTCTATCTCTCTGTCAAATAAATAAAATCTTTGAAAAAAAAAAGTTTGCTTTCTCTTAAAGGCTAGATATTGGAAATGCTGACGATTTCTTACAGTTTTATTTGAGAGACTTGTTAAACAAGTTTTTAGTTTGCGTGACATTTCTGAGTTTTAAAATACGTGGTTTATGAAAAATACTTTAAACATTCTTGTACTGAAGTTTTACAGGTGATGTAATATGTTGAAATTTGCTTTAAAATACTTGAGGAAAAAAAGTATATGTTTGGGGGCTGGGCTGGGGGCAGGGAAAGTGGGGGTAGGTGAACCAAGATGGACAAAAGGCTAAAGCTGGTGATGGCTATATGGGGTTCGTTAAGTTATTCTCTCTAGTTTTGTGCCTATAGAAAATTTCTCTAATCCTCAGTTGCAAAATTTTTGTATGGGATTCCAATACATAATTTAAAAGATGGTAAGTTTTTTTTAACCTTTATGTGTGGAATATTTTATTTTATTTTTTTAAAAAGATTTTTATTTATTTAACAGAGATAGCACAAGTAGGCAGAGCGGCAGACAGAGGTAGAGGGAGAAGCAGGCTCTCTGCCGAGCAGGGAGCCCGATGTGGGGCTCGATCCCAGGACCCTGGGATCATGACCTGAGCTGAAGGCAGCCGCTTAACTGACTGAGCCACCCAGGCGCCTCTATGTGTGGAGTATTTTAGAAGCAGAGTGAGATGCAGTTTTTTTAATTAAGTGAACTTTTTATTTATATAGTATAGCATACATACAAAAGTGAATATATCTTGAATCTTTACAAAGTGAATATACATATATGAGCACAACCCAAGTCAAGAAATAACATTATCTCATCTCATTCCCCCAAAAGTAACCCTTTTCCTACTTCATCATCATGGACTCGTTTTTGATCTTATCTTCTGGGAAACCTGTAGTACTTTGTTGCCTTTGCCTCTCTTGGCTTATTTGACAATCATTTAAGTGCCCGTTCTGTTCAAGTCGTGTGTTGTAAAGATGAGTAAGATAGTGTTTTCTGGAGGGGATAATATATGTATAATTACTGAGGCAGAATGACCATTGGAAATATCTTAGTGCCAGTATTTTAAGAAAGAAAATTTTATGGTCCAGGAAAAGGGAAAGGAGTTAGTTGGCTAGGTAGGATGATGTTTTGACAAGCTTTGGTCCTTTTCCTCATTATGGATTTTTCTTCAAAAGAGACCTAATATTTAATAAGATCCAAGAAGGTAAGATGATTTTCTGTTTTCTCTCTTTCTATGAAGATCTGCTTGACATTTACCTGGAAGGATGCTTTTGATAAAGGTTCACTTTTTGGAGGATCTGTAAAATTGGGTATGTAATTATTTTTATAAAAATGGTAAGAAACTTAGTCTAAACACTTTGTATTATTTTAGGTTTTTAAAATTGCTCTCCTAACAACTCTTCATAAATAATAAACATTTTTACATTTTATTTTCTTTTTAACTTCAAATTTTAATGTCATTTCCAAATATTTGTAGAGAGCCTACGCCTTGCCAGGCACTGTCCTAGTTATAAAAATGAATAAGACAGTTGTATTCAGTCTGGCTAGGAAGACAGCTGATCATTCTAAAATATAGTGGGTAGTATATGGGTATATGAAAAAAGTTGTGGGAGCATAGATGAAGAAGACATAAATTCTGCTTGTTGAAAGAAAGCAATGTTCACGTTAGGCTCTGAAGGATGAATTTGGTTTTCCTACCTAGAAAATAACGTTACAGGTAGAACATTATAACCAAAGATCAGAAGAATGAAGGTTTTTTTGATCTACCAGCTTGGCAGGTTAACCTCTCTGTGCATTAATTTTCTCATCTTTGAAGTGGGGAATAAATAGTACTGTGAAATACTATTTATCTCATTGGGTTCTTTTGTGGATTAAATGAGTGAATACATGCGAAGTCCTTAGAAGAGTATGCAATAAGTATTAGCTGCAATGAATAATAGTAACATTTTATTATAAATAATTACATGTAATGTATTATTTATAGAATGTATGCATTATAGAGTGTATATTATATATAATAACATACATTATAAATTATATGTAATGCATATTAATACAATTATTGTTAAAGTCTCGAAACCATAGGTTGAATGGAGGATTATGGAGGGTGAAGACATTGGAAAGTAGATTATGAAGAGTTGGAAATACACTCTGAATTTGTATTCTTCTCTCTTATATGTTAATAACTCATGTTTATTGAGTATTTATTACACCTAGGCACTGTGGAAGGGGTTTCACACATCTTACTGAATTCCCCAAAAGCCCAATGAAGAAAGGCACTATTATTACCAGTTGAACACACTGGTTTAGAAAGATTAAGTGACTTTCTAAGGTCATAAAGCAAGGATTTAATGAAGTGGGATGTGATCCCTGAAAGCCTGACTCTAGAGATTAAAGGAGACAGACCAGTGAAGAGACTGATGAGGGTTGATGAGATTAGACAAGGTGGTATATGTGGGTCAGAGGTGAAGCAGTGGGTGTGAGTGACATTTCAGAGTGGAAACTAACTGATCTGCCGACTATCTCAGAAAAGAGTAGTTGAGGGTTGACTCTCAGATTTATAACTTGGTTTGACTTGTTGGATATTTATTCCTTCCAATAGACAAGTTGAGTTTGACTTTCCAGTGTTATGTCTGGGGAGGCATTTTTCTTTGGCATTTGGAAACTGGATTTAAAACTCAAAAGTGGTAGAGACATAGATTTGGGAACAATTATCATTAAATGATGATAAACCTATCTCCTCTGGTAGTCTGTAGATTGGGAAAAGTGTGAAAGCCAGAGGTAGGGAATATAACATTCAAGGGAAACAGGGGAAAAGGTTCCTGGGAATGAGGATGAGACAAAGCTTTCAGATCTCAGAGGAACCAGGGGAAAAAAGAGACATGGGATTGAGTGCCAGGAGGGTTTCAGAGATCACATAGTCCAATGGTTCCTGAACCTGGCTGCACATTAGAATTACCTGGGGAAAATGTGAAAGATACAGGTGTAAAGATACAGAATGCCAGATGTGATAGGAATTTTCAGGGTGGGCCACTGGAATTAGTATCTTTGAAAATACCTCCAGATGACTCATATTCATTCGGGTTGGAACATCATTGACAGAGTTACTGTGGCAGAGGTCAAGTCATGTAAAGTTGGAGAAGTCACTGGATTCAGCAATGAAAGAAGTTTCATTAGGGGCATGCTGAAGAAGCCAAATTGCATCGGGTTGAGGGGTGGACCAGAAGTGAGGAAATGGAAACAGCAAATATGGGTTGCTCATTTCAGAAAATTTGCAGTAAAGATTTAAGGACAAGGGAGCAGTATGCAGAGAGGGAGACCAGGTCAAGAAAAAGGATTTTTAATGCCATTGATAGGTTGAGAATTAAGGAGCAGATGGCAGAACTAGGAGATACTAAGTGAGCTAGATTAAGTGACAAACCAAGTTCCTGGAAGAAGTGGGAAGCAAAAAACAGCATAAATAATGGAGGAGGTAGTTCATCAAGGCACTTCCAGTAGCAAATATTGGGAATTAAGTGTCCTTCAGTAATGTCTTATTTAAATAAAGCATGGGCTACCTACTCATTAGAATATTGTGTAGTTTTAGGATTCTAAGAATGAGAGTGGAAATATATTTTCACATGTAATGCTTTGTTCTGTTTTTCCATGCATATAAAAGTTTTGTTTATACTATAGTCTTTTAAGTGTGCAATAGCATGTCTAAAAAAACACTGTATATAACTTAATTTAAAACTTTGTTGCTAAAAAATGTTAACCATCGTTTGAGCTTTCAGTGACTTGTAATCACTGATCACAGATCACCCTAGTAAATATAATAATAATCATGAGGAAAAAATTTGAAATACTGAGAATTACCAAAATGTGACACAGAGCTACAAAATGAGCAAATGCTGTTGGAAAAATGGCACTGATATACTTGCTTGATGCCACTAACTCTGAATTTGTAAAAGAAATGCAATTATCTGCAAAGCCCAATAAAGTGAAGCACGATAAAATGAGGTATGCCTGTAAGTTTGCTTTTTGTGATCAGCGTATTTCACTTAGCATAATGTCCTCAAGGTTCATCCATTGTGTAGCACGAGACAGGATTTCCTTCATTTTTAAGGCTGAATGATACTTCATTATATGTATATACCACATTTTGTTATCTTTTCATCCATCAGTGGACACTTAGGTTTCTTCTGCCTTTTGGCTATGATCATGGGTGTATAAATATCTTTTTGTGACTGCTCTCAGTTCTTTGGGTATATACCCAGAAGTGGAATTTTTGGATCATATGGGAATTTTATTTCTAATTTTTTGAGGAACTGCCATACTGTTTTTCATAGCAGCTGCAATCTTTTACAGTCCAACCAACAGTTCTAGTTTTTCCACGTCTGCCAACAATTGTTATTTTTTGTTGTTGCTGTTCTTGATGGTAGCTATCCCAGTGGATGTGAAGGGTGTAGTTTTTTGACCAGAGTTGTATTTTAACCACATTATCTGCTAGCCTTCTGAGAGATGTATTGGCATAAGGGAGTGAGACTTGGAGGTACTTGCATTGTGTTAGGTTTGTAGTAGTGAAGAACTGGCTTGAATGTGGTGAGAAGATATAATTTTGAGAGAGGTGATGAGAAAATGGAAATAATTTATTTGATTTTAAGTGAGAATTGACACGAGAATGACTTTTCATTTGGAACCTGACTAACAGCATTGTGGACATAAAGGGAAGGAAAGAATAATGATCTTTGGAATTTTAGATGGTGGGAATATTGCTGTGGAAATAAATGCCTGGCAGGGCAGCATTAGAAATAATGGGCACTATTTTGGGTGAGAAAACAGGTTTGGGAACTTGTTTTTGTGAGAGCCAATCTCTGAAACATTCATTTTCTTTAGAAAAATAAACTGATAAAATATTTCCTTCTTAATTTTTTACAGCTCTTGCAAGCTTAGGATATGAAAAGAGCTGTGTGTTGTTCAATTGTGCAGCCTTAGCTAGCCAGATTGCAGCAGAACAGAACCTGGATAATGATGAAGGACTGAAAATCGCTGCTAAGCATTACCAGGTAACCACATAATGATCAACGCTCAGTTGGATTAAATTGAAAATGATTTGTATTTAGGTTTATAGATGTTTCTTTATACACAGATATTTTCCTGAAAAGTAATGTACTTTTTGGGCGCCTGGGTGGCTCAGATGGTTAAGCATCTGCCTTCGGCTCAGGTCACGATCCCGGGGTCCTGGGATCGAGTCCCGCATCGGGCTCCCTGCTCCTTGGGAGCCTGCTTCTCCCTCTGCTTCTCTCTCTCTCTCTCTCGCTCCCCCTCTGTCTGTCATGAATAAATAAATAAAATCTTAAAAAAATATTAAAAGAAAGAAAAGTAATGTACTTTTTAATGAATTGATTAATACTTTTGAATTTTGATAAACTTTGTACCTGTAGACCAGCTCTCTTTTTCCTCACCATCGTATACCCAGCACCTAGCACAGTGCCTGGCACATAAAAAAGGCTCAATAAATGTTGGGAGAACAAATGATTGAATGTTTGGGGTGAAGTTCTTGGTAAATCACTTTTAAATAATTGACCTCATTTAAAAATTTTGTACAGTTGACCCTTGAACAGTGTGGGGGTTAGCGGTGTTCACCCCCTGCACAGTCGAAAATATACTGTAACTTTTGACTCCCCTAGAACTTAGCTACTAATAGCCTACTGTTGACCAGGAGCCTTACCCATAAAATAAACAAATAACACGTGTTTTGTATGTTACATGTATTTTATATTGGACTCTTAAAGTAAGCTAGAGAAAAGAAATGTTATTAAGAAGTATGTAAGAGAAAATACATTTACAGTACCGTATCGTATTTATTGAAAAAAAAATCCTCTTGTAAGTGGATCTGCGTACTTCAAACCTCTGTTGTTCAAGGGTCAAATGTACATTATTTTAATATATTTTTTTTCTTAGAGTGAGACACATCTAAAATTTCACCATTGTCACAAAAATTAAGACCTAAGAAAATTTTAACTTTGAGACTTGGAGAGGTCATATTTAAATGTGGTCAGATATGTAATGTTCTTAAGTTGGCTACATTTAGATTTTAGATATTATCATATATTAACATGGCATATTTGTGGCAGTATATTACTTTTATTTTTGTTTTAATTTAAAGAATAAACGATTGCTGCTAAGTGATATATATTTTCATGTTTTATAATATGTTGTAATTTACAAAGTGTGCTCATGTACGTTATTTTACTCTCATATAAGCCTTGTAATGGATGTTACATAATGTCATTCTCATTTTATACACAAGGAGACTAAAAGGTCAGAGTGTTAATAACTGGTCCATTGGGGTTTCAGGTGTTCTGATTCCACATTTTAATGGAATTCCTAATGGTGCTTCCAGTGTCTTCCTTGGCTCTGGAATTTGCTTGTCCTAGAGGTGGAGTCTGATTTTTTTCCTATTGTTTTAAGTTTATGAGTGAGGTGAAGAATGCTCTTCTAAGAAAGTGAGGGGAAAATACATATTAAGCGAACAAGGTGCTCCAAATTGTGGCTTGCCATGCGGTTTTGAATGGGTATGGATGACAAACGTGATGCACATCCCTTTTCTTTTTGAGGCTATAGAGGGCCAATATTTTAAAATGTGAAAATGAAGTAAATTTAATTATTTACTTTTATATTAACTGTAACTCAGTTAATTGGCATGTGATATCTTAGAGGGCGTTCTTAGTTACTGAGAACATTCCATCTGTGAGTCCCTTCTGTGATTCACAGCAGGTCACCTAGTGTGATGGAAAGGGAGGGGTGATAGGCTGTTTGCCACCCAGAAGTTGTGTGCCCTTGGCTATGTTCTTTAATAGCCTCTGTGGGCCTCCAGTTCCAAGATTTGTGAGAGAGACTGGATCCTTTGCTGTTTTGTCAAACGAGAGAGGGAACACAAGCAGGGGGAGTGGGACAGAGAGAAGCAGGCTTCCTGTGGAGCTGGGAGCCCGATGGTGGGGCTCGATCCCAGGACCTTGGGAACATGACCTGAGCCGAAGGCAGAGGCTCAACGACTGAGCCACCTAGGTGCCCCTGCTGTAGTGTACTTTTAATTTTTATTAAATCTTCTGTTAACTGTATAGCATTTTAGAAAAATACCCTTATTGTCTGTAGGTCAGACATTGTCTGTAGGTTAGATCTGTAACAATACAAAATTTTAGTAACTGTTCAACTAAATTAACATTTGAAATGATTTGTGTGTAACAGAAAATTAAGTCTCAGTTGAGTTCTGTAGATTTTAAAGAAGTTCTTTTTTTCCTCCCTCTAGTTTGCTAGTGGTGCCTTTTTACATATTAAAGAGACAGTTCTATCTGCCTTAAATCGAGAGCCTACTGTGGACATATCTCCAGATACTGTTGGGACCCTCAGTCTTATTATGTTGGCACAGGCCCAAGAAGTATTTTTTTTAAAAGCCACAAGAGGTAATTCTAATTTTTCCTCCATTTTGTTGCATGTAAAAAGAAGTGATAAGCTTTTAAAATAGGAAGGTGATTAGAATATAATATATTCAATGTAGAGCTGTTTTCTTTGAACTTGACACATGGGTCTGAAAATTTTCTGCTTTCCTTTTCTGAAATTAAGGTGGTACAAATGAACATTTATGAATGTAGAGTAGACTGTGTTTGAAGCATTTTATGAAATAGCTATTGTCTTAAAACACTAAACTCTGCTCTTGATCTTAGCCAAAAGGCCGAGAAGCAATAAAACACTAAACTTTGGAATAGTATTTATGTAGGTTTGTAATGGGTCAAAAATTCATTCATTCAACATATATTTATTGGGTACCTACTGTGTGCCAGTCACTGCTCTAGGCTCTAGATAGAGGTTGCAGACAAGCAAGATTCTTATTTTCAGGAAGCTTACATTTTTAGTGTGGGGAAGATGATAAATTAAGTAGCCAAGGTGATTTTATTTTTTAATTTTTATTTTATTTATTTTTTTAATGATTTTATTTGATAGAGAGCACAAGTAGGCAGAGCGACAGGCAGAGGGAGAGGGAGAAGCAGGTTCTCTGCTGAGCAGGGAGCCCGATGTGGGGCTCGATCCCAGGACCCTGGGATCGTGACCTGAGACGAAGGCCACCATTTAACTGACTGAGCCACCCAGGCGCCCCGCCAAGGTGATTTTAAAGAGAGGTAATTGGTATAAAGAAAATAAGAGAGATTATGTGTTAATGCCTGGTGGCCTGGCTCTGGGTAAGGATATAGGGGGAGTCATGCTAATTTTAGATTCATTAGTCAAGAAGAGTTTCTTTGAAGAGATCTCCTCTAAACTAGATGTAATTAATAAGAAGGAGCATCTAGGCAGAGTCCCTGGCCCTGTGAATGAGGAAATAAAAACAATTCTTAGAAGGCATGTAAGTTGGTATGAGAGATTGGGATATGGTCTGAATATGAAAGTGCAGAGAAACTGAAAATAAGAGAGCATTCATCTTGTGGAAGCAAAATGAACTGGAATAGTTTTTTTTTTTTCTTTTAAAATAACAGCTTATTATAATAAGATAGAATTCATATGTAATAAAATTTACTCTTTTGAAATGTACAGTTCTTTGTTTTTTAGTATATTCAGTTTTGAAACCATCAGCACTATCCCTTATTTTAGAACATTATCGTCACCCCAGAAACAAACTCCAAACCCCCTCACCATTCCCCTTTTTTCCCAGCCCCTGGCAACCACTAATCTATTTTCTGACTCTGGATTTGCCTATGAATTGGTTAAATTTTATGTGGAAGAACTGATTTCATCAATAAGGATTTTTTTAGACAAATGTACAAACTTGTGATCTCAGTGTTTATACTGAGTTATCATGATATATCAGATTATTTTATATTTATTTTAATTATAACGGTCATTTAATATTTTATTCCAGATAAAATGAAAGATGCCATCATAGCTAAATTGGCTAATCAGGCTGCAGATTACTTTGGTGATGCTTTTAAACAGTGTCAGTACAAAGATACTCTCCCCAAGGTCAGTTATTGTTTTTGTAAACACTTGGGTTATTTTGCATGTGGAAATACTTGGATGTTTTTGTGTATAAGAAGGTGCGTTGAAAATTATGTTTCATAAAAAGACTTGAAATTTTAGGAGAGGCATTTGGAGAATATGTTTATAGAAATAATTTTTTTATTTAAGTTGCATGAAAAATTTTTTTATATTTAGGGATGCCTTTATCTCTACTCTTTACTAAGTTTGTTTTCCCAAGCTAAAACTGGGAATTTCCAGGAATCTTCCTGGAAATTTGTGAACCTCTGTTTCCAGTAATTTTACTACATGAAGGCATTGTGTAGTTCTAATTCATTGGTGATTTGGTACAAGCATGAATACTTGAGCATGTTGATTAGTCACACTTTTAATTATTGTCCTGTTTTCTTAAAGATGAGTCTTAAAGCACAAAAACACATAAAGACAAAAGGAAAAGAAAACAAATTCGTCTAATATTTTGATTAGAATTAAGTTTTGCCAACAGGAATAAAAAATTGGGCTGCTGTTGGACAGCTAAAGAAAACAACCATCTTAAACCACACATCACAGGAAGTATTATTTTAATGTAAACTTTCCCGAAGTGGCATTTGAAAAGACTAGTCAGTGATGATCATTTGTAAATGACAAAGCAGATGATTAGACTAACAAGTAAACTCAGAATGGTTAAAAAAAGGGAGTTTACAGATTGAGTGAAATGTCGTATGTTTCAACTACTCTTTCAGAAATGTTCAGGTAATTAGTTTTATCTGTATAATAGCATATGGTTTTTGTTACATGATCTTTTTGTAGGAGAATTTATTGACTTACAAGTCATCCTGGAATCTTTGTAAATAATGAAATTGCAGACAATTTTGTAGTGAAGTAAAAAAGCATGTAAATGTATCAACAGCACAAATTAGTTGGAGAATTAGGAATTTATGTGAAGGAATTCCTGGAGATTTAAAATACACCAAGAGATCAGTAGAAATTTGCCCAGGACTCTTGGATGTTACTGCTGTTACTCCTGAAAAGAGCCTTGGGATCGTCTCTCACCTTTTTTCCATCTAAAAGACCTCATGTTCAGCTGCACAGTGTACCGTTACATCCTGTTGGGCCATTAGTTCAGTCGTGTCATGGAGAGAAGAATGTCACCTTCAAAGACTTGGAAACTACTTCTGCAGCATTTCTGGTATTCCTTGAAAATCTACTGTTTAAATACCAAGTTGCTCCAGCCTTACCTTGAGAACTGGCATGAGTACAGTTTGAGATTTAGATGTCTTTTTTGCCTTTTAACTAATAAAGCTCATAAGGTATTTTCATATTCTAGTTATAAAACTGGAATATCTGTAAGTAGTGATCCAGGAAGCTAGGAAATTATTCACTGGGAGACAGGAAAGCGTATCAGGTAGTACTTGAGTTTTTGATTGTCTTATTTTTTTTGTCTAGACTGTGATTGCCTAGTAAATTTCTTGGATTTCATATGTCATGTACTTCCTAAAGATAGTGAGGTCGCAGGCTAGGATTTGACATTTTGGAAGAGCATCTACTGATATAAGTGCTTCTCTGGTTCATGTGTTTGGATCTTTTAAAACTAATTTTGACAGAATTTTCTTCAAAACAAATTAGGACAAAAATAACACTTTATCATGTTAAATATTAATTTAGTGTATTTGTTTGCTATGTGTTTTTGAGTTTATGATCTGAATGTTAGTGTTTATACTAAATTTTTATATGGCTAGAAATCATCTTTATTAAAAAGTCTCAGGATTTAAATGTAAGTGGGAACTTAATTTACTGTCTTTTGTCTTTTAAACATGATGAAACAGTCAGCTATAGAGCATTTTCATTAGTATATGTGAGTAATGGTGGTTTAGTTAACTCTTAAGGGCTGGGTAAGGACTCATAAGAAAGCTTCTAAAGCCCTGTGCCTGGTATTCCTCTGTGAATGTCTGTTTTCCTTCTCTTTCTAATACATGCTTTCCTTTCTTCTTTGTAAACAAAATGTTGACTTCATGGCTCAATTGAAGACTTAAATTTAAATTGGCTTCACTTAACAGTTCAAAAAAAAAAAACCCTTAATTTTAATTGGAAAAATTGAATTCATCGAATTCAATTCCTGCAAAATCATGTGGTCTTCTCTGTTTACACCCAGTGACTAACCGATCTCTAAACCATTAATGGGGTGATTCTAATTTCCGTCTCCTTTTCCTTTTTCTTCCTGCATCCCATGTTGTCTGTGGTGGTTTGTGTGGTTGGACTCTCCCCTGGTCAGTATTTTTATTTCCAGGAGGTGTTCCCTGTCTTGGCTGCAAAGCACTGTATCATGCAGGCCAATGCTGAGTACCACCAGTCTATCCTGGCAAAACAGCAGAAGAAATTTGGAGAAGAGATTGCAAGGTTACAGGTGAGTCTCTTAGAAATAAATATTTAAGTAACTTGGCTTTTTTTTCCTTAGTGAGATTCCGAAGTTTGCTCATAAAAACCTTTCCCACTCATTGCCCCTATCAAGAGAAAAGTGATTGTTTTTATCTTTAGGGTTTACTTGCTGGGTGCTTTTTGAAGTCTTTTTTTTTTTTTTTTAAGATTTTACTTATTCCTTTGAGAGAGAGCATGAGTGGGGGAGAGGGGCAGAGGGAGAGGGAGAAGTAGACTGCCCACCAAGCAGGGAGCCTGCCGTGGGGCTTGATCCCAGGATCCAGAGATCATGACTTGAGCTGAAGGTAGACACTTAATGGACTGAGCCACCCAGGTGCCCCACCATTTTTTTTTTTCTTTTTTAGATTTTATTTATTTATTTATTTTAGAGAGGGAGAGAGTGTGAGGGGGAGGGAGGGGGAGGGAGAGAATCTCAAGGAGACTCCTCACTGATTGTGGAGCCCGATGCAGGACTTGATCCCACGACCCCAAGATCACGATCTGAGCCGAGACCAAGAATTGGACACTCAACTGACTGAGCCACCCAGGTGCCCCATTCATGTTTGTTTTAATCTAAAATAATCTAAATTACCATGTTTCAGAATGGTTGTGCAGTGCTTAACTTGTGGCCTGACCTTTGAATTGGGACTTAGAGTTCCACAGCTTGAGAAGGACAGTGGTCATACAGCTGACCCTTGAACAACACAGGTTTAAACTGTATGGGTCCACTTAAACACAGATATTTTATAGTACTGTAAGTGTATTGTTTTTTCTCTGTGATTTTTTTTTTTAAGATTTATTTATTTATTTTGGGGGGGGCAGAGGGGGAGAGAGACAGAATCTCCAGCAGACTTCCCGCTGAGCGTGGAGCCCAAATGTGGGACTCCATCTCCATCCCTGAGATCATGACGTTAGCCAAAGTCAAGAGTCAGAGGCTTAACTGACTGAGACACTCAGGGGCCCCTCTGTGATTTTGTTAGTAACGTTTTCTTTTTTCCAGCTTACTTTATTGTAAGAGTACAATATAAAATACATGTGACATACAAAATATGTGTTATTTATTTTATGGCTAAGGCTTCTGGTCAACCGTAGGCTATTAGTAGTTAAGCTGTTGGGGAGTCAAAAGTTATAGCGGATTTTTGACTGTGTTGCAGGGTATTGGTGCCACTGACCCCTGTGTTGTACAGGGTCAACTGTATATATAAATAGATTTTGTATACAGCAGAGTATCTTCTGAGCAGTTGTCCATACTGTCAGCATTGGGGTTGTTAGAAACTTGTTGTGACATCTGGGTCAATTTCACACAGGGGCAAGGGCTATTTATATGAGATGTTTGTATTTTGAGTATTGGTAAGTTGAGGGTAGGAAGAGGACTGTTAGGGAACTTTAAATATGGACTGGATATTAGAAGATACTCTGCACATATCGTTTGGGAAGTTCAGATTAGTCTTCTCATGGGGCAAGAAACCCAAGTCTTTTTTTTCTTTTTTAAAGATTTTATTTATTTGAGAGAGAGAGAGAGCGCACTGGAGAGAGAGAACAAGCACAAGTGTGGGTCAGAGGGAGAGGGAAAAGCTGGCTCCTTGCTGACCAGGGCTCCATCCCAGGACCCTGAGATCATGGCCTGAGCCAAAGGCAGACGCTTACCTGACGGAGCCACCAGGCGCCCTGAAACTGAAGTCTTAATAAAAAAGAAAATGTATGCTTATTCCTCACACGGACAGAATCAGAGAGAGGTATACTTCCTAATAAAATACAGATATTCAAACATAATCTCATTTGTCCAGAGTTTACTTTGATTACAGTAACATATTTTTACGTAAAAATCCTTCTTGAAAAAGTGGTTTCTGTGGGAAGGATTTTTTTCAAGCTAACATATTTAAAGTATTAGAAGTTTAGTTCCTTTATTTTCTGGGAATTTCAGGACTTAGTTTCAAGTAAGGTCTTATTTAGTGTCTATAAACCAGTCACATAAGAGTTCCTTTTGAAATTTTAATATTTAAAATCCCCCCTGGAAAAAGGAAACTGTTTCAAACTTGAACAGTGAGAGGTAAAGACTTTTTTTCAGTCACAAACAATTGAGAGTGACTTCAGTTTTAGCTTTAGTCATAGGTCAAAAGTTAACATGGAATATGAACACTAATTCATATCTCAAAGGACTGTTCCTCTTGCCATGTGTGAGATTTTTTTTTTTACTTGATTTGAGCTCAGAAATAGGTGAAGAGAACAAATAGAAAAAGATGGCCAATAAATCATATTCTCTGAAGTCTGTGGCTCAGAGTACCCCATGAACCTGATAGAGGTCATTAAATGGTCACCCCATGAAACTAGCTTTTCAGTCATTGCTGTCAGCAATGGGGAAAAGAAACATTGGTCATGAGCAAACAAGAAACAAAATCAAAATCCACAGAGTCAGGAAAATCAAAACAATAGATAAAATAGCGGTGAAGGTAAGACTGTTGCTTGGGATTTACTTTTGGGGCAAGAGAAATTGTACCTGGGCTCATAGGGCTCATGAGCTGTCCTTCCTGGACAGTGCCCTTTATTTGGCTCCAGAAGGCTGTACACTTGATTATCTTGGTGGAATCTCTAATGCAGAGAAAGTACAGTTTTCAAAAACATAAAAATAGATAGTTACAAAAATGTGACTGTAGAATGAATATATGTGTTAGATATACTTAATTCGTTAATGAGGGACCTAGTAAAACTGATTTTGTGAAAGTATTGTTTGTTATTAGTTGTGATAGTAGTTCGTAGATATTAAGGAGATTGTTCTTACCAGATGTATGCTTATATATTTATGGATGTACTTAGTTTCAAATGATTCTGCAAAAAAAAAAAATACATGTAAGTGTATATATGGGAAAGAGTGATAAAAGCAAATATGGCAAATTGATAACTTTTTTTTTTTTGGCAAATTGATAACTCTTGTTGAACCTAAGTGTGGGTCTGTTGTTACTCCCTGTTCTGTTTTTTCAGTTTTTCTGTGGGCTTGAAATTTTTTGAAATAAAAATTGGGGAAATTAGGTACATATAAAGGTGTACACTTCACCCTTTCTCTGTTTCCCATCTGCCCTGTTCCCTCTGTCCTTTTCTCCCACTGCCCCAACGGGAATTTCCATTAGACTCTCATTTAATCGTTTCAGTATTGTCTTTGAAATACAAGCAAATACATACACATGCATACACAATACGCACAATGCATGTTCTTAACTCTCCCCATTCTTACATATGAGGTACTGTGTGTCTTGCTTTAATCATGTAACAACATATCCTAAAGATCTCCCCATTTTAATACAGCAATAGAGTGCTCGCTTCGGCAGCACGTATAATAATAATATAGCAATAGAGACCCCTTCCTTATTTTTCTTTAGAGCTGAGGTGTACTTCATTGTATAAACAGCAGTTTATTGCTGTCCCCTATTGCTGGATACTTGCATATTTCCAAGATTTGCTGCAAGTAATACTGCAGTGAATAATTATGTACACGTGGCATTTTGTTATTTCAGCAGGTGTCTTGGCTCTGGCTTCCATAATCATAGACTGAGGGTTAGAACAACAGAAATTTATTTTCTCATAGTTGTGGAGGCTGGAAGTCTGAGACCAGGGTGTCAGTGTGATTAGGTTCTGGTGAGAGCTCTCTTCTTGGCTTGCAGACTGTTGGCCATCTTCTCTCTGTGTCCTTCCATCAATGGGATGGAGGGAGGGAGAGCACGTTCTCTGGTTCATCCTCCGAAAGGACACTAATCCCATCATGACGGCTTTGCCCGCGTGGCCTCATCTAAACATAATCTTCCAAAAGTCCCATTTCCAAGTACCATTAGTTTGAGGGTTAGAGCGTCAACATATGAATTTTGGGGGCAGGGTAAAGAGTTTAGTCCATAGCAACAGGTATACCTTAAATTTCTAGAAATAAAAGGATTGCTGATATAAAAGTATAATACATCCATAATTTATCATATATTGTACTTGGATCTTTGATCCACTTTGAATTTATCCTGATATGTGAAGTATGAATCCAGTTTTTCTTTTTCCAAATGACTTATCCCCAAACCATTTATTACAGTGACTTTCTTATTCCACTGATTTGAGATTCTGGCTTTATCACACACTAAATGTGTTATATATATTTGGGTCTATTTCTAAACTTTTTATTCTGTTTCATTGGCTTATCTGTTCATGTTCCAGTTCCATACCATTTTAATCATGGACTCTTTATAGAGTGTTTTAATGCCTGATAGGTATCATGATCTCTCATTATAAAATTTTCCTGATCTTTTTGTTTATGCTTCTATTTGAATTTTCTTTTATTTAAATATTTATTATGGAAAATTTGAAAAAATATATAAAGTAATGAGTCATTAAATATCCATTGCCCAGCTCCAGTGATTATCAGTATTTTGCTATTTGTATTTCATTTATTTCCCTTACCCTCTTATTTTTTTGGAGTATTTCACATATTTCATCCCTAAGTACTTTACTGTGTATCTCTAATAGATAAGTCTTAAAAAAAACAAAACCCTAAAGCTACAATGTCATCCCACCCAGCAAAATTAATACTAGTAACGTAATATTTTTTTTAAAGATTTTATTTATGATTTGACAGAGAGAGACACAACGGGAGAGGGAACACAAGCAGGGGGAGTGGGAGAGGGAGAAGCAGGCTTCCTGTGGAGCAGGGAGCCCGATGTGGGGCTCGATCCCAGGACCCTGGGATCATGACCTGAGCCGAAGGCAGACGCTTTTTTTTTTTTTTTAAGATTTTATTTATTTATTCATGAGAGACAGAGAGAGAAAGAGAGAGAGAGAGAGAGAGGCAGAGGGAGAAGCAGGCTCCCAAGGAGCAGGGAGCCTGATGCGGGACTCGATCCCAGGACCCTGGGATCATGACCCGAGCTGAAGGCAGACGCTTAACGACTGAGCCACCCAGGCGCCCTGAGAGCTTTAAATTTATGTGAGGCATATGTTCATCTTATGAATTGTGAGGGTAGACCTTTTTAAAAAAAAAAAAAATTCCTATCGATGCTGAGATAACACGCTTATTCATTGTGTGTGTGTGTGATTTATTTATTTGAGAGAGAGAGAAATAGTGCATGCACAAGCTGGGAGAGGGGCAAAAGGGGAGGGAGAGGAGCAAAAGGGGAGGGAGAGGAAGAGAGGGGGAGAAGCAGTTTTCCCTGCTGCGTTTGGAGCCTGATAGCGGGGCTCAGTCCTACCACCGTGAGATCACCACCTGAGCTGAAAACAGGATTCGGATGCTTAACTTACTGGGCCACCCAGGCACACCACTTTTATTTAAATTTTTATTTTTTTTAAAGATTTTATTTATTTATTTGACAGAAACACAGCAAGAGAGGGAACACAAGCAGGGGGAGAGGGAGAAGCAGGCATCCCATGGAGGAGGGAGCCTGATGTGGGGCTCGATCCCAGACGCTGGGATCATGACCTGAGCCAAAGGCAGACGCTTAATGACTGAGCCACCCACGCGCCCCCAGGCACTCTACTTTTAATGTGTTTTAATTGCTAGTCCTTTGAGTTTCAGAACAGCCATCCTCCCTCAGTGTCAGTTTATACTTACTGGCCAGTGGATTTCTTTAACTTTCTTGGTAATTCACTTATGTATTTAGAGGGATGCCTACTAGGTTTATTCTTTATTTTTGATATTTTGGTATTTTGTGATGGGATAATTTCTAGGTTATTCTGTTGACCACAATCCTGGAAGTGCAAGTCCTCAAAGATTGTTTGAAAAACCAATGCTTAGATCCTTGGTTGAGAAAAAAAAAATTTTTTTTTAACATTTTCTCTTTAGCATGCAGCAGAATTGATTAAAACAGTGGCATCTCGCTATGATGAATATGTCAATGTGAAAGATTTTTCTGACAAAATCAGCCGTGCCCTTACTGCAGCAAGGAAGGATAATGACTTCATTTATCATGATCGAGTTCCAGACCTTAAAGATCTAGACCCTATTGGCAAAGCCACACTTGTGAAATCTACCCCAGTCAGTGTACCCATCAGCCAGAAATTCACTGGTATGTCAAGTATTCAGATACGCTTTAATCTTATTCATCTTTTCCCCAGTTTAATCTGTTTTGGTTTTTTTGTAGCTAAAGTCATATAGCTGCTGTTGTATGCTTTGAATATGATTTGCATTCATGTTAATGAATATGAGAATAAATATGAAGTGTTTTATCTATAGTGAAATTTCAAGATGGAAAGTAAATGGTAATAAAGTATATGCATACAACAGAGTCAGAGAATTTGAAACTGTGTTTGAGTAATGATAGACTTTAAGCATTTGTCATTTTGTTCACATTTGTTACATTATTTAAGATTCTGCCATTAAAAATGAACATTCATAAATATGACTTTAAACATACAAACTTACGGAGTTACGGTCGTATGAGATAAACGTTATCCTTGGATATTGGATCCTTGGATATTGTAGATATATTCAACGTATAGTAGTCTCTAGCTGAGATCCCAAGAATAATACTCTAATTTATTGGGAAAGGGTGATTATCTTACTTATTTCTATTTAGCAAACAAAATGTATTTACCATGTGCCAGGGACTCTTTTAAGTACAGGCAGTAACTCAGAATCCATATTCTTACACTGATGAGGTTATTGATGCACAGAGTGCTTATGTAATTTGCCCAATGTTGCAGAGCTAGAAAGTGGTGGAAGGAACTAGAAATCAAACCATGGCACTCTAGGCTTAATCAGTTTAATCAACAAATGAACAGTGTATTTTCTTATGCCTAAGTCGTCTTTACCAAAGATCTTTTTAATGACAAACACATCTTAAAAAGTTAAGAAAATTAAGTTCAAAGAAAAAGCTTTCATTGTCATTATCCTTGAATATAGTGATGTAAAAATTCTCTTCATTATTGTACTTTTAATAGTGATTTGGTTTTGATTTTTAAATATTTATAGACTTTTTATGTGAATATTGGAAAGGGAATATGAGCATTCACTTTACGGATGGAATTGTGTCTTAAAATTTTATCAATTTTCATTCCTCATTTTAGATTTGTTTGAGAACATGGTTCCTGTGTCAGTGCAACAGTCATTGGCTGCCTATAATCAGAGGAAAGCTGACTTGGTTAACAGATCAATTGCTCAAATGAGAGAAGCCACCACTTTGGCAAATGGGTTGGTAGAGCTTAACTTTCATAAATGTATCTCTAAAGTTCTAATGTTTTCTATTTGATTGTTCTATAACTAAATAGTTTATGAACATTTTAGTTTTCTGAGTCGGAGCTGAATGTCAAGAATACGTGAAATAGCAAATACACACACATATGTACTTATTGTGGATATTATATTTATTAAGCCCTAGCAAATGTATTTGGGATAAATTTGATTACTGAAACAAAGTGAGAATTTTTGACTACTAATTTGCATTTTCGGGGATATTTATTTGAGGGAAATGAGAAGTAGAAATGAACTTGTAAGTTAAGATACATGGTATATTCAGTATTCTGAACCAATTTTTGTTTTCTGGTGGATTAAGGCTAAAAAAATAATTCATTGGTTTTTAAAATATCTTAAGTATAATTTTCAATAAAATGCGACAGAATACACCTATTTTAAGTGTATAGTTCAGTTCTTTCTGATAAATGTTCATACCCATGTAACCACCACCACCGTGATCAAGATAGAGAACATTTCCATCACCCTAAAAAATTCATGCCTCTTTCACTTTAGTCCTTCTTCCCCTGGCCCTTAGCCGCTGTTGTCTGCTCCCTGTCACTCTAGGTTGGTTTTACTTTTTATACAGTTCAATATAAATGTAATTATTATAGCATGTGTATTACATTATATGTACATTGCTGTATATAGTACATTGTAGTATTGCTACAGTATATATAGTATGCAACACAGTACATACAGCACAGTATATAGTCAAAATGTGTTGGACTTCTTTCACTTAGCATAATGTTTTTGAAATTTATCTATGTTGTATCAGTTTGATCCTTTTTATTACTGAGCAGTATTTCATTTTATGGTTAAATAGCAGTTTGTTAACTCACTGTTGGTGGACATTTCAGTTGCTCTGAGCACTGATGCTCAGATCTTTGTGTGGACATGTTTTATTTATCTTGGGTAAATACCTAGGCTTAGAATTGCTGAGTTGTGTGGTTCGTGTATGCTTAACTTCACGCAGAATAGCCAGATTGTTTTCCAAAGCGGTTATTCCAGTTCATATTCCCACCCATGCTTTTTGGGGACTCTGTACCCTCGGCAGCACTTAGTATTGTCCGTCTTTTCACTTTTATACATTTTAGTGTGTGTGTAGCAGTATCACATTGTGGCTTAATTTGCATTCCTGTGATTACTACTGGTGTTGAGGAACTCTTCATGTGCTTATTAGCCATTTATATATCCTATGTGAAGTGTCTGTTGAAATTTTTTGCTCATTTTTTTAAATTGAGTTTTTCGTGTTCTTTATGTATTTTAGAGCAAGTCCTTTGTTAGATATATGTTATTGAGATTTTTCTTTCTTTTTTTAAGATTTTATTTATTTAAAAAAAAGATTTTATTTATTGCTCAGCAGGGAGAGAGAAAGCAAGCAAGCAAGAGTGGGGCGGGGGGGGGGGTTGGTGCAGAGGGAGAGGGAGAAGCAGCCTCCCTGCTGAGCAAGGAGCCTGATGCAAGGCAGACACTTAACTGACTGAGCCACCCAGGTGCCCTGAATTTTGACTTTTAATTACTTAGACTGAGAGAAGTTAAGTTTGAGCTGTGAGCCCAAGGTAGCTAGTATTTTTTAATGTATATTTCTTACTTTTTTTTTTTTAAGATTTTATTCATTTGACAGAGACACAGCGAGAGAGGGAACACAAGCAGGGGGAGTGGGAGAGGGAGAAGCAGGCTTCCTGGCGAGCAGGGAGCCCGATGTGGGGTTCGATCCCAGGACCCCGGGATTATGACCTGAGCCGAAGGCAGACGCTCAATGACTGAGCCAACCAGGCGCCCCACTTTTTTGGTTTTTAATTCTGAACTGTGAACTTAATGTTTTAATAGTTTTGTTTTAATTTTATCAATCACTGATTTTCTGTTTTTTTCTTTTTGTTTGTTTGTTTTTTTTTTTCCCTTTATCTTTGTTCTATTTTTCCATTGATGAGGGTAATCACTTTTTTGGGGTGCTAACTCCATTGCTATTGATTAGGATATATAGGACATTAATGTTTTAAAGATGATTTAGACCTCTAGATGACACAGTATCTCATTTTTTCAGGGTGTTAGCTTCCCTTAATCTTCCAGCAGCAATTGAAGATATATCTGGAGATACTGTACCTCAGTCTATATTGACTAAGTCCACGTCTGTGATTGAACAGGGAGGCATCCAGACTGTTGATCAGTTGATCAAAGAGCTACCTGAACTACTACAGAGAAATAGAGAAATCCTAGATGAGGTATGTTTTAAGAGATTTGTTTTTTCAAGTAAAAACTGTTTTACCCCTTGGTGTCCAGCAGAGATTAGGACTGGATGCTTTCTTCTATTGGGTTTTGTAGGGTAATACTCACCATCCTGATGAACTTAATGTGGCCCAGAGCTGCCTTTCAGCTTCAAGAGGAATTCTGATTGAATGAGAATAGGTTCGTACATGTCTTAAGGGTATATAAATGCACATTAATGAAACTCATGTGACCATGATGTAATATTGATATACCATGAGAAATTACTATCATACAAACTGTTCAGAGCCTTCATAACTAATGATTTCTTTTCTATGAAAGATTAGATTTCTTGGTAAATGTGGAATCAGACTAAGGAAGTTAGGCCATCAAATGTTTTATAAGCCCACTGCTTCCATCTTCTAGTAGAGAGGGCATTTTATCAATAGGAATGGAACACTAAAGTTTTTTGGCTAAAGTCAACTGTTTGACAGTTATTTTTTATTGTACCTTCACCTCTTTCCCCTCATTAATTCATTTCTTCCTTTAATGATAAATATATTCAAAATGGTTATATTGGCTTTTGCCAGTTTAGGAGTCATGTCTTTTAGGTAACTTCTGTTGTCAGTGCTTTAATCTATGATATTTTAATTTTTCAGTTAATTTTCAGGGGATATTATATTTACATCATTTCCAAATACTTTGGGAGAGGGGTAGAGTACTTAAGTACTCTATGCAGTCAGAAATCTGAGTATAACTTTTGATTCCCCCAAACATAACTACTCATAGCCTACTGTTGACTTTGGAAGCCTCACTGGTAACACAAACAGTTGATTAACACATATTTTGTATGTTATATATATTATATACTGTATTCTTAGAGTAAAGTAAGCTAGGAATAGGAAATGTTACTAAAATCAAAGAAAATCATAAAAATCATAGATTTATAATACTGTACTATAAAAAAATCCATTTGTAGGTGGACCTACAAAGTTCAGACCTGTGTTATTCAAGGGTCATCTGTACTTAAGACAGTGTGAACCTTGGGGATGAGAATATTTACCTCCTGGTTTTTTTTGTTTTTTTTTTTTTTAAAGGATTACCCTTTAAAAGGATCATTGTGATTATACTAAATGATATGGTGATGGTGGTGGTGTCTTATTAGCTATTGAAAAAGGTCAGGAAACTTAAATGAAAACTTACTGTAGTATTGGCCTGGGGAATCTGATTCATGAGGGGTTCTACATTAATTACACCTTCAGTGTTACCAACCTCATCTATGTAGATGTAGTCCATAATCAGAAAATTGAAAGCAAATAGAATTGATGTTATATATCAGTACCAAAGCCTTGCTGTGCTGAGCTTGCTAGACAAGCAGAATCTCAGACCCCATCTCAGACCTCTGAATCAGGAGTTGCATTTAACAAGATTCCAGGGTGATTTGTGTGCCCATTAATATTTGACAGACACTGCTCTTGAGGTCATAGACTTTATTCAAGAGAATGCTTTATAGTCCTTTAAAATTTGTTGATTATTGGGTCAAGCAAGCTTGTTATCTGGTGTTCCACTTGAAAGGATGTTAGAATAGTAGATAGACAAAGGGAGAAAAAAGTGGAGAGTTTGTTTAAGATCACACGTACATGAAAGCAGCAAGAAGTAATTGTCTTGATAGGGAGAAGACAAACCCTGGAAAATGCAGTATGTATAGCAAGTCAGATAGCAGTCTGGGGCATTTAGTAAGTAGAAGTTATAATAATGAACTATTATTGAATATTGGAGTTATATTTGAACTTGATCCCCAGTTTTCTTAGCTGTGGCCCTGGGCAGATTATGTAACATCTTCATGTTTCAGTTTACTTATCGAAAAAAATGGGATAATAGTATTTATCACATAAGATAGCTGTGAAGCGGGATCAGGCATGTGCCTGCTAGTTAGTAGTTATTTAAATATTACTATATTTCCTTGATTTTAAGATGTAATTGATTAGAAGATGCATATTTGATTTTGAAACAAGTTTTATGGAAAAAGAACATTGCCTATTGAAATACTATATATCATCAGTTGTGAGGAGCATCTTCATTAGAAATATTAATGTGTAAAAAGCTTATCTTATAATTAAAAAGTGGCATACACACTAATATGTACTGACATATGCTATATGTCCATTGTCTGCCTATCTTAATATGAGGTACTTTTTGTTTATCTTATTGATGTTTCTAACAGCCTTTTGCAGTAGTCACTATTACTCTGTCAACTGTACTTGGAGAGTCTCATTTTAAGTAAGTTGTGAGTTGAGAGAAGTAAGGTTGTGAAGCTGGTCCTCTTTTTTGAGTGTTCATTTCTCTCTGGTAGCTTTTAGAAATTAGGCTTGATTTTCAGAAATTTTGAAGTATCCATTAATTAATTAATTAATTAATTTTTTTTTAAAGATTTTATTTATTTATTTCAGAGAGAGAGAGAATGAGAGACAGAAAGCATGAGGGGGAAGGGGGTCAGAGGGAGAAGCAGACTCCCCGCCGAGCAGGGAGCCCGATGTGGGACTCGATCCCGGGACTCCAGGATCATGACCTGAGCCGAAGGCAGTCGCTTAACCAACTGAGCCACCCAGGCGCCCTCCATTAATTTATTTTTTAAGTAATAAATATATCTTTGCTAGGGACCTGTCGGGCCCTTTAACCTTTGATCCCTGCCCATGGATTCTGTTTCTTTAGTTACTTCTTTTTCTCTGCCCTCTCCTAATGAATTTCTGTCAGATGGTTGGTGGTTCTTTAATGATGATCAATTTTCATATCATTCAACATTTCTTCTACGTTTTCTCTTTGTGCTCTCATTCTGGGAGACTGCCTCAGGCCGGCCTTCCAGCTCAGTAATTGGTTAGTTAGTGTGCTTTTTGTGCTTTTCAGCCACCCTATAGAGTGGTTTTTTTATTTATTTTATTGATACCTCTTGTTTTCAACATACCTAATTCTTTTAAACAATCCCCTATATTTATTTCACAACTGCCTGTCTGTTTTTGAGGTAAAATTTGTGTAACATAAAATTCATCATTTTAACCTCTTTACAGTATACACGACAGTGGCTCTTAGTATGTTTGCGGTGTTGTACAGTCACCAACACTGTCTAATTTCAGAGTCTTTCCATCACCTGCAAGGAAACTCCATTCTCATTAGCAGTCACTCTTCATTCACCCTTGACCCTGCTCAGCCACTACTCTGATTCTGTCTCTGTGGATTTGCTTATTTTGGACATTTCATATAAATGGAATCATAAACAGTATGTGCACTCTCACCTCTGTCACTTAGAATAATGTTTCCAGGTTCCTCCATGTTGTAGCACCAGCACTTCATTTTTTCTTACGGCTGACTAACACTTCATTGTGTGGAGGTATCACATTTTGTTTATCTATTCATCAGTAATAGATATTGGGATGTTTTGCTTTTTCTGGTTATTAATAATGCTATTTGTGAACAAGTTTTTTTTTTTTATTAAGCACCTGTTTTAAATTCTCTTGCGTATATAGAGATGAGTGGAGTTTTTGAGTCATACAGGAATTTCATGTTCAACTTTTTGAGGAACTACCAAACTGTTTTCCAGAGCAGTGGCACCATTTTACATTCTTAGCAGCAGTGTGTAAAGTTTCTTTATATCCTTTCTGACCCTTAAATTGTTCTTTTTTTTTAAATTTTATTTATTTGTTGGAGAAAGAGAGCGCACAAGCAGGGGGAGCAGCAGGCAGAGGGAGAGGGAGAAACAGGCTCCACTGAGGAGGGAGCCTGATGTGGGGCACGATCCCAGGACCCTGGGATCATGACCTGAGCTGCAGACAGACACTTAACCGACTGAGCCACCCAGGCGCCCCTAATTGTTCTGTTTTTTAATTATAGCCATCCTTGTGGGTATGAAGTGGTATCTCATTGTGCTTTTGATGTAACCTTTATATATAGAAAATACTAAAGTTAATAGTTTGATAGCGATTGGACTGAAAGTTTAGACCAACCTAGGGAGTATTGCCAATCTTTACAATATTAAATCTTCCAATCCATGAATATGGACAGAATGTCTTTCCATTTAGTTAGGTCTTCTTTAATTCCTTTCATCAGTGTTTTGTAGCTTTCTTTAAAAAAATTTTATTTTATTATGTTAGTCACCATACATCATTAGTTTTTAATGTAGTGTTCCATGATTCATTGTTTGCATATAACACCCAGTGCTCCATACAATATGTGCCCTCCTTAATACCCATCACCAGGCTAACCCATCCCCCCACCACGCCTCCCCTTTAAAACCTACAGTTTGTTTCTCAGAATCCATAGTCTCTCATGGTTCGTCTCCCCCTCTGATTCCCCCCCTTCATTTTTCCCTTCCTACTTTTTTTTTTTTAAACATATAATGTATTACTTGTTTCAGAGGTACAGGTCTGTAATTCATCAGTCTTACACAATTCACAGTCCTCACCATAACACATACTCTCCCCAGTGTCCATCACCCAGCCCCTCCATCCCTCCCATTCCCCACCACTCCAGCAACCCTCAGTTTGTTTCCTGAGATTAAGAGTGTCTTATGGTTGGGGCGCCTGGGTGGCTCAGTTGGTTGGGTGACTGCCTTCGGCTCAGGTCATGATCCTGGAGTCCCGGGATCGAGTCCCGCATCGGGCTCCCTGCTCGGCAAGGAGCCTGCTTCTCCCTCTAACCCTCCCCCCTCTCATGTACTCTCTCTCTCTCTCATTCTCACTCTCTCAAAAATAATAAATAAATCTTAAAAAAAAAAAAGTGTCTTACGGTTTGTTTCCCTCTGGTTTCATCTTGTTTCATTTTTTTCCTCCCTTCCCCTATAATCCTCTGTCTTGTTTCTGAAATGCCTCATATCAATGAGATCATATGATAATTGTTTTTCTCTGACTGACTTATTTTGCTTAGCATAATACGCTCTAGTTCCATCCGTGTTGTTACAAATGGCAAGATTTTTTAAATTTTTTATGGCTGCATAATATTCCCTTATATATATATATATATACACCACATCTTTATCCATTCATCTGTTGATGGACTTCTTGGCTCTTTCATTGGTTTGGTTATTGTGGACATTGATGCTATAAATATTGGGGTGCATGTACTCCTTCGGATCACTAAATTTGTATCTTTGCGGTAAATACCCAGTAGTGCAATTGCTGGGTCAGAGGGTAGCTCTATTTTTGACTTTTTGAGGAACCTCCGTACTGTTTTTCAGAGTGGTTGCACCAGCTTGCATTCCCACCAACAGTGTAGAAGGGTTCCCCTTTCTCTGCATCGTCACCAACATCTGTCGTTTCCTGACTTATTAATTTTAGCCATTCTGACTGGTGTGAGGTGGTATCTCATTGAGGTTTTGATTTGGATTTCCCTGATGCCGAGTTATGTGGAGCACATAATTGTTGGCCATTTGGATGTGTCTGTTGGCCATTTGGATGTCTTTGCAGAAATGTCTGTTCGTGTCTTCTGCTCATTTCTACACTGGATTAGTTGTTCTTTGGGTGTTAAGTTCTTTATAGATTTTGGATACTAGCCCTTTATCTGACACGCCGTTTGCAAATATCTTCTCCCATTCTGTCAGTTGTCTTTTGGGTTTGTTGACTGTGTCCTTTGCTGTGCAAAAGGTTTTTATCTTGATGAATTTCCAATAGTTCACTTTTACCCTTGCTTCCCTTGCCTTTGGCGATGTGTCTAGGAAAAAGTTGCTGCGGCTGAGGTGGAAAACATTGCTGCCTGTGTTCTCCTCTAGGATTCTGATGGATTCCTGTCTCACATTTAGGTCTTTCATCCATTTCGAGTCTGTTTTTGTGTGTGGTGTAAGGAAATGGTCCAGTTTCATTCTTCTGCCTGTGGCTGTCCGATTCTCCCACTACCATTTGTTGAAGAGACTGTCTTTTCTCCATTGGACATTCTTTCTTGCCTTGTCGAAGATTAGTTGACCATAGAGTTGAGGGTCCATTTCTGGGTTCTCTGTTCTGTACCACTGATCTGTGTGTCTGTTGTTTTGCCAGTACTATACTGTCTTGATGATGACAGCTTTGTAATAGAGCTTGAAGTCCGGAATTGTGATGCCACCAGCTTTGCTTTTCTATTTCAACATTCCTCTGGCTATTCGGGGTCTTTTCTGGTTCCATACAAATTTTAGGATTATTTGTTCCATCTCTTTGAAAAAAGTTGATGGTATTTTGACAGGGATTGCATTAAATGTGCAGACTGCTCTGGTAGCATAGACATGTTCACAATATTTGTTCTTCCAATCCATGAGCACGGAACGTTCTTCCATTTCTTTGTGTCTTCCTCAATTTCTTTCATGAGTATTCTATAGTGTTCTGAATACAGATTCTTTGCCTCTTTGGTTAGATTTATTCCTAGGTATCTTACGGTTTTGGGTGCAATTGTAAATGGGATCGACTCCTTAATTTCTCTTTCTTCTGTTTTGTTGTTGGTGTACAGAAATGCCACTGATTTCTGTGGATTGATTTTATATCCTGCCACTTTACTGAATGCCTGTATGAGCTCTAGCAGTTTTGGGGTGGAGTCTTTTGGGTTTTCCACATACAGTATCATATCATCTGCAAAGAGTGAGAGTTTGACTTCTTCTTTGCTGATTCGGATGCCTTTTATTTCTTTTTGTGGTCTGATTGCTGTGGCTAGGACTTCTAGTACTATGTGGAATAGCAGTGGTGATAGTGGACATCCCTGCCATGTTCCTGACCTTAGGGGAAAAGCTCTCAGTTTTTCCCGATTCAGAATGATATTCGCTGTGGGTTTTTCATAGATGGTTTTTATGATATTGAGGTATGTACCCTCTATCCCTACACTCTGAAGAGTTTTAATCAAGAAAGGATGCTGTACTTTGTCAAATGCTTTTTCTGCATCTATTGAGAGGATCATACGGATCTTGTTCTTTCTTTTATTAATGTATTCTATCACACTGATTGATTTGCGGATGTTGAACCAACCTTGCAGCCCAGGAATAATCGCGCACTTGGTTGTGATGAATAATACTTTCAACGTACTGTTGAATCCTACTGGCTAGTATTTTGGTGAGAATTTTTGCACCCATGTTCATCAGGGATATTGTTCTGTAGTTCTCCTTTTTGATGGGGTCTTTGGTTTTGGGATCAAGGTAATGCTGGCCTCATAAAATGAGTTTGGAAGTTTTCCTTCCATTTCTATTTTTTGGAACAGTTTCAGAAGCATGGGTATTAATTCTTCTTTAAATGTTTGGTAGAATTCCCTTGGGAAGCCATCTGGCCCTGGGCTCTTGTTTGTTGGGAGATTTTGGATGACTGCTTCCATTTCCTTACTGGTTATGGGTCTGTTCACGTTTTCTCTTTCTTCCTGGTTCAGTTTTGGTAGTTTATAGGTCTCTAGGAATGCATCCATTTCTTCCAGATTGTCTTAATTTGTTGGCATATAGTTGCTCATGATATGTTCTTATAGTTGTTTATATTTCTTTGGTGCTGGTTGTGATCTCTCCTCTTTCATTCGTGATTTTATTTATTTGGGTCGTTTCTCTTTTCTTTTTGGTAAGTCTGGCCAGGGGTTTATCAATCTTACTAATTCTTTCAAAGAACCAGCTTCTAGCTTCGTTGATCTGTTCTACTGTTCTTTTGAATCTATTTCATTGATTTGTGCTCTGCTCTTTATTATTTCTCTTCTCCTGCTGGGCTTAGGCCTTATTTGCTGTTCTTTCTCCATCTCCTTTAGGTGTAGGGTTAGGTTGGGTATTGGAGACCTTTCTTGTTTCTTGAGAAAGGCTTGTATTGCTATATACTTTCCTCTTAGGACCGCCTTTGCCGCATCCCAAAGATTTTGAACACTTGTGTTTTCATTTTCATTGGTTTCCATGAATTTTTTTTAATTCTTCTTTAATTTCCTGGTTGACCCATTCATTCTTTAGTAGGATGCTCTTCAGCCTCCACGTAGTTCTTTCCGACTTTCCTCTTGTGATTGAGTTCTAGTTTCAAAGCATTGTGGTCTGAAAATTTGCAGGGAATGATCCCAATCTTTTGGTACTGGTTGAGACCTGATTTGTGACCTAGGATGTGAGATGTGATCTATTCTGGAGAATGTTCCATGGGCACTAGAGAAGAATGTGTATTCTGTTGCTTTGGGATGGAATGTTCTGAATATATCTGTCAAGTCCCATCTGGTCCAGCGTGTCATTTAAAGCCTTTATTTCCTTGTTGATCTTTTGCTTAGATGATCTGTCCGTTTCCATGAGGGGGGTGTTAAAGTCCCCTACTATTATTGTATTGTCGTTGATGTGTTTCTTTGATTTTGTTATTAATTGGCTTATATGACTGGCTGCTCCCATGTTAGGGGCATAGATATTTACAATTGTTAGATCTTCTTGTTGGATAGACCCTTTAAGTAGGATATAGTGTCCTTCCTCTTTTCTTATATTATAGTCTTTGGTTTAAAATCTAATTTGTCTGACATAAGGATTGCCACCCCAGCTTTCTTTTGGTGTCCATTAGCATGGTAAATGGTTTTCCACCCCCTCACTTTCAATCTGGGGGTATCTCTGGGTCTAAAATGAGTCTCTTGCAGACAGCATATCGATGGGTCTTTTTTTTTTTTTTTTTAATCCAATCTGATAGCCTGTGTCCTTTGATTGGGGCATTCAGCCCATTACATTCGGGGTAACTATGGAAAGATATGAATTTAGTGCCATTGTATTGCCTGTAAGGTGACTGTTACCGTACACTGTGTTCCTTTCTGGTCTATGTTACTTTTAGGCTTCCTCTTTGCTTAGAGGAACCCTTTCAATATTTCTTGTAGGGCTGGTTTCGTGTTTGCAAATTCCTTTAGTTTTTGTTTGTCCTGGAAGCTTTTATCTCTCCTTCTATTTTCAATGACAGCCTAGCTGGATATAGTATTCTTGGCTGCATATTTTTCTCATTTAGTGCTCTGAATATATCTTGCCAGTCCTTTCTGGCCTGCCAGGTCTCTGTGGATAGGTCTGTTGGCAATCTAATGTTTCTACCATTGTAGGTTACAGACCTCTTCTCCCGAGCTGCTTTCAGGGTTTTCTCTTTGTCTCTGAGACTCGTTAAGTTTTACTGTTAGATGTTGGGTGTTGACCTGTTTTTATTGATTTTGAGGGGGGTGTTCTCTGTGCCTTCTGGATTTTGATGCCTGTTTCTTTCCCCAAATTAGGGAAGTTCTCCACTATACTGGGTTAGAAGTTAAATCTTTGATTTTCATGTGGATAAATTAATCTTTCTCTTTGTTTTGTTTATGGCATCTAAGGTCTAAAGGCTTTCTATTTATTTTAATCTTAAGAATATTTAAAGTAGTCTTGGTGTATGGATATACATAATCTCTTAGTTTTTCTTTGTTTTTAATTTACTGAGTAAGGTAATGGCTAACCTAGCCTTAAATTTTATAAGACTTTGTTAAATATGTTATAACTTGGATTTGTGCAAGAAAAATTGTTGTAGCATTTTATATTCCAGCCAGTAAAGTAGGGGTATTCCCATCCTTTAATTCTCACCTGTATTGAGTCTGATCACTTAAAAAATGTTTTAATTTTTTTATACCAGAAATGATATTTCATTGTTACTTTGCTTCCTTTTTAAAAGTCATTAAGATTGTTGGATGAAGAAGAAGCAACTGACAATGATTTAAGAGCAAAATTCAAGGAACGCTGGCAAAGGACACCATCTAATGAACTCTATAAGCCTTTAAGAGCAGGTAAGAATGTGTATAAATGGCTTTCACTTGAATAAATTACCAATTTTTTTTTTAAGATTTTATTTTTAAGTAATTTTTATACTGAATTCACAATCCTGAGATCGTAAGTTGCATGCTCCACTGACTGAGTCATCCAGGTGCCCATATAAATTCCCAATTTGGATCCACATTTTTGCTTGATTAAATTAGGGACAGTTGTAAACCTGTTTTTACTGAAACTGGTATTGTGAAAGCATAGGTGTTTTTCCTCAGTTCAGTGTAAGATAAAAAATAACAGAGGTGTAATTCATGTTCATTATAAGAATTTCAGAGTCTTAAAAACTCTAAAAAATTGTTTTTTTAAAAAGATTAAACTCATGGTAGGGGTGTGTATGCAGAGGGAGAAGGAGAGAATCTCAGGCAGACTCCTGATGAGCACAGAGCCTGACCTGGGGCTCGATCTCATGACCCTGAGATCATGACCCAATCTGATATCAAGAGTCGGACATCCAACTGGCTGAGCCACCCACATGCCCCCAAAATTCTTAAAAATAATAAAGTAAAGGGGCGCCGCCTGGGTGGCTCAGTTGGTTAAGCGACTGCCTTCGACTCAGGTCATGATCTCAGGGTCGTTGGGCTCCATGCTCGGTGGGAAGCCTGCTTCTCTCTTTCCCACTCCCCCTGCTTGTGTTCCCTGTCTCGCTGTCTCTCTGTCAAATAAATAAATAAAATCTTAAAAAATAATAATAAAGTAAAAATGAAAATGATTCTGTAACTCTCTTTTCCTAGTCCCAAGTCTTTTTTTTTTTTTTTTTAGAGCATTTCTATAACCACTAGGTATTACGGGTTCCAGGAACTGCTATTAAGCTGTATGCATAAATAAATGAGATCAGTTTTTTTAAAGATTTTATTTATTTTTTTGAGAGAGAGAGAGAAAGAGAGAATGTGCAAGTTGGGGAAGGGTAGAGAGAATCTCAAATCTCAAGAAGATTCCCCACTGAACGTGGTGTGTGATATAGGGCTCGATCTCATGACCTTGAGATCGTAACCTGAGCCGAAACCAAGAGTTGGACACTCAGCTGACTGAGCCACTCAGGGTCCCCTAAATGAGATCATATTATATATATAAATATGGTTTTGTAATTTCATTTCACTTAGTAGGGGATGGTAAAAGGTGAGTTTTCCAGTTAAATTGAAGTCAAATTATTATTTTTTAAGACTTTAATTATTAAGATTTGTGTTTGCTAAAATAAGTGTCTTTATGGTAGCTAGAGACTTTATTATTTATTTGTTATTATATAATTAATACTATTGACATTTTTTCTAAAAATGTATCTGTTCTTTTAAGTCAAGTTGAAGCAGTGATCCTTTGAGAAGGGAATACTTTTTGAGTAAGTTGTAATAATTTTTGGAGTGAATGATTTCTTTCTATATTAATGAATTGTAGGAAATTATTAGACTAATGTCAATTAGCTTTTATTTGGTGGATAGTAACCACAAATGTATTTTAAGGTATACCTGTGCTTTTCCAGAAACAAAAATGCCAAGAGTGACAGGAGCTCAATTTCTGTTACATAATGAATCAGGGCCCATAGAAGAGGGGTAAAAAGTAAAGTTGGAGAGCAGAACTAAAAGTATAACCAGCTGTTAAAGTCATTGCTGTACTCTGGTAGCATTTTTTTTCCCCCACAGAGGGAACCAACTTCAGAGCAGTTTTGGATAAAGCTGTGCAAGCAGATGGGCAAGTGAAAGAGCGTTACCAGTCTCACCGTGACACCATTGCACTTCTGTGTAAGCCGGAGCCTGAGCTGAATGCTGCCATCCCTTCTGCTAACCCAGCGAAGACCATGCAGGGCAGTGAGGTAAGCAGATACATTTTGATGTGGGTGGTCATCTGCTTATGAAAACTATGTTCAAGCCATTATGAACACAGTTAATTGCCAATTTCTTTTTTTTTTTTGTTAATTGCCAATTTCTTACTGCCATTTTTTCAAAAATGCAGACGTAAATTGAGGTTGTTACATTTGAAGTAGCATGGTATATACACTGTGTAATAGGTAATTACATTAGTTAAAATATTACTATCTTGTAATAATAATTTCTATTTATTGAATGTTTCCTGAGCTTGGTACTATATTCTAGATACTTTATAAGTTCAGTATTTAATTCAGGCTTTATAAAAGGGAGAGGCTTGGAAGCTTAGAAACTTCCCTGAAGTGGAAGGACTGGATTTGACCAGATGCTCTTCTGACCATAAATTCTTTGTTGTTTGTTACATCATTCTCTACCACCATCTACTGTATTCCACTGGAGCTATCTTTAAAGGGAAAATCAACCAGCTGTGCATGTTAATAAGTGGGTAACGTCATTATAGCATTTCTATTTGTGATAGGAAGGGGAAAATCAATAAGTGGGGCATGTGAGTCAGGAAGTCCAAAGGTGCAAATACGCTTTAGTGGCTGACCACTGTAGTAGATTATGAATAAGAGATCCTGAATGAAGTACACAGGGAAATAAGCCAAAGGGCAAGCTATGTCTGCTGAAAACTTCTTGAAAAAGGTGAATTTCTTGGGGTAGTAGGTCTCAGAAGTTATCAGTGTTGTGTCTTGTCTTTCTATAGAAACATTTCATATATTTATTCAGCCAAGACTTTGGGTACCTATTCTGTAAGGCATTATGCTAGGTACTTTGAAAAATCAACAAATGAACCATACACAGCCTTTACCTTTAATTTATGGTCCAATGTGGAAGATTAGACCTATACAGGGAGAACTGTAATACAGGGTAGACAAGTGTTGTGACTATAGAAAGTAGGCTGTGAGGATTTAGATGACGAAGCACTTCAATTTCAGTATTTTGGAGCTTCTTTCCTAAGAGGCTTCTTAAGAGATTGGCACAAGATGAGAACAGAGTAGACGGGCAAAGTGAACACATATAATATCTGAGTAGGATTAAGTGAGCTACCAGAGGTTCAGTGGAAAAGAGCCCCCGCAGTGAAGACTGCATAGTTGAATGGGCACAGAACCCAAATCTCTAAAGGTAGGGGGAACCTGATGGAACGAAGAATATCAGTTAGATGCTTTAAAGAAATGGGGGGAAGGGAGAAGGAAGGTGGTTAGATTAATTTGTGAGGAACAGAGACTGCAGACCCACAGAACAGCAACAGTTTGGCCCCTTTTTTATCTTAGGATAAAGAAAATCCCTGCTTAGTATCCTCTTCTCTCTCTCATTTTTAGAAAAGTAGTCTCGGGGCGCCTGGGTGGCTTAGTCGTTGAGCGTCTGCCTTCGGCTCAGGTCATGATCCCAGGGTCCTGGGATCGAGCCCCGTTTGGCTCCCTGCTCGGCGGGAAGCCTCCTTCTCCCTCTCTCACCTCCCCCTGCTTGTGTTCCCTCTCTCCCTGTCTGTCTCTGTGAAATAAATAAATAGAATCTTAAAAAAAAAAATAAATAAATAAAATAAAAATGTAGTCTCAAAAAAAAAAAAAAGTAGTCTCTATACCCAACATGGGGCTTGAACTTACAACCCCTAGACAAGAGTCGCATGCTCTACTGATTAAGCTAGCCAGTCACCCCCCTCTCCTTTTTCTTTTTGGCGTCTTGTACGTGACTCAGAACTTATATGGCTTTTGTCCTTTGATTCTTCTGCTTTCAGTAGAGAAGCAAAAATGGTTTCTGCTGAGCAAAATCAGAATTAGTATGCACTACTTTGTTACTTCATACAGTTGTAGTCCCAGCTGCTTTTGTTAATTTATAATGGTATTACATAGGGGGAGAAAACATTTATAGTCAATATCAAGTGATTTTACTGAAGCTAGATTTTCTCGAGAGAAGCAACCAAAAAGTTTTCAGTGCTCTATATATTCATTCATCATGTGCCTTTACCAAAAGACTAATTAATATCATATGTTTATTAAAGCTGTTTCAGGTAATTGTCATAGTTGTTGATGACACATTTTATCCAGTTTTTTTTTATGATAAAAGCATAGTCATTTGAATTCTGATTATTAAAGTGAATACAAAGTACATGTTTTATTAAGAAGTCCGATCTTAATGGTAGGGCTCTTTTTTTTTTAAATTGTGAAGGGGCCTACTATTTATCCTTGGTCTCTTTGGGAATCTGTTTTTACATATTGAGATACTTTGAAAAATGTTGCAAGTATGGATAATTTGTATTTAAAGATCCTTTTTTAAATACTTAGGACCATTGCTTGTGATTGTACACCTCTGATCAGCAGGGGTATGGAATCTAGTCTACACTTGGCCAGACAAGCCTTGGCCCTAGTGTAGGGCCGAGTCTGCCCAGAGGAAGGGGCATCTTTTTTTTTTTTTTCTGTACAAAAGTGATATCCATTTATACTCATAGTATTGCATCTGTCTGGGGTGATGAAGGCGGGGGGGTGGTCCCTTTGGAAAAAAGTCTCCATCTCTTCAGAGATAGTGCATAACATAGTACTGTCCAAAACTGTGTGCCTTTCTAGGCCTTGCTTTTTTCTGGTTCACACAAAGTCATCTTCTAGACTAGTGGGTGATCTGCAGATGCAGCTTTTACTCTTTTTCATAATAGGAAGTGTCTAGACAGGAGTCAAGGTTGACTGGCATCTCTTCATTCATTTGTTCACCAAACATTTGTTGAAGGCCTGCTGTATGCCAGGAACTATGGCAGCATGGTCCCTAACAGAGAGAGGTGGAAAACTCTAGGATAGCTTTAGTGTAGGGTAAGTGTGGTCAGGTTCCCGCTGTTCTGTTGTTGAGATACTCTCATGTCTGCCTTTTCTGAAACTAAAATGGCAGGGACTGAAAAGTAAAACTGAAAATCTCATTGAGAGTATTTGTTCTGTGCCTAATTGTGTTTGGTGCTGTTAGATTCTACAGAGAGCTTTATCATCTAAATGGGGTTGCCAAATGATGGCCTGTGGGCTAAATCCAGCCTGCCTCCTGTTTTTTGTATGGCCTATGAGCCAAGAATGCCTTTTACATTTTTAAATGGTTGAAAAAAGTCAAAGTAATAATGTTTTATGACATGTGAACGTTATATGAAATTCAGATTTTAGTATCCATAAATAAACTTTTGTTGGAGCATAGTTACACTCCTTTACATTTCGTCTATGGCTGCTTTCACACTAGAAAGGCAGAGTTGAATTGTTGCAACAGAGACTGGCTTACAAAGCCAAAAATATTTTCTGTCTGTTGTTTTTTCTTTCCCCTTCTGTTTGGTTTTTTACAGGAAAAGTTTGTAGCTCTTGGTCTTAAAGGTGAAGTACAGACAACTGAGATGATCTCATTCCTGCCTTTCTGTTTTACCTCATCTCCCTCCCTTCTGTCTTTTTTTACTGTGTTTCTGCCGTACTAGCCACCCCCCCCCTTTTTTTTCTCTTTTCCCTTTGAACATGGGAAGCTTGTTCCTGCCTTAGGACTTTAACATTTGCTTTCCTTCTGTTGGGGTCTTTCTTCCAAGGCTACTGCTTCTTTTTTCATTAAAGCCCCAGATGTCACCCTTTCCCTTTCTTTGTCATTGGCTACTGTATTGCTCTGTTTTTTGTGTGTGTTTAATTCTTACCTCCCTTCCCCTGTCCCCCACATGAAGGACTCTGCTTCTGTTAATAGTTGTATTTTGGAGCTAGAGCAGTACCCAGCATGTAAGGATTCAAAAAGTGTTGATGGAATGATAACTACTGGCAGCCTAACTTAATAAAGGGATGCAGTTAATTGCAGTTGAAAGCTAATTGGAGCTGTTTTTAAAACGTAGAAATAAACACCACAGGATTCTAATTATTATTTTTAAAATTTTTTAATTGAGATATAATTGACATACAACATTTTATTAGTTTCAGGTGTGCAACATAATGATTCAGTATTTGTATATATTGTGAAATGATCACAATAAATCTAATTAATATCAGTTATCACACATAGTTACAGAATTTGTTTTCTTGTGATGAGAACTTTTAAGATTTTACTCTCTTAGCGACTTTCAAATATGCATTGTATTATTATTATTTTTTAGAGGATTTTATTTATTTGAGAGAGAGAGAGGGAGCACAAGCGGGGGCAGGGGGAGGGGCAGAGGGAGAGGGAGAAGCAGACTCCCTGTTGGGCAGGGAGCTTGACATGGGGCTTGATCCCAGGACCCTGGGATCATGACCTGAGCTGGAGGCAGACACTTAACCTAAGCTGCCCAGGCACCCCACAGTATAGTACTATTAAGTATAATTACCATGCTGTACATTATATCATCATGACTTAATGTATTTAATTAATCAAAGTTTGTACCTTTGGACTACCTTCATCTATTTCGCCCACCTCCATCCCCTACCTCAGGCAGCCATCAGTCTGTTCTCTGTATCTGTGAGCTTGGTTTTCTTTTAGATTCCACATATAAATGAGATCATAACAGTATTTGTCTTTCTCTGTCTGACTTATTTCATTTAGCATAATGCCCTCAAGGCTCATTCATGTCACAAATGGCAAAACTTCATTCTTTTTTTATAGCTGAATATTCCTCTGTGTGTGCGTGCGTGTGTGTGTACCACATCTTTATTCATTTATCCATTGATGGACATTTAGGTTTCCGTATCTTGGCTGTTGTAAATAATGCTGCAGTGAACATGGGGGTGCAGAGGGATTCTAATTATTTCTATACTTTAACTTGATAACACATTAAGCCTCAAACTTGAGTGGATAAGAAACTGTAGGCATTGGCTTACTTTTCTTTCTATTTTGGTCATTCATTTGAGGAAGCAGTTTAATTCATTTTCTGCTGTAGTTACTCTGTTAAAATAAGGCCAGTATCATGCAATCTAAAATACGGTTAAACTAGTATATATGACAGTTTGAAAAAAAATAAAAGGATGCTTGTCGTACAAGGACTCTTTGTGTGGTGGTCTAAAAGTTCATTTATAAATTGGTTGTTTCAAATGGCATTATTTTTCCAGAGACTTAGAATCCTAGCATTTGGAGTAGAATAGGACTTATTAAATACATATTTGGTCCTTTTTTTTTTAAATTTTATTTTAAAGATTTTTATTTATTTATTGAGAGAGAGAGAGAATGGTAGAGAGAGAGCATGAGAGGGAAGAGGGTCAGAGAGAGAGGCAGACTCCCCGCTGAGCAGGGAGCCCGACGCGGGACTTGATCCTGGGACTTCAGGATCATGACCTGAGCCGAAGGCAGTCGCCTAACCAACTGAGCCACCCAGGCACCCTGGTCCTTTTTTTTTTAATCACTGATTAGAAAATCGACTGTCATAAAAGTTAGGAAGTTAGCTTTTCTACATAGCGGAGCTGGTATTAGAACTTGTGGTTCTACAAATTCTGCTGGGGTTCACTTCCCACGTTACTCTGCTGCCCTGTGTGTGGTTAGTTCTTCACCAAAGAGGAGGTTTTATTCTTGTGAACCATGTCTGTCTTCTCATATTACTTATTATCTAATTTGGGGTACTGTCACCATAATTTTGACCCATCATTTGATGAGAGGATCGTAGTTGCTGTACTCTGGAAGAAGCATCCAATCTGTTTTTGATAATAGTGTTATAGTGTCCCTGACTTTCAGCTTTGTTTAGTAGACTAGCTTTTTTTTTTTTTTTTTTTTTTAAGACCAGTTCTGGGAGCGCCTGGGTGGCTCAGTAGGTTAAGTGTCTGCCTTCGGCTCAGGTCATGATCCCAGAGTCCTGGGATCAAGCCCCGCATTGGGCTCCCTGCTCAGCGGGAAGCCTGCTTCTACCTCTCCTACTCTCCCTGCTTGTGTTCCCTCTCTCGCTGTGTCTCTCTCTGTCAAATAAATTAATAAAATTAAAAAAAAAAAGTAAAACCAGTTCTGCATATTCCTGTTTCTCCCCCAGTTTTCTTTTACTTGACTGTTTTATGTTTTTCTTTCTAGCCTTTTTTGGGCCACAACTGAGAGAAAGATAAAAGGTGGCATTTTTCTTATAGCTAAACAACCTTCACATAGAGTCACAGTCATGGTTGAGGTTCCATTATCAGTTTAAATATGACAAAAGATAATATTACCACAACCTTTTAAAATTATATCCTGTTGCAGCCACCCTACAAAGTGTGTGATATAATTACAGAAATAGTTATTCAGAACAAACAAAAGAAATAATTACAGTTTAGCAGTCTGCTCCTCATCGTTCCTCTTTTTGTCTTAATGCTTAGATGCCGAAGCCTCTTCAGTGTATAGTATACCCAAAGTATGGAGTTAAACCATAAAACATGACTACCAGTTAATAATAATGACTATTACTGATTGAGTGCTTACCTGTGTTAGAAGTTATATTGAGCACTTGGTATGAATTATTTCAGGCTTCACAACGGTTCTGGGATAGGTACTATTACTCTTGTTTTGCAGATAATGAAATTGAGTTTTCCAGGTAGTAAAGTATCCTTGGTTACACAGTAACTAAGTCTTAATATGTCCATTAAGGGAATATAGTTAGGGATGAAATATTTTTTTGTACGTAATTACGTTTTACTTTGATGGATAACTAGGTACTTGTATTTCTTTATTCAAGTTTTGATTTAATTTTGTGTTTTGAACATGTAAAAAATATTCATGATTCAAAAGGTGCATGCAGAGAAATCTCATCTTTGTTCTTTCCACATTGTTCCTATCCACTTTCTATAAGCAACCTTATTTATTAGTTTCTGGTTTGTCCTTAGTGCTTTTGTTTTTATAAAAAAATACATATGCCCACATACACACATAATACATTATGTGTGTATGTTTGTTTCTGATTTCCCCTTCTCTCTTACTCAGAATACAATATGCTGTACCTATGCTTCTGCGCCTTTTATTTTGATTTAACAATATGTCCTGGAAGTCATTTGGAAATAAGATTTTTATGCACATTGTTGAACATCAGATTCCACTAAATCCCTGAAACAGACTTGCCGTCTCCATCTAGGTGTGATTTTTTTTTTCTCTCTTTCCTTCCGTTGAAAGTGTTTGGGGCTTGAGGCTTCTTGGACCTCTAGGAGTCACATTTCTTTCCACTACTGTGAACGTTAAAAGACACTGAATTTAAGATAGGACACTTAACAGATATGGGTGGTAAACAGAGGCCAACATTTAGAAGAAATTTTAGACTTTTCCTTGGGTCTTTAGTCTTCCCAAAGGAAGGTAATTCTGGACACTTGTCAAGGAGTTAACTAGGGCTTTGGCATGAAAGGTAGGACAGAAATGCTTAGAAACAGGCAGTAGGTGGGGAGATCCATTGGATTTGGAAATGCCATGGTAAGATGAAAGACAGGGATGTGATGGGGTTTATGGGCGTCCCCTTCTTCCTTTGTCTTTCCCCCAGCTTACTTTCTCTGAGCATTATGGGGGCAAGCACAATAGGGGGACTGGGGCTGGTGCTCTCCTGGGTGGTCCTAGCAAGAGTGCAAAGAGATGTGAGTGAAAGGGGGCAGCTTGTAAGTGGCATCAGAGGGCACTTGGACTCTGTGACACTGTTACTCTGTAGGGTCATTTGTGAATCATGTGGGTGTTAGAAAATACCTGGGCTGAATCCGATGCAAAACTTTTTTTTTTTTTTTAAGGATTTTATTTATTTGTCAGAGAGAAAGAGGGGGAGAGAGGGCATGCACAAGCAGGGGAGTGGCAAGTAGAGGGAGAAACAGGCTCCCTGCTGAGCAGGGAGCCAGATGCAGGGCTCAATCTAAGGACCCTGGGATCATGACCTGAGCCGAAAGCAGGCGCTTAACCGACTGAGCCACCCAGTCATCCCCCTTTTTTTTTTTTTAAGATTTTATTTAATTAATTAATTAATTAATTTATATAACTAGCGTCACCATTTACTTACCAGTTGACCTCGGGCAAGAGACCTAATTCTCGGGCAACAGACCTAATTCTCTGAGGCTCAGTTTCTTCTATACAATGGAGGCAACAACTTTGTATTTATTCAGGGCACAAGTCGGTCTACTATGGAGACATTCCTAACTGAACATGGCGCCAAGAAGGGGGCTTTTCCTTCCCACTAAAGACCATGTTAAACTGCTATAGTGCCAGGAGCACAGAGACGATGTGTGGGTGGGACCATCAGTAGATTTGTGCGTATTGGCAAGAACCTCTTTTCTGAACTGGCATCAGAACCCAGCGGGTGGGTGTTTAGATGTTTCAAGGTCATAGTCATCTGACAATACTAGGGTGAAGCCTCCCAGTAGATTTATGAAGATCAGCTGGTTCATCGTGAAACCAAAGGCTGCTAAGGCCCCACATGTTGCTTGGAGGTCACTTGTTTCCAAACTGTGATATTTATACTACGAGCCCCATTTCACAAATATTATTGATTAGGATGAACAAACTTTTTTTTTTAAGTGACTTGACTTTAAAGGAAAATAATAAGTAAATAGAAGAACGATCAGTGGTCTACAGCATGGCAAAATTTTTAATGTCAAATTTGGTAACCACTGGGACTATCGATGAAGGGGCTTCTCAGGAGGCAATGTGACTGAAAATATTTCCAATCCCACCGACAGCTCTCATTTCTCCTCTCTTGGAATCTTCTAGGTGCTTGAAATCACTCTTCTTTGTTTCCAAAGTCCTTCTGTATGTGTCCAAAATGGTCCTTATTCCATTTCATCTCAGTAGTTTGTCTTCTAGTTTGCTTTCCTTGCCAGTGGCAAGTTCTCCCGGGAAATTGCCGTTGTATTCGCTGCAGTGCTTGGCTCATAGGTAAACTCTTTGTCAGCGTCCTGGCGCGTGTGCGTGTGAGACGGCGCACACTGGCCCGCCTCAGCGTGCGCAGCCTCCCAGGCTGACCTTTCTCCCACTCGAGCACGCCCCGAGGGGCGGCCAGGATCCACACCGGCTCCTGCCGGAACGCGGCGCTTCGGCGCTGCCGCCGTGGCCTGCGGATTTCGCTTTCCCAGCTCTTGGCAAGGCGGGAAACGGGCCGGAGGTAACCCGGCCCCCGGGACTGGGGGCTGCGGCTCGGCCGGGCCGCCTTTGATTCGCCCGCTGCCCCTCGCAGTCCGGCGCCCCTAGCCTCCCCGGGCCGGGCCCGCCTTCAGTCTGCGATTTTATTTATTTATTAGAGCACAAGCAGGGGGAGGGGCAAAGGGAGAGGGAGAAGCAGACTCCTGCTGAGCAGGGAGCCAGATGGGGGGCTCGATCCCAGGACCCTGGGATCATGACCTGAGCTGAAGGCAGACGCTTAACTGCCTGAACCACCCGAACCACCCAGGGGCCCCCCGACGGAAAACTCTTAATGATATGAACAGATGTACAGGATCCCTCTCTTCTCTCTCTCCCCCAGTATATAAAATAAACACATGGTTTATAGCTTTTTATTTGTATGTCTGGCTCTCTTTCTCTATCTAAGATGCTCTCTCCATATATATATCTGTGTCTCTGTTCTATCTACATGTCTGTCTGTATCTCTCTGTCTATCCCTCAGTCTCTCTATGTCAGCAAAATAGGGTATCTCTTTGGCAAAAACATACCTTCCTCTACCTTGGAGCCATGACAGGGACATGGTATATAGCATAGAGTGGTTAAGAGATTGATTTTGGAGTTAGACAGACTAAGGTCTCAGATTTTATGTTACTTAATTTTTCTGAGACTCAGTTTCTGCAACTGTGGAATAGAAGTAATAAATATATACCCAGTGGGATTTTGGAAGGATTACTAATATTAAATTATATTTGTGAAGTGTTTAGGACAGTCCCTGGCACATAGTAAATGTTCAGTAAATCATTGTGCTCACTTAACTGTTACCGTTATTGCTGCCTCCTGTTATAAGCTGAGTCCACTAAAGGTACAGTATCTCTAAGTAAACCTGATGTACAATTGATGCTTCGCTGTCTGAGAAATCACCCAACTCTGAGTGGACCTTTGTATATAATTCCCTTCTAGAAATTGGCTTCTGGGTTTTTTTTTGCATTAAACGAAGGGGTTTTGTTTTGTTTTAATTGTTTAGGTTGTAAATGTCTTAAAATCCTTATTGTCAAATCTTGATGAAGTAAAGAAGGAAAGAGAAGGGCTTGAGAATGACTTGAAATCAGTGAATTTTGACATGACAAGCAAATTTTTGACTGCTTTGGCTCAAGATGGTGTTATAAATGAAGAAGCTCTTTCTGTCACTGAACTGGATCGAATCTATGGAGGTCTTACGACTAAAGTCCAAGATTCTCTAAAGAAACAGGAAGAACTTCTTAGAAATATTCAGGTAAAGTTTATATGCTTTAGTAAGATTTATGTTTACAGAAAATCACAGAAAGGATAAACCTGGACTAAATCTGTATCTTTTTAGTAGGATTGTGTTTTTTGCAAGTGCTACATATTAATACAAATCTGTAATCATTATTGGTTATGTTTTGATTACCCACTGAATTTGTGGTATTTTTACTTTAAGGAAAGATTTAAAGTACTGTGTTATCACAAAAGAAATATTAGGTAAATTTCTAGGAATTACGGCAAGTAATCATATATGATTTTCATATGTAGTTGGCAAAGTAGCAGTAAAAATGTTACAAGCTATATTAATTTGATAAATAAATGTAAATACATAAATTTTTCTTTTAACAAGGTCTCACACCAGGAATTTTCAAAAATGAAGCAATCTAATAATGAAGCTAATTTAAGAGAAGAAGTTTTGAAGAATTTAGCTACTGCATATGACAACTTTGTTGAACTTGTAGCTAATTTGAAGGAGGGCACAAAGGTATGATGTACAAAAGAAATAATAGTTCACCAGTACAGATGTGAAACTATAGTTTGAGAAGTTAATTGTGTTTCCAATTGTACCAAATTATTCTTGAACTTCCTAGCTTTAGTGACTTTTTACGGAGAGGCTTGTTGTAAGTGAGAGAAAGCTTAAAGGTGGCGATACTTCATGGGAATGTTGAAGAATTAATTGTGTATTTCAGCAGGCAGAAAGAGGGTGTAGGAATTTCAGGTAAAAGAAATTAGCACAGAGATGTCACAAGCTAGTGACACTTTTTGGGGAGAAAGGAAAGAAAGTAAGTTGATTAATTAAAAAAAAATTTTTTTTTAAAGATTTTATTTATTTATTTGAGAGAGAGGGAAAGAGAGCTTGCTCAAAGTGAGCAGTGGGGAGGGATTGAAGGGGAGGGAGAGGGACAAGCAGACTCCGTGCTGAGCATGGAGCCCAAAATGGGGGCCGCTCAGTCTCACGACCCTGAGATCATGACCTGAGCCGAAATCAAGAGTTGGATGCTTAACTGACTGAACCATCCAGGTGCCCCGAAAGTTGACTAATTTGAGTGAATTATGAGGGAACAGGATTAGTCGAAGCTGATCTGTGGTAGGAAAGGGAGGAGAGGGTATGGCTTTTATTTTCTGTGTTGATGGTGCTGATGGATAATGATAGATTTGTGATCTGCCTGAGTCTCAGGGTGCTTACTAAATATATTAAGTATTTTTTTGCTTTTCCTTTAAATAGCTTAGGGAAATGATTATATTTGTTTTTACCAATGACTTTCCTTTTGAGGGAGCAAGTGATTTTTAAGTTTTTCAGGTACATGTTACCTTGTGGTGTTTTAACTCCATAATGATCATTGAATAAAGTTATCTTGATACAAATACAGTGGATATAATGTAAACCCTCTGAAGAGGGGGTAGAAATACTACAAAGCCTTGGAAATAGAAGAGTAAGACACCATTTTAATTTGATTTAAAATGCTCTATTGAAATAGATAAGCTGAGAAAATTCTTCAAAGAGCCTTTGGAGACACTTCTAAGGGTTTCTGAAGTGATGCCTATATTTCTGAAGTGAATGTGCAAATCTAATCCTTCCATTTAAATAGGTTTCATATGTTTATTAAGTGACTGACTTTTCTCTAGGAATTGGGAGCATACGCATGATCATGAAACTTATAACTTGTTCCATTTAATTTTTGATGGCAAATGTTCTATAAAAATGATTTTGTTATTTTTTCTAGTTAGGTCATATTTAGTATAATTAAGTTGTTGAACCTCAGTGGTGTGACTGTCTCGGGCAGAGGATTTTAGTTCTTTAGCTTTAACGATGATTGACAAGTGAGCTTTAGATTTTGTTCCTCTTCAGATTAAAAAATCATTCCTGTTTATAATAGTATTTCTTCTTTGCTTACAGTTTTACAATGAGCTGACTGAAATCTTGGTCAGATTCCAGAACAAATGCAGTGATATAGTGTTTGCACGGAAGACAGAAAGAGATGAACTCTTAAAGTAAGTTTATTTTGTGTATCGAATTGTATTTTTCTTTTGAAAAGTTGTATGTGGAGACTTTGGGGTGAACTTGGCAGTATGAGGTAGCACTTTCCTTGCTTTCTCTTGGACATTACAAAGCAACAAGCAAGCTGCATGATCTGAGAATAAAAGATGAAAAGGAGCAGAAACTCCAGGTGTCAGAAGCACAGTGATGTCACTGAAATGCTAACAACAGTTCAGGGTGGCAGATCTCAGAAATGCCAATAAACATAAGTAGTTTACCTTGAAATGACAAATAGGTTCCTTCCATGTAAAACTAGAGGTACAGAATAAGGGGAAGACAGGGTGAATAGCTTAGAAAACATCAGCTATTGCCCTTCTGAAGGAGCCTGCTGAGAAAGCTGGACCAGTAGCACTGGACTCATTCTATGCTGAGTGACCGGTAGAGTTGACACAGCATTGGTACAAAGATACAGTATTTATTAAAAATGGTGAAAAAAATGAAGAAAATTTAATAAAACCTATTAGATGGAGAATATTCACCTGAATAATATTGTCACAGAACAGATGAAAATTCTGAATGAACATTTCATTATGAATTAAGAAAAAAAAAGGAGAAAAGGGTTAGGAAGCAATTACCCTGAGGAACACCATACACAGAAATGCCAGAACTCACGGAAGATGGTGAGAAAACAGGACATGATAAAATGTGAGGTTTTAGGATTCCAGGAAACAAGTAGAAGAGAGCAAAACCATCACAGAAACCATATGAAAAAGGGCGCCTGGGTGGCTCAGCTGGTTAAGCGGCTGCCTTCGGCTCGGGTCGTGGTCCCAGGGTCCTGGGATCGAGTCCCGCATCGGGCTCCCTGCTCGGCGGGGAGCCTGCTTCTCCCTCTGCCTCTGCCTGCCTCTCTGCCTACTTGTTCTCTCTCTCTTTGTGTCAAATAAACAAATAAAATCTTTAAAAAAAAAAACTGATGTCCACCAGTTTACTAAACAATATTATTAAAAAAAAAAAAAGAAACCATATGAAATGGGAAGGAGTAAAAAGGAGAATAGACAGTGAAGAAGACACAAGAGTACAGAGTAGAAAAGAGGAAATCAAAGAAAATGAAACCAAAGTAAAAAAAGAATTAAAAAGGATTAGAGAGAAGATGGGCAAAGAAGATCAAATATGCAAAATTGAATTCCCCTGAAAGAAGAGAAACCAAAACCATGAACAGAACAAATATTTAACAATATTACTCAAGAAGATTTTCCTAAAATAAGTGAAAGCTTGTTGAAAAGGTATATCTTACGGTCAGGAAAAATGAACAAGAACGGTCAACACCAAGGCATATAAATTATTAGCTTTAAAAGATAATGGCAGAATCCTTTAGGCAACTGGGCAAAAAGATCCAGTCCATTTATAAAAAGGTGAAAAAGTTTAGCTCATAGCACTGCGTGCTAGAGGAGAGTAGAGTGATTGCTACCGGAACTCAGGGAAAGCAAATATGAGCCAAGGATTTTATATCCAAACTGTCCTTTAGGTATATACAGAAACATATATTCATTAGTAATGAACATAAAGAACTCAGAGACTATTATATTCATGAATCTTTCTTGAACCCTTCAGCCAGCCTAACCATTATTCACCCCCCTGTTCACATTTAAACTGTTTTTCATAGAAGTTGTTGGAGAAATTATCAAAGAGCTGCCTCCCTCCACCTCCCAAGAAAGAGCAATGTTGTTTTTACAGTTCTTCTTTTAAACCTTTAAAAAGCAAATAAAGTACTTTTAAAATGGTTTTAGAAGTTAAAAAAAAAAATCCTCCAAGTTAGTTTTACTGATAAGAAAATCTGACAAAGATTAATGCAAACCAGTCTTCAGACTAGTTTCATTTATGAATATGGTTGCAAAAGTCCTGAATAAAATACTTACCAATGATACTAGTATGTTAGAAAAAGAACTGTGAACAAGGGGGATGGGGACGGGGTGGTTATTCCAGTAACGCAATGATTGGTAAAGGGAAGAAGATTCTTTTCATAGGTGAGGAAAAAGCAATTGAGAAAATAAGTCTTCCATTGTGGTTCATACATACAGTGGAATATTAGCCATCAGAAAAGCTACCATTTACATCGACATGGATGAAACTGGAGGGTATTATGCTAATTGAAATAAGTCAGTCAGATAAAGACAATTATCACATGGTTTCAGTCATATGTGGAACATAAGAAATAGCACAGAGGGTCACAGGGGAAGGGAGGGAAAACTGGGAATAAATCAGAGAGGGAGACGAACCATGAGAGACTGGACTCTGGGAAGCAAACTGCGGTTAGGGAGGTGAGTGGGAGGATGGGGTAACTGGGTGATGGACATTTAGGAGGCATGTGATGTGATATGATGTGATGAGCACTGGGTGTTACACACTAATGAATTATTGAACATTATATCAAAAACTAATATGTTGTTAGCTAATTGAATTTAAATAAAAGAAAATAAGTCTTTTAGTATTCAGTAAAATAGGAGTAGGTGGACACTTCCATAACACTGTGTGTGTGTGTGTACCGATCTGTTTATATCTGCACAAAACTTTAACATCATGGTTAATGGAGAAACAACATAAACATTCTTTCTAAAAGCAAGGACAAAATACCCACTATCAACACTATTATCTAATACCATATTGGCAGTATCAGCCAGCATGATTAGACAAAAGAATAAAATTAGAAATATAAAAATTGAAAAGAAGTTAAAATTTTCACTATTTATAAGACTTTATGATTGTACAACTTGAAAATCCAAGAGAATCAACCCCAAAACTCTGCAAATAATAGAATTATTACTGAAGACAATGGATTGTAAAGATAATTTATAGAAATTGGTAGCTTTCATATAAATAAATATAGGAGATATAATGGACGAAAAGACCTCACTTGCAATAGCAACTAAAACCATAAAATACATAGGAATAAATTTGCTGTCTATGAGACCTGTATGTAGAAAACTTTGAAACCCTGTTCAAGGGCACAGAGGAGGACTCGAATTTGAAATATGTGTCATGTTTTTGGGTAGGATGACTCAACTTCATAAAGATGTCATTTCTTACACATTCAACATAATTCAATTTCAAATAAATAAATAGATTTTAAAACTAGACAGGTTGATTCTAAAGCTCAGCTAGAACAACTGTCAAATCATTAGCCAGGAAAACAAAATAAAAAGAACAGTAAGGGAAACTAATTCTATCAGATACTAAAATATGTAATATTGTGTCTAATTAAAACATAGTGGTACTAGTACATGATTAGACAGACCGAAGACCAAATAGAAATAGACTCTAATACATTATGAATTTAGTGTAAAAAAGATCCTGAGCCAATCAGAAGATGTTAGAGACAACTGCCTCGTCATTTAGAAAACAAAGTTTTTATACCAGAATAAATTCCAAGTGGGTCAGACTTGAAATGTGTAGGGTAAAATGTAATGTTTAAAATAGAATATGAGAGAATTCCTTTAGAAAGCTGAAACGGGAAGAGTCTTTCTTACTCTCACTTAAAATCTAGAAGCCATTTTTCTAAAAGGAAAAGTTCATCATAACATAAGCTGAGTCTTTATGTAATAAGCTGGGGGAAAATATTTGAAACCTACTCACAAAGGTGAAAAGCAAATTTACTGGTTTATGAGGAACTAAATATTACTGAGGAAGAGAAAAAACTCGATGGAAAAGTTGGCAAAGGCTGTGAACAGAAATTTTGCAGATGAAGAAATGTAAGTGGTTCTTAAGCATTTATGAAAAAATACCTGTCTGGGAGACACCTGGTTGGGTCAGTAGGTAGAGCACACAACTTTTGATCTTGGGGTTGTGACTTCAAGGCCCAGTTGGCCTAGAGCTTACCTAAAAAAAAAAAAAAATTAGAAACCTGCCCTCATTCAATAAAATGTAAATACAAATTAAAACTACTCTGACATTTCTCAGGTTGGCAAAAATCTGGAAGTTTGAAAAGATGCTTTGTTGGACATGTAGGGGAACAGGTCTCATTCTGTGGCTATGAATGCGTGTTGGTGCAATCCTTCTGTGGGGCAGTTTTGCTCCAGAGGTCTGGATTACAAATCCACACATCTTTTAATCCAGCTAGTCTGGTTTTGAGATTTTATTCGGAGTATGTGTTAGCATGTGCTAGAAATGACATATTTATGACCTAATTCATTTCTGAGTTGCTTGTAGCAGTAAAAGAAACAAATATCCAGGGCTGGTGAAATAAATAAAGCTATATCTGTACAGCTTTTTTTTTTTTTTTAAAGCAGCTATTAAAGGATGTTTTCTATTTATTGATATGGAGAGATTTTGAAGATAGTTATGGTAAAGAAAAAAGGTACAGAACAGTGTAAAGTATGCTTTTTGTGTAAAAAGGAAGAAAATAAAATGTAGATTTGAATTGGTTTATGTGTCAGGAGATTCTGGACAGGGTCATAAGAATAGTGTGTATCTGGGGGTGTGAGTGGTGGAGAGGAAACTTGCAGATAGGGATCTTTCACTCACTTTTTAGTGTTTGAAGCAAGTGAACACATTACCTTTTCAGAAAGTTATGTGAAATTAAATAATTAATGGGACTTCATATGTTTTTATAGCCATATCCCAGTAGTCTGATTTTTATTTTTCAGGCTGTACAGCTGGCTTTTCAGATTCATTCCCTACTGCCCACGTTTTTTTTTTTTTTTTTTTTTTTCCCGTTTTTTTGAGCTGCAGAACCCTGTGTTCAAGCTTAGTCTTACAGAGAAGCCGGGTTTGTAAAACAGATAAAGATGGATCTGGCTCAGAGGCAAGTGGGGAGGGGCTTGGAGCAGGACCTTTTCCCCTCTTCCCTTTCCTTCATCTAAGCAAGCAGCTGCCATTGGGACAACTGTGCAGGACCCTTAAATTCTGTAGCTCAGGACCAAGTGAGAGCCAAAAAAGGTTTCTTTCTTTTTTCTTTTAAATTTTATTTATTTGACACAGAGCAAGCGAGAGAGCACAAGCAGGGGGAGCGGTAGGCAGAGGAAGAGGGGGAAGCAGTCTCCCTGCCAAGCAGAGAGCCCAATGCGGGACTCGATCCCAGGACCCTGGAATCATGACCCAAGCTGAAGGCAGCCGCCCAACCAACTGAGCCACCCGGGCACCCCCAAAAAAGGTTTCTAAGTTTAAATTGGAGGTTGGCAAACTAAGTGCCCAGGTTAAGTTGAGCCTGCTGCTTAATTTTGTCAAGTCAAGTTTTACCGGAACACAGCCATGTTCTTCATGTTGTACGTATTATCTATGGCTGGCTTTGCACTGACAACAGGAGTCTTGAGTGTTGCGACAGAGACCCTATATCCTATAAAGCCTAAAATACTTGCTATCTGGCTCTTTACACAAAAAATTTTGCCAACCCCCAGTTGAAATCATTTTGTTGCCCCTGATAATTTACTTTCTAGTTGTATGTACTGTTTTTCCACTTAAATCTTTAGTGTAAAATAGGTTAACATAACTATTTTTAGAATTGTGTAGTATAATACAGGTTCATGGCTTAGGAATCTCTAGCTTTAAAATTATGTTTGTTACTATTTGCTTGTGTATTTCTATATTTATACTATAAACAAAATCAGTTCTGAGACATTCATCAACTTGTCAATGGTTTTAGCTTGGTGATTAAAAGGTACACGAAGGATGGAAAGGTAGGCCAGATAGACATACATTAGCTTTTAAAAATCTGAGGGTTTACTTTGTTAAAATCACTCTGAATATCAAGGGCCCAAATTCCTTAAAACATGTTTACTGACCATAAAATAAAAACAAAACAAAAGTATACATAAGGGGCGCCTGGGTGGCTCAGTGGGTTGAGCGTCTGCCTTCAGCTCAGGTTGTGATTCCAGGGTCCTGGGATCGAGCCGCAGGTCAGCTTCCTGCTCAGTGGGTCATCTGCTTCTCTCTCTCCCTCTGCCGCTCCCCCTGCTTATGCTCTCTCTCGCTCCCTCTCTCTCTCAAAATCTTTAAGAAAATATACATAAGTGTACATCTTACTGAATTTTCACAAACAATACAGTCATGCATTGAACACTTGGGTCAGTTCACAGAACATTCTCAGCACCACAGAAGGATCATCCATGCATCTACTCAGTCATTAACTGCTTTCCCCAGGGCAACCATTATCCTTACTGTGAGAGTGTGGACTAGTTTCTCCTGTTTTGCACTGTGTATCAGTGGAATCACATGTACTCTTTTGTAATTGGTTTACAGTCAGCATTGTATTTGTGAGGCTCATCCATAGAGTTGTATGTAGTTGTAGATATCTCATTTTCATATTTGGGTATATTTCATTGTGTGAATATGTTATGCATGTATTCTTCTGTTGAGTATTTGAGTAGTGTGTAGTTTTGGCCACTATACCATGACTAGTGTGAGCATGGATGTTCTAAAACATAACTCTCCAGTTTTGCTGGTATCAGTGAAAGAATAGAAACAAACCAAATGTCCAGGGATGGTGAAATAAATAAAGCTTCGTCCGTGGGTGAAAGTACTATGCAGCCACATACACAATTTAAAATTTCCAGTAGCCACATTTTAAAAGTTAAATTTTCAAAAATATATTTTGTTGCGGCACCTGTGTAGCTCATTTGGTTAAACGTCTGCATCGGGCTCAGGTCATGATCCCGGGATTCTGGGATCGAGCCCCACATCGAGTTCCCTGCTCGGCGGGGAGCCTGCTTCTCCCTCTCCCTCTGCCTGCCGCTCCCCCTGCTTGTGTGCACTCTCTCTCTCTCTCACTGTCTCTCTCTGTCAAATAAATAAAATCTTAAGAAAAAAACCTCCAAAAAACAAAAATATATTTTGTTTAGGCTGGCATATCCAAAATATTATAATTTAAACATAAAATCGTAAAAGTTATGTATGACATATTTTACTTTTTTTTCAGAGTAGTCTTAGAAATTTGGTGTGTAATTTCCACTTACAGCACATCTCAGTTCACACTAGTCACATTTCAGGTGTTTAATAGCCATATGGGCTAGTTCTAGATTCTGCTTTTGGTGAGCACATATATGCATAGTGCTGTTGGATATATATCTAATAGTGAAATTGCTAGGTGAGGGGGTATATGTATATTGAGCTTTAGTTGAAACTGCCGGTTTCCAAAGTGGTTGTACTAATTTATATTTCTACTAGCAGTGTATTAGAGTTGGTTGCTCTGTATTTTTGCCATTAGCTGTTCTGGTGGATGTGTTATTTTATTGTGGTTTTAATTTTCATTTTCCTCATGACTAATATGTCTTCTTTATATTAAAGTGTGCAAAAAAGAATAAATACTTTACCCTGAACTTTACCTTCTTTTCACTAATGATTTAAAACTAATGTCAGTAATGATGGTTGTTGGCATTGAGATACTGGTGGGATTTTATTCATATGTTTTTGCTTTTTTATGTTATTAGTCTCATGATTTAATAGCTTTGAGTTATATAATTACTAGGAAGTGGCTAGAAAATTCTACTTGTCCTGTAAGTGTGTTATTTATTGCAACTATCTCTGGAATTTATCAAAGGTAAAAAAGCATTATGTTAAGGCTTTATAATATAATTACATATATTAGCTATTGCATTTGTAATATACTCAAATATCTAATTAATTGTAATTATATAAACCATTATAATAAATGAAGTATTACATATTAAATATAATTACATATATTTAGTATATATGAAATATACACATAAGTATTTCAGAATGACCTTTTTGGATTTTAATGTTGATTAAAAACTTCTAATTTATGTTGTAAGCAGTTATTACAAACTTACAAACATTAAGAAGTATTTTTGGCTTTTTTTTTTTAAGATTTTATTTATTTACTAGAGAAAGATCACAGAGGGAGAGGGAGGTGGGGTGGGGGTGGGGGGAGAAACGACTCGCCACTGAGTGGAGAGCCTGATGCGGAGCTCGATCCCATGACCCTGGAATCATGACCTGAGCTGAAGGCAGACGTTTAATTGACAGAGCCACCCAGGTGCCCCGTATTTTTGGTTTCTTGATGAGTGTGTATTAGCTTTCTTTATATAGAGAGTGACTAATTTATATTCCAACTGGGACCCTTTTTTGAGAGTGAAAGTGTGGTCGGGGTGACTCTGGGAGTTGCAGTTAATTGTTACGTCAGGACAACAGGTGCTGTTGCAAACATGGTGGGGCTTGCCGTATTTACTTCTCTGTGTATATGACTCGGTGCAGGTAGAAGTTGATCAATACCATGTGTTTCATAGAGTGCATTTTACGTTAGGGTTTTGGTTAGTTGAGATTTTGGGATGGATTGCAATTTACTGTTGGAGTGGACCTTAAATTATTTTCCTAAATTTTAGTACTTATCCTTTCAACAATCTATCATGCATTTACCTTACAGATTTTGAGGTATCTTTTAACATAAAATATCTAGTGCTGCATTTCTTTGAATATCTTCAGAAAATTTTCATCAAGAAATTTGCATAATGGTTTGATTGGTTAGCTTTCTCACCTTTTGTTTTGTTTTCTATAAACACTGGTATGAAACAGCTAGCTGACTGTGAGCAGTTGTGGTTACGAGTTTCCCATCTAGAGGATGACTTCTTAATAGAGAGTGGGCAGTCTTTTAGGACTACCTGCTCAGTTTGACATGTTCCTTACTCTAGCTATAACTGATCCCTGATCGTTTCCTAGTCTTCAGAAATAGAAAAAGAACTAACTTCATTTCATTAAATAGTAGGAAAAAAGATTTGTTAGTTCTAGTTAAGAACAAAAATGTAGTATATTTTAAAATACCATCATTGTTCTGAGTTTATTTTCTGTTTCATATATGAAGAGAAGAAAAATTTTAAAAAGACCTGGTATTTACCTCACACCAGTCAGAATGGCTAAAATTAACCAGTCAGGAAATGACAGATGTTGGTGAGGATGCAGAGAAAGGGGAACCCTCCTACACTGTTGGTGGGAATGCAAACTGGTACAGCCTGGAAATGCAAACTGGTACAGCCACTCCAGAAAACAGTATGGAGGTTCCTCAAAATGTTGAAAATAGAGCTGTCCTATGACCCAGCAATTGTTCTACTAGGTATTTATCCCAAAGATACAAATGTAGTGATCTGAAGGGGCACCTGCACCCCAGTGTTTATAGCAGCAGTGCCCACAATAGCCAAACTATGGAAAGAGCTCAGATGTCCATCGACAGATGAATGGATAAAGAAGATGTGTGTGTGTGTATATGTGTGTGTACACACACACACACACACACACACACACACAATGGAATATTATGCAGCCATCAAAAAATGAAATCTTGGCATTTGCAATGACGTGGATGGAACTAGACGGTATTATGCTAAGTGAAATAAGTCAATCAGAAAGACAATTATCATATCATATTATCTTATTATCAAAGACAGTTACCAACAGACCAATTATCATAATCTCCAAATTCATGTGGAATTTAAACAAAATCATATGACAATTGTCATGTGGAATTTAAACAAAACAGAGGATCATAGGGGAAGGGAGGGGAAAATAAAACAAGATGAAATCACAGAGGGAGGCAAATCGTAAGGGACTCTTAATCATAGGAAACAAACTGAGGGTTGCTGGCAGGGAGGGGGGTGGGAGGATGGAGTAACTTGGGTGATGGACAATACAGAGGGCACATGACATGATGAGCACTGGGTATTATACAAGACTGATGAATCACTGAACTCTACCCCTGATAGTAATAATACACTATATGTTAATTAATTGAATTTAAATTAAAAAAACTGTGAAAAAAAAGGCCTTTTTATATGTGTTGTTTTTTTAAGTTATGTTAATTCCTAACATTTTTGTCTTTAATAAGGGACTTGCAGCAAAGCATTGCCAGGGAACCTAGTGCTCCTTCAATTCCTACACCTGCATATCAGTCTTCTCCAGCTGTGGGGCATGTGTCAGCCCCTCCTACGCCAGCACCAAGAACCATGCCGGTCAGTAAGCAACGGTGGTTTTTTTGTTTTTTTCTTTTAAAGATTTTATTTATTTATTTGACAGAGAAACAGCGAGAGAGGGAACATAAGCAGGGGCAGTGGGAGAGGGGGAAGCAGGCTTCCCGCTGAGCAGGGAGCCCAATGCGGGGCTCAATCCCAGGACGCTGGGACCATGACCTGAGCCAAAGGCAGCTGCTTAACGACTGAGCCACCCAGGTGCCCCGCAACCACGGTTTTTAAATGGAAGTTTTACATAAGTGACTGCTTTTTTGTCGTAAAGGATAAAACAGTCTTTACATTGTAAAGATCTGGTGGTTGCCAGTTTTCATCAGGTGACCAGCCTTTTGATGTTTTACAATACAAAGAATTCAGCATCACTCATGAATTCTTGCCAGAAAAGGTTTAACTTGAATCTAATCAAGTCTTAGAACCAACTCTCAGTTTATAGCAAATACAGTGTTATAAAACAAGAAGTTTAATTCTGCCATTAGGAAACAATTGGACAAATCCAGAACTGGAACATTCTTGAGACACTTTGTCTTTCCTAAAAGTGAATGTCATGGAAAGAAAAAAAATAGGTGTGGGGCATTCTGGTTTAAAAGAGAGGAAAGAGGAGGGAAGAGCAAGATGGCAGAGGAATAGGAGACCTACATTTCGTCTGGTCCCAGGAATTCAGCTAGATAGGGATCAAACCATTCTGAACACCTACGAACTCAACAGGAGATCGAAGAAAAGAATAGCAGCAACTTTCTGAACAGAAAAGCGACCACTTTCTGGAAGGTAGGACGTGCGGAGAAGTGAATCCGAGGCGATATTCGGGAGGATAGACGGCGGGGGAGGAGGCCTTTGTCATCCGCTACTGGCAAGTGATAGAGCTGTGCAGCACAAAATTGGAACTTTTAGAAGTCGGCTCTGCTGAGGGACGTCGCTCCAGTGGTTAAGCTGGGGGTGGAACCCTCGCTGGGACAGTGTGGTCTCAGGACCCTCGGGGTCACAGAAAGACTGGGGATGCCTGAGTGCGGCAGAGCGCCTAGGTATCGGAGCAGGGAAGCCGGCTGCAGAGATGGAGCCGAGGAACGGGCTCTCAGCTCGGGGTTGCTATAAACCATGATCCGTGGCAGTCGGACCACTGCTCTTCCAGCAGGGACCCAACAAGCGGCAGATCCAGGGAGATTCCCCTCCGTCCCCTGGGGGGAGCGGCGCAGGAGCGCACCACAGGAATCTGCTGGGTTTGGAGACTCCACACGGGGTCAGGTGTCAGAGATAGAAACGCTCTGTCACAGGCCGGGTGAGCACGGAGGGTGGCCGGAGACCGGGGAGACAGGAGCGATTGACTGCTTTTCTCTGGGGGCTCACTGAGGAGTGGGGCCCCAAGTTCTCGGCTCCTCCGGGGCAGAGATTGGGGGATTTCCATTTGCACTCTCATCCTCCAAAGCTGTACAGAAAGCTTGCAGGGAAAACAAAAGCTCCCGAGAGCAAACCCGAGCAGATTACTTAGCCCGGACCTGGCAAGGGTGGGGCAATTCCGCCTCTGGCAAAGACATTTGGGAACCACTGCAACAGGCCTCTCCCCCAGAAGATCAGCAGGAACAGCCAGCCAAGACCAAGTTTACTGATCAGTGAGAATGGGAGAATGCCAGCACTAGGGGAATACAGCACATAGAATTCATGCCTTTTTTTCCCCCATGATTCTTTAGTCTTTCAAAGTTAATTTTTTAAACTTTCTTTATTTTTTTCTATTTTTTTAAAATTTTTCTTTTTCCCTTTTTTAACCAACATCTTATCAATTCCTTTTATAAAATTTTTAAAAATTTTCATTTTTAGAGTCATAGTCTATCCCTTCATTGTAGTTAACCTTATTTTTTGTATATATATAAGTTCTCTCCTTAAAATTTTGGGATACAGTTTCTTCTAACAGACCAAAATATACCTTTAATCTCTAGTGTATGGCTTTGTTCTGGTCTCCTGCCTGATCACATTCCCCCCCCTTTTTTATTTCTTTTGTTTTTTTAAAATTTTTCCTCTTTCTTTATTCAACCAACTTCTTATCAATTCCTTTTATAAAATCTTTTATAATTTCCATCTTTACAGTCATATTCCATCCCTTCATTGTATTTACGCTTATTTTTGTACATATATGTTTTTCTTTCCTTAAAATTTTGGGAGGCAGTTTCTTCTAAAAGACCAAAATACACCCAAAATCTAGTGTGTGGTCGCTCTGATCTATCCACCAGCCTGATCATATTCTTTTTTCTGTTCCTTCCTTCCCCCCCGCTTTTGGGTCTCTTCTGATTTGTTTAGTGTATATTTTTCTGGGGCCGATGTTACCTTCTTAGCATTTTGTTCTCTCATTCATCTATTCTCTGGACAAAATGACAACAGAAAAACTGACCTTAAAAGAACAAGAGGCAGTACCGACTGCCAGGGACCCTATCAATACGGACATTAGTAGGATGTTGGAACTAGAGTTCAGAATGATGATTATAAAGGTACTAGCTGGGCTTGAAAAAAGCATGGAAGATACTAGGGAAACCCTTTCTGGAGAAATAAAAGAACTAAAATCTAACCAAGTCGAAATAAAAAAGGCTATTAATGAGGTGCAATCAAAAATGGAGGCTTTAACTGCTAGGATAAATGAGGCAGAAGAGAGAATTAGTGATATAGAAGACCAAATGATGGAGAATAAAGCTGAGAAAAGAGAGAGAAACAAATACTGGATCACGAGGGCAGAATTCGAGAGAGAAGTGATACTGTAAGACGAAACAATATTAGAATAATTGGGATCCCAGAAGAAGAAGAGAGGGGCAGAAGGTATATTGGGGCAAATTATAGTGGAGAACTTCCCTAATTTGGGGAAAGAAACAGGCATCAAAATCCAGAAGGCACAGAGAACACCCCCCTCAAAATCAATAAAAACAGGTCAACACCCAACATCTAACAGTAAAACTTAACGAGTCTCAGAGACAAAGAGAAAACCCTGAAAGCAGCTCGGGAGAAGAGATCTGTAACCTACAATGGTAGAAACATTAGATTGCCAACAGACCTATCCACAGAGACCTGGCAGGCCAGAAAGGACTGGCAAGATATATTCAGAGCACTAAATGAGAAAAATATGCAGCCAAGAATACTATATCCAGCTAGGCTGTCATTGAAAATAGAAGGAGAGATAAAAAGCTTCCAGGACAAACAAAAATTAAGGAATTTGCAAACACGAAACCAGCGCTACAAGAAATATTGAAAGGGTTCCTCTAAGCAAAGAGGAAGCCTAAAAGTAACATAGACCAGAAAGGAACACAGACAGTGTACGGTAACAGTCACCTTACAGGCAATACAATGGCACTAAATTCATATCTTTCCATAGTTACCCCGAATGTAATGGGCTGAATGCCCCAATCAAAGGACACAGGCTATCAGATTGGATTAAAAAAAAAAAAAAAAAGACCCATCGATATGCTGTCTGCAAGAGACTCATTTTAGACCCAGAGATACCCCCAGATTGAAAGTGAGGGGGTGGAAAACCATTTACCATGCTAATGGACACCAAAAGAAAGCTGGGGTGGCAATCCTTATGTCAGACAAATTAGATTTTAAACCAAAGACTATAATATAAGAAAAGAGGAAGGACACTATATCCTACTTAAAGGGTCTATCCAACAAGAAGATCTAACAATTGTAAATATCTATGCCCCTAACATGGGAGCAGCCAGTCATATAAGCCAATTAACAAAATCAAAGAAACACATCAACGACAATACAATAATAGTAGGGGACTTTAACACCCCCCTCATGGAAACGGACAGATCATCTAAGCAAAAGATCAACAAGGAAATAAAGGCTTTAAATGACACGCTGGACCAGATGGGACTTGACAGATATATTCAGAACATTCCATCCCAAAGCAACAGAATACACATTCTTCTCTAGTGCCCATGGAACATTCTCCAGAATAGATCACATCTCACATCCTAGGTCACAAATCAGGTCTCAACCAGTACCAAAAGATTGGGATCATTCCCTGCAAATTTTCAGACCACAATGCTTTGAAACTAGAACTCAATCACAAGAGGAAAGTCGGAAAGAACTACGTGGAGGCTGAAGAGCATCCTACTAAAGAATGAATGGGTCAACCAGGAAAATTAAAGAAGAATTAAAAAAAATTCATGGAAACCAATGAAAATGAAAACACAAGTGTTCAAAATCTTTGGGATGCGGCAAAGGCGGTCCTAAGAGGAAAGTATATAGCAATACAAGCCTTTCTCAAGAAACAAGAAAGGTCTCCAATACCCAACCTAACCCTACACCTAAAGGAGATGGAGAAAGAACAGCAAATAAGGCCTAAGCCCAGCAGGAGAAGAGAAATAATAAAGAGCAGAGCACAAATCAATGAAATAGATTCAAAAGAACAGTAGAACAGATCAACGAAGCTAGAAGCTGGTTCTTTGAAAGAATTAGTAAGATTGATAAACCCCTGGCCAGACTTACCAAAAAGAAAAGAGAAACGACCCAAATAAATAAAATCACGAATGAAAGAGGAGAGATCACAACCAGCACCAAAGAAATATAAACAACTATAAGAACATATCATGAGCAACTATATGCCAACAAATTAAGACAATCTGGAAGAAATGGATGCATTCCTAGAGACCTATAAACTACCAAAACTGAACCAGGAAGAAAGAGAAAACGTGAACAGACCCATAACCAGTAAGGAAATGGAAGCAGTCATCCCAAATCTCCCAACAAACAAGAGCCCAGGGCCAGATGGCTTCCCAAGGGAATTCTACCAAACATTTAAAGAAGAATTAATACCCATGCTTCTGAAACTGTTCCAAAAAATAGAAATGGAAGGAAAACTTCCAAACTCATTTTATGAGGCCAGCATTACCTTGATCCCAAAACCAAAGACCCCATCAAAAAGAACTACAGAACAATATCCCTGATGAACATGGGTGCAAAAATTCTCACCAAAATACTAGCCAGTAGGATTCAACAGTACGTTGAAAGTATTATTCATCACAACCAAGTGCGCGATTATTCCTGGGCTGCAAGGTTGGTTCAACATCCGCAAATCAATCAGTGTGATAGAATACATTAATAAAAGAAAGAACAAGATCCGTATGATCCTCTCAATAGATGCAGAAAAAGCATTTGACAAAGTACAGCATCCTTTCTTGATTAAAACTCTTCAGAGTGTAGGGATAGAGGGTACATACCTCAATATCATAAAAACCATCTATGAAAAACCCACAGCGAATATCATTCTGAATCGGGAAAAACTGAGAGCTTTTCCCCTAAGGTCAGGAACATGGCAGGGATGTCCACTATCACCACTGCTATTCCACATAGTACTAGAAGTCCTAGCCACAGCAATCAGACCACAAAAAGAAATAAAAGGCATCCGAATCGGCAAAGAAGAAGTCAAACTCTCACTCTTTGCAGATGATATGATACTGTATGTGGAAAACCCAAAAGACTCCACCCCAAAACTGCTAGAGCTCATACAGGCATTCAGTAAAGTGGCAGGATATAAAATCAATCCACAGAAATCAGTGGCATTTCTGTACACCAACAACAAAACAGAAGAAAGAGAAATTAAGGAGTCGATCCCATTTACAATTGCACCCAAAACCGTAAGATACCTAGGAATAAATCTAACCAAAGAGGCAAAGAATCTGTATTCAGAACACTATAGAATACTCATGAAAGAAATTGAGGAAGACACAAAGAAATGGAAGAACGTTCCGTGCTCATGGATTGGAAGAACAAATATTGTGAACATGTCTATGCTACCAGAGCAGTCTGCACATTTAATGCAATCCCTGTCAAAATACCATCAACTTTTTTCAAAGAGATGGAACAAATAATCCTAAAATTTGTATGGAACCAGAAAAGACCCCGAATAGCCAGAGGAATGTTGAAATAGAAAAGCAAAGCTGGTGGCATCACAATTCCGGACTTCAAGCTCTATTACAAAGCTGTCATCATCAAGACAGTATAGTACTGGCAAAACAAGACACATAGATCAGTGGTACAGAACAGAGAACCCAGAAATGGACCCTCAACTCTATGGTCAACTAATCTTCGACAAGGCAAGAAAGAATGTCCAATGGAGAAAAGACAGTCTCTTCAACAAATGGTAGTGGGAGAATCGGACAGCCACAGGCAGAAGAATGAAACTGGACCATTTCCTTACACCACACACAAAAACAGACTCGAAATGGATGAAAGACCTAAATGTGAGACAGGAATCCATCAGAATCCTAGAGGAGAACACAGGCAGCAATGTTTTCCACCTCAGCCGCAGCAACTTTTTCCTAGACACATCGCCAAAGGCAAGGGAAGCAAGGGTAAAAGTGAACTATTGGAAATTCATCAAGATAAAAACCTTTTGCACAGCAAAGGACACAGTCAACAAACCCAAAAGACAACTGACAGAATGGGAGAAGATATTTGCAAACGGCGTGTCAGATAAAGGGCTAGTATCCAAAATCTATAAAGAACTTAACACCCAAAGAACAACTAATCCAGTGTAGAAATGAGCAGAAGACACGAACAGACATTTCTGCAAAGACATCCAAATGGCCAACAGACACATCCAAATGGCCAACAATTATGTGCTCCACATAACTCGGCATCAGGGAAATCCAAATCAAAACCTCAATGAGATACCACCTCACACCAGTCAGAATGGCTAAAATTAATAAGTCAGGAAACGACAGATGTTGGTGACGATGCAGAGAAAGGGGAACCCTTCTACACTGTTGGTGGGAATGCAAGCTGGTGCAACCACTCTGAAAAACAGTACGGAGGTTCCTCAAAAAGTCAAAAATAGAGCTACCCTCTGACCCAGCAATTGCACTACTGGGTATTTACCGCAAAGATACAAATTTAGTGATCCGAAGGAGTACATGCACCCCAATATTTATAGCATCAATGTCCACAATAACCAAACCAATGAAAGAGCCAAGAAGTCCATCAACAGATGAATGGATAAAGATGTGGTGTGTATGTATGTACATATACACACACACACAAGGGAATATTATGCAGCCGTAAAAAAACACGAAATCTTGCCATTTGCAATGACGTGGATGGAACTAGAGGCCTTTATGCTAAGCGAAAATGGTCTCTCAGAGAAAGACAATTATCATATGATCTCACTGATATGAGGAATTTGAGAAACAAGACAGAGGATAATAGGGGAAGGGAGGAAAAAATGAAACAAGATGAAACCATAGAGGGAGCCAAGCTCTAAGACCCTCTTAATCAGTAAACAAACCGAGGGTTGCTGCAGTGGTGGGCAGTGGCAGGAATGGGGTGGCTGGGTGATGGACATTGGGGAGGGTATATGCTATGGTGAGTGCTGTGAATTGTGTAAGACTGATGAATCACAAACCTGTATCTCTGAAACAAATAATACATTATATGTTAAAAAAAGAAGTAGGAAGGGAAAAATGAAGGGGGGGAAATCGGAGGGGGAGACGAACCATGAGAGACTATGGATTCTGAGAAACAAACAGGGTTTTAGAGGGGAGTGGGTGTGAGGGGATGGGTTTGCCCAGTGATGGGTATTAAGGAGGGCACATATTGCATGAAGTACTGGGTATTATATGTAAACAATGAATCATGGATCACTACATCAAAAACTAATGTTGTAATGTATGGTGACTAACAGAACATAATAAAATAAAATTAGAAAAATAAAAGAGGAAAGATTCATAATAATAATGCAATACACGAACCTCGATTCGATCTTGGTTCATAAAAACTTAAGAGCTTTTTTTGGTGATAAATAGGGAAACTTGAATGTAGAGTGGATACTCAATGACATTAGGAAATAATTGTTTATTTCCTTAGGGTGAAGTGGTATTGTGATTATGTAGGGCTTGTATGCTACAGTCTTTCGGGCTGGTGTCATGAAGTTTGCAGTTGACTTTCACATGGTTCTGCAAATATTTAGATAGATAAATACATGGATTTAGCTATATAGATAAAGCAAATATGGCCAAATGTTAATAATTGCTGAATTTAATTGGTAAATATGTGCTTGTTTATTATACTATTCTCATAAGTTTTCAAATATTTGAAAATGTTTGCATAAAAAGTGTTGTGGCCAGGAGGAGATCACAATAGTAGCCTGTACCTGACTTGCTCCTTCCTCCCTTCTCAAATGTCTAACCATTGATGGGAGCAGTAATGAGCTACAGTAAATGATTAAGTATTAGGCGTCAGGAATAGAGCAGTAGCTGTGCAGTTTCCATGAATTGGAGAATTATTCCTCAGCTGTGATACATTTCTAGAGCAATAAGTCAACATTTAAAAATGGAAATTAGAAATATATTTGGTTGGATTATAGAGTTTCTCATATGCCCTCATTTATTTTAACTGACAGTAATTTGACAGAAACATGAAACCTTTTGTAGTCAGTGTTGACTTTTTCTTACAGCCTGCTAAGCCCCAGCCCCCAGCCCGGCCTCCACCTCCTGTGCTTCCGGCACATCGAGCTCCTCCTGCCACTGCTCCAGCTGCCGTGGGGACTGGCACCGCCCCGCCCGCTCCGTCCCACACCCCTGGCCCAGCAGCTCCCCCGCCACAGGCCCAGGGACCCCCATATCCTACCTATCCAGGATACCCCGGGTAAGGCTGCACCTGAGCATCTGAATGCATTGGCTCATGTTTCTAGCTCCGGTTATCCTTTTAAAAACAGGGTCACCTTCCTCTGCATGGTGGTGTCCTGAATGAATAAGCTACATTGTCAGCTTACACAGAAGTGAAACTAATGTTATAGGCACTTACTTGAGCAATCGAATGGCTATTTCCTAGGCTTATTTATGTTTTTAGTTTTTGATGCTGGGTTCATCTTAAATAGATCTTGTCTGTATGGAATGTAGACTGTTTCCTTGGTTGTCTTTATTTTGGTGATAAACGGATAGGCATCTTTTCTGAACTTAGCAAGACTGATAAGGCCTTGTTTATGTACCTGTACTTTGAAATATTGGCATTCTGACAGACTGTTGAACACAACTCTAATTATGGCATGTGCTTTCTTAAAGAACAGCTTTCTTTGTGATAATTTTTAATCTTAAAAATCGAGACATTTGACTACCTCTTAAGATGTGCTCCAAAGTTTGCTTTGTAAGTACATTCCATTTTCCAAATACTAAAACTTCGTTAACGTTGAATTTATGTGCGTTACAGTGAGTATTGAATCTTGTGAATTAGGAATGTACTTAGGTTGCTACATTAAAATGAAAGGTCTCCATTTTTATTCCTTATTAATAGTTGAATATTTAGTCTTATTTCTGTCAGCAGTATTATTTTCTGGATAGCATTAAACACTCAATATTCTTTTATCTCAAATATTAACAGGATAGGAACACTTTTCTCTAATAAGTACCTTGAAATAGCTGTTTTTTTCTCTCTACCGTTCTCTGCTAGGCTGAGAAATAGAGAAAAATGACTTTCTTGAAAAAACTTGGTTTTAGAATAACTTACGTTTCATTTTTCAGTATTTGATTTACCAATCCTTTTTTTGTTTGTTTGTTTTCTTTTCATCAGGTATTGCCAAATGCCCATGCCCATGGGCTATAATCCTTACGCATACGGCCAGTATAATATGCCATATCCGCCAGTGTATCACCAGAGCCCTGGACAGGCTCCATACCCAGGACCCCAGCAGCCTTCATACCCCTTCCCTCAGCCCCCACAGCAGTCTTACTATCCACAGCAGTAATATGTCAGCTCAGAAGCTCAGCTGGTTCAGTTCAAAGGGAAAGAAGTACCAATCCTGCAATAAGTGTACTAAACTCTATGCTCTGGTTAATATAACGTATTCTGTTGTACTGAACGCAGTGTATAATTTCTGTCTGTGGCTGAAAGCTAAAAAACTGTGCCCCAGTTCTACATTTGATTGCACACTGAGAGATGCTGCTGTTGCAGTATAAACACTAAATAGGTATACTAGGATTTGAAATAAATTACATTTCAGTTCATAAAAGTTGAAAATGAGAAATTAAACCCACAAGTGAAACGTTTGAAATTATTATACTTATGTCTACATAAGATGTGGTTGGGACAACAGATACTTATTTATAATGATGGTTTAAGTACTGATATTCAAGAAAACGAAGTTTTCTTTCTCTTTTGGTTTATCAATTTGGTTTAATTTCCATTATACTATTTTGCATAATCAAAGCATTGTAAATCATAATTTAAAAATAAATTACTTAAGAACAGTTGTCATTGTTATGTTTTGTCATTGATTCTCATTATTGTCTAATTTCTTTCTGGTATTAGTCTCTCATTTTATATGTACGTAAGTTAAACAGATAACTGTGTTTAAGTGCATGATTAGTGCAAGTTTTAATAGTCAGGTTTTTAGGAAAACCAAAAGAATAGTACTGTAATTTATCTTTCATATGCTGATTAGTAAATTAATTTTGACATTTATTTTGAAAAGTCCTATAATGTGGAAGAAACACAAGTGCTACCAAAGATTCTTCAAATAAATACACAAATAAATATGTATATTTAAAGTTTTATTATTAGCCTCTCCAAGAAATTGATACAAATTCTGATAATTCCCTTTTTTTCATAAACTGGTAAAAATAAATACATATCATTGACAGTATTGTCTAAGGTAATGGGATCGTTTAAAGAAAATTTACTGGACCCTTCTATTCCTTTTTTCTACCTTACTGTCTTAACTTAGTAACATTTAATGCACAATGTATATGAATAGATCTAAGCCCTTTCATTTTTATGCTCCTAAAAAATTAGACTATTTTATAATTCAGGGAGCATACAAAACAGTTGTTGGGAGCATATGCCAATTCTGGAGTAGGCTGTATATTTAATATTAAGCTCTGCTGTTAGGATAATTAATCACTGTATAAATCTCAGTAAAAATAGTGAGACATGCATCATGGAGTGAGTAAATGAGAAAAGAATGAGTTGTCTAATAGTGGGATCTGTTTTGTATGAGGTTCATTTCTGAACACATCAGGCATATGAGCAGATTTCCAATGAATCTGTTTATGTTTATTTTCTAAGTTTTGATGCTCACCTTTTCTTGCATTATTGTTATATTTAAATGATAACTGTCATTTGGTCCACTGTTCTTTCATTGACAGTTTGGGTTTATATTTTAAATGTTGGACTGAAGGTGTGATTGTAAAAGGGAGTGCATTGGTTAAAAAATACATGTACATTAAAAAAATCTTACTCTGTTGTTGTGTGTAGAAAACATGAAGGCATGTTACTTTAATATAAATGACCTTTCCATGGAATATTGAAATTGGTTTAAAGTCCAATAGTTAAAACCTTGGCAAAAGTAGTTTTTCACATATCACTAAATTTTATTAATGTGGAATCATCAAAATATGACATAGGCTTGTTTGACTCTTATGTAAAAGGCATTAAAGTTCTACATTCTTATTACTCATGGTATCCTATACTAACATGAGGTACTCAGAGTTAAGGGTATTCCAAATTGCTAGTTTATTCTTACTAATGCAGAAAAAAACAAAAGCAAATTGGCCTGAATATTCTCTTGGGGAAAGAAGACACTAAGAAGAGTAAGAGCATCATGGGGCAAAAGAGGTTATAAGGCCACTTAGCCCATTCCCTGTGCTAAGCTACGCCTGCTCCCAGAGAGCCACAGGAAAATTGTTCAGAAACTGTTAGAAAGGAGGCTCCAAAGCCCCAAGTGGCAGTCTCTTCCAGCAAGCCTGACTCGCTCAAAGCCCTTTTTTTATGCAGTAATGCAGACCCATTCCTTTGGTCAGTTCACTCATCCTTTAGGTAATTGAGGATACTCTTTTTGGTCGCCCGTGTCTGGGTACAGATGACTAAATTTCTGCAGCCCTTCATTGCTGGGGCTGTCTTCATAGCCTTTCTAATTTCATTAGGGTAGCTCATGGAAGTTTCTGTTACATCTATTTTGCATTCTAACAAACAAGGAAGCCCCACTGGGATTATTTTTGTTACCGAACTTTTTTGTCCTTCGCTTAACTTCCTATATTCCACAAGATACCCTAAAACGTTGTTATGGACAATGCTATTTTTCTAGAGGTAGGAAAGTGTCCACTCTGGTTCAGGTATGTTGTTACTTATGTTTATAATTAGGCTTTTTGATTATTTTCCTAAACTAAAGAAACCATCCCAGACCATTTATGTTTAGGTTTGGAATACTGTTTTTAAATGGACTGCAAGTAATGAAGCTTTGCATGGAGGAGCTAGTCAGAAGTGGGGAAAAGCCTCACTTCTCTTATTTCTTGTTCCTAATTGGAGACAAATGGTTTGACTTCTCAGTCTGGTGTAAAGTATTGGTCTACTCCTATCCTTTGGTCTTTATTCTCAGTTAAGAAAAACAGTTCCATGTCACTGCAAACCAGTCAATCTTTGTGAGACATTCCCGTACCCATACCCCCAGCTTCTTTGCAATTTATAATCTCTCCTTCCCCAAATGTAAGTAGTTAACAGAAAAAAAGAACAGGATCTCACAGAACCTTCTGTCCCTGACTTCTGTCCCAGTCAGCAGCCTTTCTAGTTAAAACAGATTTTAAAAATGTTTCCCATTAGAGCTTTACAAAGTTTGCAAAAGTGCTTTATACACATTTTCTAATTTCATAAACATGATAAAATGCAGTTTGTTAAGTAGGTTTCAGTTTGCTAATGGGGATTTTTTTTTCTTTTAATCAGTATATCTTGAAGAATCTTGCTACAACCTAGTGGCATCTCTTTCTCTTTGTAAACACTTCTGCAATTATTAGTTGATTCGCAGTACAGTAGAACAGCATACAAAGTAGGGAAAAACTGCTATAGTGTTGCAATTACTAGTTTAAAAATAGACTGTAGAACTAAATGGTTGATTATAAGATTTACATGGAAGAGCTAAGAAGGAAAAATTATATTTTTAAAGAAAAAGAGAATATTCAGGCTTTATTTCTGGTATGAAGTTTATATTTTTAAAAAAAATCCTATATTATCACACCAGAGATTTTAGATTCTTTTCTGGTTACAAACATTGCTGGTAGTTGGATTATATTTTTATTGTATTCATTTCTCTTAGGGGGAAAATTGTAAAGCAAAAAGGTTCCAGATGAATGTATCCTAGAAATAAAAGTTGAAAGATTCTTACTTCCTTGGAGTATGAATTCTTTTTTGAAGTGTTTATCCTTCAGCTTTATAGTTTCTGCAGTTTATTTGATAAATGGTGGTTTGGGAAATAAAATTACCACTTTGACTAAGTACATGAGACAGTGTTTAAATGTTTTCTTACAGTGGTCAGCCCCATACTTGATCATGGACGGACCATGTTTTTCATTACTTGTGATGGGCAGCCCCAGTTCTTTAAGATGAAGAATCTTTTCAAGTAATTTTTTTGGGGGGGGGTTAGTTTTTGGAAGTGTGTAGTGTGTTACTCGGTTGGTTAGGAAAGGGGAGATGGTGAAATGTGTTCATCTTTTATTTTTAAATTTTTTGAAATGTGTTCATGTTTTAAAACATGTATTTTCTTTCTACTTCTTCCATGTTTTAAGGTCAGATGCAACTGTTTTATTATGTAGCTCACAATGCACAATTTATCAGAAAATGAGTCGATGCTGTATGTCTTCCAAATTTGTTGAAGCTGAACAAACTGGCTCCAAGAGTCAGTCAGTAGTCTGGATCCCTATTATATAAATTTTAAATGTATCAGTTGGGCATAGTCAAATCTTACTTTTGTTTTCACTCATCTGGCATCTGGGTTGGAGAGCACAGAGTTCACACTAGGGGCTTGGACACCTAGATGTCTACAGTGAGAGGCCAGTGGGGGGTCTCAGGGCCCCTGCCTGGTGTTTGGGTTGTGCTGCAGCCTAAAGGGAAAGGAGCAGCTTCGTGTTGCTTGGGCGGCTTTAGCATATACTACAGCATGGCACCTGGGGCTGGCTTAGGAACTGCGGGGAGCAGGCGGTTTCAACTTGCCTAGAGCCTGTGCACTGGAGAGCCTCAGGCCACTGCCAACCAATGTCCCCATTGGCTGACAGTCTTGCCTTTGTAGATAATCAGTCCAGGCACGTCCAGGTTGTCTGCCTTAGCATCTTGCCTACAAGGGGCCCTGGCTTCTGTCAGTTCTGTGGCTCCCGATATTCTTCCTTCTTGTTTAAAAGTTGCTTAGTCCCTTTCAACTAACGAACACCCAAGTGGTACAGGTGATTAGGCTCACGTCTGCTACCATTTTATTTCTTCTTGAGTTTTCCTGTATTTTTAACTCTCTTTACATATTTTGAAGTCATGTGATTCATATTCGTGTTAATTATGTCTATTGTGAACATGAAATGACTATTCCTTTTCCACCTTGTTATTTTGTTATTAAAATTGCCACCATGGTTTTCTTTTTGGATGCATTAGCAAAATTTCTAAATTGTGTGTGCTTGCCTTAGTTGTTTAGGTGCTTAGATTTAGTTATTGAACCCAATCAGATTTTTATTTTTTTTTGGATAATCTAATAGGAAAGTTTTATTTGCAACTTTGTTAAAATTACAATTATATGATCTTTTGATCACTTTGTGTGGTATATTTTGTCTTCTCTGTTTCCTTTTCTTGTCTTTATTGCTTGGATTATGTTTTCTCTCTTCTAGTTATTTGGAACATTAATACTTTTATTTTCTTACCCCCCTGATCCTTAGCCGAATAGTGTCTTTTTAAAAAAAGAAATATTTTTGTAAACAGGGTTTAGACTTACATTATTGTTAATGCACTATTATGCTTACAGTAGGCATCCTCTCTGGATTATAAAAATTGGCCTTTGCTTGCAGTTTGTTTTTGTTTCTCTTCAGTTTTATATTACTCAATTTACAAAATATGTAAACATGGAAGAGCTGCGTGTCCTCCCTTTTTCCTTCTTGGGGTGGCCTTTGAGCATTCAGGCTGTGTGGTCTTGGCTCTCTTATGTCAAATCCCCTAGTGCCTCCAGTCTTGTGGCTTCTCTGTTACCAGTAAGCACCAGTGATCCCAGACAAGGGACCCCCTGAAGGGCAAATGCCTTCTTTTTCTACCAGAACCTGGAAGAAGGAATAGAGAAGAATCTTCACCCCTTCAACCTTCACCAACCCACCACAATAGACTGGGCTGCACAATGTGTTCTTTTAAAATTCAGTATACTTTTTGAATAAGTATTTACATATGTGTTATAAATTACAAAGGTAAGAAAAGGCATGTGATAAAAAAGTGTCTCTTATCCAATTCCCTTCCTTGGAGACGGTCTCTGCTACCAGCATGTACAGAGTTCGTTCAGATTGTCTTTAGGTTTATCAGCTCCCAGCAGCAGATGTGATGTGACCTTCTGTGGAAGGGATGCAGTGAACTGTGACAGTTGGATCTAAAATCTGCCCTGGCTTTCCTTCTTTCATAAAGACCAAAGACTGCATTTTTAGCCGGAAACTTCACAGACTTCATTCGAAGTGCAGGTATACCTGGCATTATTTGCACTAATGACGTGTTGAATGATCACTAATCTCTAATCCCACTATGCTGTATGAGTTTTCATAATTAACCAGAGTAGGTCTCATAATTTTTGACAATATTTACATTTCAGACTGATAATTTTTCAGCAAGAAATCTTTTTAACATTGGATCACAGAAAATAAACTGCACCTAAGAGAACAGAGCATAAGTACATTTAATTTTATTTTGTGGTAGGCAGAATAATGGCCTCCCAAACACGTCTTTGTCTTATTCCCCGGGACCCATGAGTGTCTTAGGCTGCATAGCAGGAGAATTAGGGTTGTAGGTAGAATGAAGGTTGCTACTCTGCTGACCTTAAAATAGGTAGTTTATCTTAAATTACTGGTGGTGGGTCCAGTGTCATCACAGGTTGCCTTAAAAGTGGGAGAGGGAGACAAGGGAGAAACGGACGGCAGCCTGAGAAGGACTCGGATCCATTAACACCGCTGGCTTTGAAAATGGAGCCATGGGACCATGAGCCCAGGACAGCGGCAGCATCTAGAAATAGGAAAAGGGGCGGAAACAGATTCTCCCCTAGAGCCAACAAAGGGAACACTGTTCTGCCAACACCTCGATTGTAGCTCAGCGAGTCTTATTTTGGACTTCTGATCTCCAGAACTATAAGATTATTAGTTTGTGTTTTAGGTCACTAAGTTTGTGGTCATTTATTACAGGAGCAATAGTAAGGGGAATATTACTCAGTTTGGTTTATTAACAGGTAGTTTCCTCACTGGCCTCCCTGGGTTATACTGAATATACGACATGCCCTAGCTTCTCTCGTGAGCAGAAAGGTGGAGATTTACAACACAGGACGTACAGGTCCAAGTGTCAAACACAAAAAATAAAACGAACAACCTGGGTTTCTTACTCGCCTTTTAGCACACCTTGTAGTTGTTTGTTCAAAGGCAGACATGCTGTATTGGGTAAGAGAAGCTGAGGTAAATAGACCTCTGGTGAGAGGGTTTATATTTTTCTGGCGAGGAGTTAGATTGTGTTTACTGCTTTCTGTAGGTTTGTAAACTTCAGTTCCCTCTAATGTCCTTGTTTTTTTGTTTTATTGTCTTGTGTTTCTCTAGGAACTCCTTAAGTAGAATATGGGCCTCCCAGTGCTTCCGACTGTAGCCCTGTAATTATCCGGGAGCCGTGCTGCTGGCGTGGTCAGGCTGCAGGCAGGAGACGTGTGGGCTCTAACTTTTGCCAGTGCCTCCCAGTGCTCCCCCACGCCTCATGAGACAGGAAGGCTAGAGGACACTGGAACGGGGTGTTGCCCTTTTGCCCAACTGGTTCGGCTCTGATGAAGCGGCTCCCCCTGAGGGCAGGCAGAGAACAGCATGGTGCTTTTGTTCCTCTCCTTTTCCCCTGCTGGAAGTCAGAGGAGACTTTCTCAATCTTCCCCGTGGAAACCCGGTGGGGCTCCTGGAGCCAAAACTCATGAAAGAGGGGGGCCCATCCATCTAAGCTTGGGCCCCCAGAAGTTTTTAACTCTTGCGCTAGTCCGCGCTCTGTTTCAGTGTTTTATCCATTTCTGTTTATTTTCCTCCCAGATCCTGGGAAGCGGTGATTTCCTGCCTTTGCCTGTGTCTCCAGTTTGGGGCATGTCTGGGTCCCCTGTGACCTCAGTGCTCTGATGGCTCTAAAAAGAATGGTCAGTTTTCAGTTTGGCCTTTTTCTTGTTGTGCGTGTGGAGTGGTCACATGTCAGAGCAGAAACCGGAGATCAAATGAACTTTTTGATACAAACTCGAGCCTGGGGTGCCTGGGTGCCTCAATTGGTGAAGAGTCTGGCTCCTGATTTTGGCTCCAGTCATGATCTCAGGGTTCTGAGATTGAGCTTTGCATAGGGCTCTGCACTCAGTAGATTGAGATCCTCTCCCTCTCCCTCTGCCCCTCCTCCCACTTGGGTGTGTGTGTGTGTGTGTGTGCACGCGCACTCTTAAAAAAAATAAAACTCAAGCCTTTCTTAAACTTAGAGAATGATCTCTCTTCCTTGTGCTTTTTGATTGCCCTCTGGAATTTCCCCTCCTTCCCCCCATATGTTTCTGTGTATCTACAATATATTCAAAAATATTATCCATTATTTTTTTTTACTCACTATTTTAATCTTCAAACTATTTCTTTCTCAATTCTGGGAGACTTTCTTGAAATGGTTTTCCCTCCCTCCCCTCTATTTTTAAAGTAGGCTTCATACCCAGTGTGGAGCCCAACATGGGGCTTGAACCCATAACCGTGAGATTAAGACCTGAACCAAGATCAAGAGTCAGACACTCAACCAACTGAGCCTCCCAGGTGCCCCGAAATGTTTTTTTTTTAAAGATTTTATTTATTTATTTGACAGAGAGAGAGAGAGAGAGAGCATGAGCCAGGGGGAGGGGCAGAGGAAGAGAGAGAAGCAGACTCCCTGCTGAGCAGGGAGCCTGTTGTAGGACTTGATCCCAGGACCCTGAGATCATGACCTGAGCCGAAGGCAGACGCTTAACCGACTGAGCTGCCCAGGTGCCCCCGAAATGTTTTTTCGTATTAGTCATAAGGAATTGGCTCACATATTTATGGAGGCTGAGCAGTTCCAAGATCTGTGATCTGCAGTCCTGAGAACCAGGAAAGCTAATGATACGAATTCCAGTTCAGGAGAAGACATGCCTGACTCTGAGAACATCAGGCAGAGAGCAGATTCTCTCTGGCTCAGCCTTTTGTTCTCTTCAGGCTTTCAGTGGATTCCATGAAGCCTGCCCACATTTGGGAGGGCAGTCTGCTGACTGAAGTGTTAACGTCACCCAGAAACACCCTCACAGGCACACCCAGAATAATGTTCAATTCAATCTGGGCACCCCCTGGCCCAGTCTGGTCGACAGGTAACATTAGCTGTCACAGACTTCTGAATTAGAAGTTACCGGAATTCATTTTTCTGCAGCATTTACTCTTCCACATACCATCTCCAAAGCATCTTTAACTTGGCTGCTGCAGATACTATTTGTTGCTGTTTTTACCAATCTCACATTGCCCTTCACAGCCAGCCCCTGCGGTGTTTCACTGCTGTCACAGTAGTTACTCTGTTTCCTGTAGTAGTGCCTTGCTGGCCATCGACTCCACACTTCAAGCTCTAGGCGCTCTGCTGCATCTTTAAATAATAATTCATTACACTTCCTAAGAACCCTATGAAAGTGATATTATTTTGATTCACACTCCAAACGGAGGAGTCACTGGTTGTAGATAAGTTGAGCCACTTGCCTGCAGTCACCTGGCTGCCTCGTAGGTGAGCTGGGGCTTGGGTCTCTCTCACCGCTTGGCCTCTGACGACAAGCATCACTTCCTCTTCTGTGCAGCTGTTGCCACAGCCGCCAAAAATAGCTAACATTTACTGAGTGTCCATCATGTTCCAGGTCCTCTTCTAGACATTCAAAATCCACTAACTTACCCGAGCAGCCACTTATGAGGTAGCCACTGGCTGCCCCCGGTTTACAGGAGAGGCGGAGACAAGGCTCAGAGAGACTGAGTCCCAGGCGCTGGCACGTCATGGAGCTGAGCCCTCATTGAGATGAGAAGTTAAAGAGTTTCTATGGTCTCCCCTGTTGCTCGGAGTGTGTGTGTTAAAAGAGGGCATGCGCTCCCGTTTCTCACATGCATCTATCTCTTTACCCATTCATTTTCTTCTCCCTTGTACTTCAATGTTATATGTTGAGAGACTACTTATTGTTCTAGGTCCTGGGATGCAACTGTGCCCCTAAGGAATTTCTATTCCCGGAGAGAGTGAGTTGACCTGGGAACAATGGTGGGTTTGAGGTGGGTGTTACATTAAGGTGTGAATTTGTGTGAGAGTGCTTTCCATGTTTTGCTTCCTGTTTTCAGCTCCAGCCATGTAGCCAAGCCCTTTATTCCTGCTGCAGGGATTGTATGCTGCGTGGGGTGCAGAGTCCCCCTAGCGTCTTTGGGAGCAGGAGTTGAAGGAAGTGGCAAAATCTCAGAGAGGATAGCTCTTTGGTGTAGAGGCATCGCAACCTTCCCAGAAGGGGTCTCGCTCTACGTGAAGTGGGGCTTCCATGAGGCTGGGCAGCGTGGCGTGGGGACCACGGACCTGGCACCACCTTGGGCATTTGTATGGGGAGCCAGTAATGGCTGAGACTGAATTTCTCATCCGCCTGTGGGATCAGCTTCACTGAATAAAGAAATGGATGTTTCTTGTGCACCTGGCATGGTGAGCTGCAGTTCACAGCCACCTACTATGGCATCTGGGCCATCCCTGGGATAGCGAAGAATGTTTATGCTGTGCACGCCTGCACTCATGGTCTGATGACAGCACTGCGTTCGTTTTGATGGTTTGGCTGAGATCCCGCTGGAGAATTGGCAAGCAGAAAGAAGGGGGCTCTCAGAGTCTCTGTTGGGTACCGGATGAGACTGAGTTCAAAAGACTAAATGGTTTTGTGCACTGGTTAGATATGGGGGCTGGGAGAGTGGAGAGGAGGTAAATCACATATTTGGCAAGGTTGAGGAGATTGATTTTTCTCATTCCCAGCAGGCAGTGCCCTGTGCCTGGAAGGTAGGTACCTGGATCCTAACATGGCCCTAGCCTGGTTATACCATTAAGGCCTAAGGCCAAGCAGTTGCCCACTATTGTGGGGATACCTATTTTGCTGTGATAGAAATGAGCCCATTAGAAACCATGGGTGTTTTGGGGAGATAAAAGCTCTGATTTTGTCCCAGGAGAGCAGTCTTTGAGCCTTACTGGGGCCCATTTCTGAGGTGCAGCAGATGGGTGGCTGAGAGACTGTGAAATCCCAAGGGTGAGGTCCTCAGGCCTCCAGGCTCTTGGAGCAAAGGTTCAGTTGCTGAGCCCTGCTCCTTAGAGCCAGAGCAGGCTTTCAGGGGGCTGCAACCCTCAAGAGCATACAGCTGGCTGTTGAAAGGGGTCTGCACCTACAGGTGAGGAGAGAGGGGGTAGAAGGCCTTTCCTTGGAGAGTTTACAAGAAAGGCCTGTACATTCACAGTAGGCGTTGACAGACTTGTGTGGCATATCCCATCCCAAGTTCTACCTGACAGACCCTCATACCTCCCAGCCCCTGATACCATAAAGACTGGGTACTAGTGGGTGAAGGGAACCAGTCAAAGAGGCTGGTTTTGGTGGCTCCAAAGCAGGTCCTGATAGAGTAGGCCAACAAATGGAGATGTGCTTCAACCTCCTGGGAAATGGGTTGTGGAGCCTGAATCCTGGGTGAGGGCGACCCTCAGTCTGTCATTGGTGGGGTGGCCTGGATGGTCTGGGGAGAGACCTGCTCGGGAGGGACGGCGAGGTGAGCCAGGTGGACCCGTCCTCAGAAAAGGTGGTCCTGAAGAGGCACTGCATGCCCATAAGGGGTATTTCACAGGGTTTTCAGCCATAGAGAGAAATTGTAGTTGGTGAAGTGGCTGAAGAGGACTTGGAGTGGGATTCAGTGTAGGTGTACTGAGTGTAGCCGGCTGGATACCACTGGAAGGAGCCTTCCAATGCTGTCTAGATGAGTGAGAGAGACTTCCTCTCACTCTGTGTGTGTGTGTGTGTGTGTGTGTGTGTGTGTGTGTGGCAGGTGTGTGGGGAGGTGGTGGTGCTGTTTGGGAGACAAAAGCAATGTGTGGGAAGTTCCAGAGGTGAGAAAAGGCAGCATGTGAGAGACCTCACCTGGCAATAAAAGGCCCCAAGAGGGTTGTAGGCATAGGAGTGATGTGGTCAGAAGAAGTTTAGACAACCCAGTGGGGAGGAGGGACACATGTAGACTTGCTGTGGAATTGCTTGGTAGATTAGAGGCTTGTGGACAGTGGGCCAGGCACTCTAGCCAGGAGGTACCTGGTTGCCGTGTTGTGTGGGTCATTCTCCTTGGCCGTGGGGCCCTCTGCTGACCTAAGTCCTGCTCCCATATTGCCTTTCCCGGAAGCACAGATGGGACCGAGGTTTGCCCTGTGTACTGGCTTCGCTTTTTCCAAGTAGTAGCTATCATGGGGGTCCTTTGGGTCGGGGGGTCCTTCCCGCTGAGGCAGCTGTTGAGGCAACAAATCAGTTACACCAGCCCCCTCCCTTTTGTGCCCCATATGCCGACCCCTGCTGAGATGCCCAACACCGTGAAGGTATGGAAGTTGAGGGAGACAGCCATTGCCCTGACTCTCACCAAGGATGCTGTGCTGCTGAGAACACCCATTCTGACTGGGTAAGGTCTTCTCTACTGGAATGTGCAAGGGGATGTCCCGCCAGGATGGGTGAGGTACTTTGCACCCTTGGGAGAGAGGGAACTGCTCCATCTCCACTGGGATCCTGTTGTCTTGCTGTAGCCAGATCTGTTGAAACCCACTATACGTGGAATGCACCACGCACCATTACAGAGGGGAGAGGGCGGGGGTCCCTGTCTGGCATATCCTGCCCTGGCCCACCTCCTCAGGCCTGACAGGGCTGCCTCTCTGGCCAACGTGGATGGTATGCACAACCTGATCGAGTTTCCAAAGCTGCCAACCTCCTTCTCCTGCAGGCCAGCTGGGTGTTCTGTTTTCCACCGATAACAATCGTTTGGCTGCTGTCTTTGTTCCCTCCATTGGCCTAGAAGCCTTTATAGCATAAATAGAAGCCCTTGCTAAATTCACCCGGTAAGTCTTAAATGAAAGCCAACAAAACCTCTCTCTCTCTTTTTTTTCATTCTCTTTATTCATGTTGGAATTTATTACAAAGCACACTTTAATTCTGATCCCCAGGAACATGAAGATGTTGGAACTCCAGAGATTAAATTTAACTTTTTTCATAGTACTCTACCCCTTGCTTCAAGGTTTTGGCTCATCTGGCCAAGCTAAACTACTGGTTACACTCCAGACATGAAACAGGATTGCTGCTTTCAGGCTGGTCCTAAGTGAGCAGCACTACGATGCAATCCACTGGTGCTCTCAGTATTTTTTTTTTTTTTATTCTGAAAAAGAGATTTGTACAAGATTTTTCTCAGTAATGAAAAAGAACCGAGAGGGCGCTAACTATTGATGAAATTTTTTTCCTCTAGCATGACTCACCATTTCTGGATCTTTATTACGAAAAGAGTGTTCCTTCAAATAAGAGAAGGGTCCACCCTACTCCCGTTTGACCTCATCTAAGTAATTACATATGCAAATACCCTGTTTCCAAATAAGATCATAGCCTGAGGTTCCAGGATGTGCATTTTTAAGGGGGGGCTGGGTGGGGGGACATAATTCAGCCTACTACAAGAAAGCCTCTCTTTACTGAACACTGAAATGTCTTTAACAAGAAAAGCTGTCTCCAAAATAGGACTGCCTTGGACATTATTGCTGCCTCGCAAGAAGGCACCTGTGCCGTTAGCCAAACAGAATGTTGTGTTCATACCTGATGAGTCTGCTAATGTATTTTCTTTACTAGATCACATGAGGACACAAGTGAATGCCCTGAGGGATTGGACCCCCCCCCCACCCCCCGCCTTACGCTTAGGGGACTTAAATCTGTTGTTCGGATCCTAGAGCTCTTGATGGAAAGAACTGTTCCTTGTTTGGGGGAATCATTATTTTACTCTGTGCTTTCTTACATGTGCCTATATTGTTGCTACAGTATCTGCCTCCACTGGAGCCCGAGGGCCACCAAACCAGCCATTTCCACACTAATGAAACTCCTTGCAACTGCTCAGGGCCCATTGTGAGCAAGGGGGATTGTGGGATTGGAGGAGCGGGTCATGAGAGGTGAAATTTTGGAGATCATCCAGTTGACCCATGAACTGGACAGGGCAATCAGAAGCTCCTCACCCCCTCCTCTGTCCTTGAAATGTACGTTCTGCCCACTTTTCTGACCGTGGGAGCCATTTTCAAGGATGCAGCCTTGAGAGGGCAGTGTGTTTTTGAGACCCTCTGGATGGTATATGTGGATGACCTGTTAAGGTCTCTCTATAAACCTTAAGATTCTGGCAGTGGGTGTGGAGATCCACTCATCTTGCAGCTGCCCAAGACAAGCCTTGTAAATTCCCTTGCTTGTTACACCTGCCACCTGCCAATCTGGAGTGGCCAGCCTCTTTGGTCTCTCCCTGCCCTCGGAGTACAGGGGGCCAGTTTCAGATTTCACCCAGGAAGCTCCTGACTTTACAAACCAACAGAGATTGAAGACTTGGTAGTAAGACCTGGACTGACCTGGGCTCCAGTCCTGGTCTTACCACTAACCAGCTGTGTAATTCTGAGCAAGACACTTCTGCTGTCAGCCTCCATTTCCTCGTGAAACAGGTAATAATCCCTTCCTCAGAATGGCAGATGCCTGAAAGACTGGCCCCCAGTAGATGCTCCAACACTTGGCTGTTTTAATTATTACTAGTGTTGGGAGTTAGTTGGACAGTGAGGTAATCCTGGCCAGGGTCCCCAACAAGAAAATACGGAGTCAGGACAGCTAAGATAAAACAGCACTAACATCCTGTTTCACAGCTTAGACAGGAGCGCACTAGCATTCTGCTTTGCTGCCTTTGCAGAACTGACTTCTGCAAAACATCCTAAAATAAGACAATTAACCACAAAGCACTTGTCACTATCACGGGCAAGGGGCAATTAAGACCTAAGCCCCCAGATGTCAGCAAAAAAAAAACCATTAGCATGATGACATTAACCTAATAGGTAGATAATATGACCAAAGTCCTGACTGGCACGACTCCCCACACCCTGGTTGCTTAAGATATTTCTGCAAAAGAGCTCATAAAAACTCCTAAACTTAGAAACTCCAGAGGCAACCCATTCCGGCACCCCTCCCCCTCCGGGAGCTTTGTACTATCGCTCAGTAAACTTTGCTCTGCTGACCACCACTCTTCGTCTGGCCTACCTCGTCTTTCTTCCAAGCGGCGTGACCAAGAACCATGGGCACTTAAGGCAGAGAAATCCTGGATCGCTAGCACAGGCAAACTTCCCCTAACTTACGGAGAACTGGGTAGGATTGCTGGCCTTTCTACAACTTCTGGCTTATCTCTACTTTATCTTGCTTCCTTTCCGGGCACGTTTAGGTCCAGGTGGGTCAGAAGCTTGTGTTCCTGGCTTTAAGATCAGTGTCATTTCTGGTACATTAAATGTGTTGGATTGGCCCCTTTATTCAGATCCCCGAGTTCTCACCCACCCTGGAGATAACAATAGCATTTTTGCCCCCAAGAAACACTACGAATTTGTAACCTTGCATCCTGTGGAGAAGCTGCTCATGGAATAGATTAAGCTAGGTTAGAATAGCTGGGCTCCACCGACCCTGAGGGGTCTGTGGGTGGGTTCAGGAGAACCATGTACTAGAATGGGGAATGATTGGAGCTTGACCTCTAACTGAAATACAGAATTTCCTTCAATTATAAATGGCGGTAGAAGGTCAAATACTGACCTTGGTAGTAGTATCGGAACCAGTGACTTTGTCACTTCTGGAAATCCTAGCTATCTGCATATCGAATCACAGTTGTCCCTGATTTCTCAAAATGTCATTTATTCCCATCACTATTTTTTATTTATGGTAATGAGGCTTTGTTATTTATTGTGTTAACGAAGCACGTATTTATATAGCCCCCACTTATTTAATAATTGGGTGGATAAATCTAGATATAATTTCTTTTCCTTATAATTCTATGTATTTTACCTATGAATTTGGGAAAAGGTCCCTTGGTATTATCTGCCAGTATCGTTTATGGCACAAAAGCTTTACTGAATTTCAAGCAGTGGAAAACTTTCTGGGTAAGAGCAGCGGTTTCCAGTCCCACCACAAGAGGGAAATATTTCCCCACTAATGGTTTAAAAAGAGCACAGCAGGGAATTTTCTGTATTCCTTTTTAACTCTTGTTCTAAAATTGGTTCAAGTTTTCTTCTTTACTGTTAGCAGTGTAACTGGGACCCAGAAATGAGGCTCTGTAGCTGACACCTTGCCAAGAGCTGAAGCATTCTTGTTCTGTGAATCCAGGCAGATGTGCTATGAACAAGCGAGCCTCCAGGCCTAGATGAGAACTGAGGTTTAATGCCCACTCACGTTGGCTGTCTTCCCAGCCCCCCCACCCCCGCAAGCCCCCAGCTTGTTAAGCCGACCCTGTACTCGGTTTGTTACTCTAGTAGGTACAGAGCCTCTATCAGAAACGGGGCATAAAGTTTGCCACGCAATCAACGGCTGTTAGGAGAAGGTGTTGTGTTTGTGCGGGAGGGAGGAGGGGACAGACCTTAACAGGCAGAGAAAGGCCATGATCCTATAACACAAATCTGAGGCCCCCGCCAGCCCGGCCACTTGCTTATGCAGGGGCTGCCCCCAGGGCTGATTTTAATGGGAACGATTTCACACGCTCCTTGTCCTTTGGCCACATCAGCGCAGAGGTCACTGCATATGTTCAAGGGCTCAGGATGGAGATCTAGAGTATCTAATTGCAAAGGGCAGCAGCCTCTTTCACAAGTCAGCATCGAACCAGGGAACAGCTCTGCAAACCCTCACTGGCGCAAACTGCGTCCCTGTGGGTGGGGTTGGTTACCGCTCCGCTGTTAGCTCTGGATCCCACCTCCCGCGGTGACTCTAAAAGTAACATTTGCGGCAAGACCTGCTTCTCTGACCTTTGAGGATTGTTGGCCTTTGCGTTTGCAGTTTTAATTACGGGCAGTACTGGTTCATTCCCTCATTCATGCGTGCATGCGGGCATTCATCCCCTGAGGACGCCATCTACTGAAAGCTGCCCTTCCAGGCGCTGTCCTGGGTGCTGGGGCCACAGGCGAGGTTCCCCTCCCCCACAACGCGGTGTCTCTATAGTGTGCCCCGGAGCGCTTGGCGCATGTAGGGGAAATGCGACCATTCTGAATACGGGTCTTTCTTTTCTTTTTAAAAAGATTTTATTTATTTGTCAGAGAGAGAGAGAGAGCGCGCACAAGCAGGGGGAGCGGCAGGCAGAGGGAAAAGCAGGCTTCCCGCTGAGGAGGGACCCCCCGATGCGAGGCTCCATCCAGGACCCTGGGATCATGACCTGAGCCAAAGGCAGACACTTAACAACCGAGCCACCTGAATAGGGGCTTTTCATATATGTCTGCTGCATGACCAACAGGCAAGTTGTTGATCTGCTCTGAGCCTCAGTTTCCTAAAATATAAAATGAGAGCGGGCACCTGGGTGGCTCAGTTGGTTAAGCGACTGCCTTCGGCTCAGGTCATGATCCCAGGCTCCTGCGATCGAGTCCCGCATCGGGCTCCCTGCTCAGCAGGGAGTCTGCTTCTCCCTCTGACCCTACCCCCCTCATGCTTTCTCTATCTCATTCTCTCTCTCAAATAAATAAATAAAATATTAAAAAAAAGTTTAAAAAAATATAAAATGAGAGTAATATTACCTACCTCATGAGAGTATTGTGAGAATTAAGAAAACAAAGCGAGTACAGTTAGCCCTGTGCCTGGCTGTTGTTACTAAGGATCAGAGCTCTGTTCCCAGAGCCTGTGGTGTTCCCCGGGGCGAGTATGAGCAGCCAGGAGTGGGGGCTGTGGCAGCATTCTGCTTTGTTTATGACATGGTATCTCCAATAAGCTAGGGAACTTAATGAATGCTCTTCATGAAAGTGCTTCATAGGTTTATTTTGTGTGGTGATAATGTGACAAAGTGGTCAAGAGCGTGGGCTCTGGAGCTGGGTGGCCTGGGCTGAGTCCCAGGGCTGACACTTCTTAGCTGCAAGACTTGAGCGAGTAACTGAGCCCCTCTGTGCATGGGTTTCCCCATAATTACAATAGGACTAGTGGTTAATCTGCACATGAAAAGCACTTAGAGTGGTCCTTGGAAGCATTCACAATGATGAGCTGTTACTATTTTGGTATTGCCCAAGGCAACTTGTTAAATGTTTTCTCATGACAAAGTTAAAGGGTTGTGAGAATCTACTACACAGTTGAGACTAGTGGTCTCATGTCCCTGGACCCTGTATCCTTGATATTCTATGGTGAGTGGTAGCAGTGGATGAGCAATGGTGGGGTGATGTTGCAGAAGGTCATGGAGAAGACGTGACCATGGGTTGACAGGCGAGCTGCCCGTGGGCAATCAGAGAGTCCTCACCCCTCCCTGTCCTTGGAGTATACCATCTGCTCACCTTGTCCACGGCGGGGGCTGTTTTCAAGGATGCAGCCCTGACAGAGCACTGTATTTTTGAGACCTTCTGGTTGGTATACATGGCTGAGCCCCGTTAAGGCTTCTCTAGAAACCTTAAATTTCTGGTCGCAAGTGTGGGGGTCTGCTCATCCCCTGGCTGCCCAAGAGAATCCTCATAAGTTTCCTTGCTTGTCAGACTTGCCACCGGCCAATCTGGAGTGGCTGGCCTCTTTGTTCAGTCTCCCCCTGCTTTGTATGCAGGGGTGGACTTCGAGCCATCATGTGGGGGTGAGGGTGGCCGGTGATGATGGATGGGTGTTGGGGGGAGTGATGGTGGGTAGTTGCTGGTAGTCGAGGTGAGGGGGTGATGGAGCAATGGGGGCAGTGGTAGGGGGGCACTAGGAGGACTAGGTGGTGAGGTAGTAGGACAGACCCTTCTCTGATTCCTTGGAGGCCGTCCATGCGTGGCTAATATCAGGAACTAGCTGTGTCCCTGACCATGCTCCCAGAGGGACCCGTCCTGTGTGTGTTCGAAGCACAAGCAGCAAGATCAATGCTGGCATGTGATGTAAGAACTTGTTTCATTCATTTTTGGATGCTTTATTTTATAGTCTCACTTCCTCCACCATTTTTTCCCCCTGAGAACCACAAGCACTTTAAAGATATTGCATAAATGTTTCTTATAATATCCCTTTGATTTTGGGGTCAAATAAAAGAACTCCCCTTTAGGGGTGACAGGTCACATGTTTCTTAAACTATTGAGAAGTGGCATCTGGTTTGCAAGTCTTCTTGTGGCTGGCAGAATTAATTTGTACTGAAAAAATGGACCATGTTGTTATATTCCAACCTCCCCTCATCTATGGAAAAAGAGAGAAGAAAATATCTTTCTTTCCTTTGATTTCAGAGTCCTGCTGGGCACCTTGTCTCCTGTGTATTTGTCTGTGAGCCCAATTCCTTCCTGATGAGAGCAGGGTCCTGGGATGGGGGGTGAGGCTGCAGCAGGAATGAGGACACGGGGGTCCTGAGATGGGGCTGGGGGGTCTGAGGCTGCAGCAGGAGTGAGGACATGGGGGTCCAGGGATGGGGGTGGGGGGTCTGAGGCTGCAGCAGGGGTGAGGACACGGGGGTCCTGGGATGGGCACTGAGGCTGCAGCAGGAGTGGAGACACAGGGGTCCTGGGATGGGAGCTGAGGTTGCAGCAGGAGTGAGGACACGGGGGTCCTGGGATGGGAGCTGAGGTTGCAGCAGGAGTGAGGACACGGGGGTCCTGGGATGGGGCTGGGGAGCTGAGGCTGCAGCAGGAGTGAGGACACGGGGGTCCTGGGATGGGGCTGGGGGGCTGAGGCTGTAACAGGAGTGAGGACACGGGGTTAGAGGTGAAGTTTTCATTTGAAACTTAGGTGAGTGAGTGGTACGTGCACTGCCCTTGCCAACTAGGGAACCATTTTGGACAGAAAACAACGGGGACACCTGGGTGGCTCAGTCGGTTGGGTGTCTGCCTTCGGCTCAGGTCATGATCCTGGGGTCCTGGGATCGGGCCCCGCAATGGACTCCCTGCTCAGTGGGGAGTCTGCTTCTCCCTCTCCCTCTGCCCCTCCCCCTGCTTGTGTTCTCTCTCTAATAAATAAAATCTTAAAAACAAAAAACCTTAAAAAGAAAGAACACAACCATAACAACCAAACCTGATATTTTCAACCATTTAAAAAAATTTACTCCCAACTCCCAGTAAAGCTGGGAATCATGACATTTTCCTTGGAAAGAGCAGCCGCCATTTCTCGCAGAGTGCCTGTGGCCTGTGGCGTGGGAGGTGCGCGCGCGGACAGGCGACTTGCCTCCAGGCTGCTGTGTTCCAGCTCAAGAAGAAACAAAAGGGGACACTTCAGGACGCGCTTATCTCCACAAAGGCTGCTTCTGCAAACTGCTAATTGTGCATGTTAAACAGGAACCAGAGGCTCTGGGCAGCCTCTCCGACTCCTCTTTGCAGATGTTTTATGGAGGTGATTTAAACCTTAGGACTCTTCGTTTCCTCCCTCTGGTGAAGGATCTGGGTGTTATCAACTCATTAACTCGTGTTCCTGTTATTTGCCTGCCGTTGCAGTCCTTGCTTTCAATAAAGTGGCATAGCACCGTTGGGAGATGCTAAAGTCACAGAGGTGGCCTCGATGGATGATCAACAGTGATGGCAACTTGGCCAATTTAAGAACAGCATGGAAGGCAAAAATGAGAAGCAGTAGCTGAAGCGCTGATGAAGAGCGAGTTTCTCATTGTCCTGTCTTGTGGCTCCACCTGAGACGGGGGCTGAGAAAGACAAGGGGTTAGGAGCAATTTGGTGCTTGGTTCAGAGATTCTCAGGGGCTTGTCTGTGCCGCTCTGGGGTGTGGAGTCTCGGGATATTTATTCAACTGCCATCCCAGTGGCCTGCTCAGGGAATAAACAGTCTTATGGGAGAGATAGAGGGACAGTTACAGCAAGAAGGGCAACACAGGAAGAAATGTAGCAACAGGGTGTTGTTCTGAATAGGGTTGATGCTGGAAATCTACACAGGTAACACAGAAATACATGAGGGATACGTTTTGTTCTGCTGGATTGGAGAAGGTCAGAGAGGAAGGGATGGTCAATGGCCACCTGCCAGGAACACACGTGTAGTTAAAGTTGGGTTCGTAACTTGCTACACAAAAGGAGAACACACATGACGGACAAGCATGGAGTGTTTGGGTCAGAGGGGGCTCAGAGGGGCCTAATAGACGATCTGGGCTTTTGTTTGGTGATTTGAGTACAAGGAAATGAGGGATGTTTTCTGGAATGGTGGTGTTAGAAAGCAGGGCAACTTGGTAACTGGGCATCTTAATACTTTTGATCTAAGAAGTGGGAGGAATGGAATGGGGTTAGAGATATCACTGGAAAAGAAGCAATAGAGATTCATGTTGGGGTGCCTGCATGGCTCAGTTGATTAAGCATCTGCCTTTGGCTCAGGTCATGATCCCAGGCCCCTGGGATTGAGTCCTGCATCAGGCTCCCTGCTCAGCAGGGAATCTGCTTTTCTCTCTCCCTCTGCCCCTTCCCCTGCTGGTGCTCATACTCTCTCTCTCTCTCTCAAATAAATAAAATCTTTAAAAAAATAGAGACTCATATTAGCCTAGGAAGGGGATGTTTGGTCATTTTTGTGGTTGCACAGTGTCTTCATTTATCTCTGCTCAGGGATGATTAGAGAGTGGTATTGTTTTTGTCTTGTTGGAGTTCTCCACTGATGTTGATATTCTGTGAAATTGCTTTTTCATCAGGGGAACATCACAGCCTAGTTGGTAAAACTAGGCCAACTACTAGATAACATCTCTCAGGGCTGCTTTTCTCAAAATGCTTGATTTGGGCACTGAAGGATGAATAGGAGTTTCCCAGATCAGAAAGGGAGGGTATCATTGGCAGAGGGGGTATAGCTGGAGAAGAGAGAGGGAGGCACTGAATATCACAAGAGGCTGAAGACACTGTGAGTAGTTCAGGATGCTGGAAGTGAGGGTGTGTGTGGAGAACCAGAGAGAGGAATGCCGAAGAAGAGTCAGACCGGGCCAGATGTGGAAGGCCTGTGGATCTGGCTAAGGAGCTCAGACTATATCCTTTGGCCATCTTTAGCTGAGTGCTCAACTCAGAGCAGCTGGCCAAGAGATGTTTGTTGAATTGGGGTGGACTTGATTTTCCTTGTGCACACTCTTCTCTCTCCCACACCATTTATTACCATCAGAGCCAAAAAGAAGCTACCTGAAGAAGGGATATCCTTCTAGGAGTACGAATACCCTTTTCTTACAGTAACTCGTAGAATACTATCATCACAGAGCTGGAAGCACTCTCCTTTTGCAAAGGGGGACCTGAAGCCTGCCGTGGTAAAATACTTGCTAAAGTTTTCACAGCAAACCGTGAAAGAATGAGGACTTGAACTCACATCTCCTTCTTCTTTGTCTCTGCCCTTGTCAGTACAGCCAACGCATGCCTCAGTCAGGCAGAACTTTCCTAAATTAATGCTTACACACCTCTAATAAGTCTTGGGGCTCCCCATGGCTCAGTCACTGCAGAGACCCTCCCTCCCCTAATACACAAGAGCAAAATCCAGCAGCCAGAAGTAATTAAGAAGGAATTCCATTCGTTACGTGACTCTGTTAAAGAACTTGAAGGTGACATGATTCATGAGTTATAGTAACACCTCTCAAAGGCTCTTTCCTCCACTCTGCTCAGCTTCTCCAGATGTTCTCTTGTGCCAACACCCAAACTACTTCTCTAACCACAGTCTGGAGCTGCATCTTTTCTGGCTTTGTCCTTCTTCTTGTCTAGTTCTCTATTAAATCAGTGGCCTGGCCTCTCTGCCCATAGCCTCCTTGCCTTCTTCCTGTCTCTTAGGACACATCCCTCCTCTGACATCAGTCAGGGCTGTGTCTGGTTGCATGTTGCAGAACATGGTTAAAACAAGTAAGAGGTGTGTTTTTTCTCCCCAGGCAAGAAGTCCATAGGAAGGTGCTCCCTGGCTGGTTCAGCAACTCCTTCTGCTTTTCTGCTCTGCCATTTATGGTGTATAGCTTTCTTCTTCCTTCTCATAGATGCATGCTCTATCTTTAGGCATCATATTTACATTCAAGGGGGAATGTCAAAGGCAAAAGACATATGCCTGCTGAATACTTCTTTTTATCAGGAAAACAGCTGATTGATTTCCCAGAAACCACATCCTGTAGATTTCTACTTACATCTCATTGGCCAGAAATGGTCACATGGTCATCACTAGCTGTAAGGGTGCCCGGGAAGGTAAGTATAACTGGTCACCTTGCAACACTGAAACAATAATCAAGGTCATGTTACTAAAAAAGGGAAAAATAGACATTGGGTAAGAGGCTGGCAATGTGTGGCATACTCATCTTTTAGATTTTTGCATCACAAAAGGCGTGGGGGCTGATCTGACAAAAACAGAACTCTTCTCCATGCTGGGAAGGGAGTAAGAAGCTGATGAGGCAAAGTTATTCACAAGTGAATTAATATTTGCTTAAATGAGTATGATCCATTCCAGAGTGCATTGATTTGTTTTCATTTTGCAAATTTTTAACCTGTAAAAATAAGTTGGAAATCTAAAGACATTTATGAAAATTTGTCTATAGGCAATTTTTTTCTTAATGCATTATACCCAACATTAGGCTTTACTCTGAGAGATCTCAATTCCGAAAAGACAAGTTTCCAAATACAGTCTACAAGTTTCCAAAAACAACAAATATAGTTGTTTTTCTCTTATTATGCACTAAAATAAAATAATTACAGAGAATAAAATCACCAAGCTCTTGGAACTGTAATTTCAATTCTCATCTTTGTCGGGTTACAAATAGGCATTTAAGTTAATTACAGTGGGCATGTTCCATTTGGTAGTGATCTGTTCTTTTCTATTGAACATTATTTTATAAACACGATTTTATGGCTGACAGTTCAACATAGTTATTTTAGCAAAAATATAATATGCAGATATGCTATAGATGACTTAGGCATTCCCCTTTGGTCAGAAATATTTTTAAAAATATTTAACAACTGATATGTCATTAACATTAAGCAATCAGAATAGACCAGTCTATAGAAGCAGAGCAAGTCCTGGAGGCCCCTGCTGGACCAAGCATCAACTCTTTTGTTGTTGGAATGTAGAGCAGTCCAGGGGTCCATTTGTTAATGGTGGGGGATTAGTGAATATTTACTAACTGATACAGAAGAACTCTAACAGTTTAATAACAAGTCTTATCAGTTAGCTTATGCTGTGTAACAAACTTTAAAAAAATGCATTTAGCTCATTCTTTGCATTGGTAATTTGTGATGGGGTCAGGTGAGTGATTTTTCTGGTCTTGACTAGGTCAATCATGTGTCTGCGGTCTCCTGCTGGACAGTTAGATAATCTGTTCTGGGTGTTGCAGGGTTACCTGGCATGATGGGGGTGACTTGGACATGTATATTTTACCCTCCAAAAGGCTAGCCTGGGTTTTTCACATGGCTGGATGGAGTTGTAAGAAAACAAGCAACTTTTTGATTTGGATTTTGTTTTTGATTTTCCATTTTGTGCTATCTCTGTCTCTTTTCAAAAAATAGTTTATTTGAGCTAAAAACAAAGCAAAAACAATTCACCCCCCCTCCACCTCTGGCAATCACCAATTGTTCTCTGTATCTATGAGCTTGGTTATATATAATCAATATATAAATATATATAGATTTAGCTTCCACATATAAGAGAGAGCATATGGTATTTTTTTCTTTCTCTTTCTGACATGTTTCACTCAGTTTTAATGTCTTTAAGTTCTATCCACATGGTCACAAATGGCAAGATTTCATTTTTAATGGTTGAATAATATTCCATTGTGTGTATATGTGTATATGTGATATACATATCACATCTTCTTCATCCACTGATGGACACTTAAGTTGTTTCCATATCTTGGCTATTGTAAATAATGCTGCAATGAACATGGAAGCGCATATGTCTTTTTTTTTTTAAAGATTTTATTTATTTATTTGACAGAGAGAGATAGCAAGAGAGGGAACACAAGCAGGGGGAGTGGGAGAGGGATAAGCAGGCTTTCCTCTGAGCAGAGAGCCCGATATGGGGCTCAATCCCAGGACCCTGGGATCATGACCTGTGCCAAAGGCAGATGTTTAATGACTGAGCCACCCAGGTGCCCCTGCATATGTCTTTTTGAATTAGTGTTTTTGTTTTCTTTGGATAAATATCCAGAGGTAGAGTTGCTGGATCATATATGATAGTTCTATTTTTAATTTTTTGAAGAACTTTCATACTGTTTTCCATACTGGCTATACCAATCTATGTTCCCACCAACTGTGCACAAAGGTTCCCGTTTTCCACATCCTTGCCAACACTTGTTATTTCTAACTTTTTTGATAAAAGCTCTTCCAACAGGTATGAGGTGGTATCTCATTGTGGTTTTGCATTTCCCTGGTGATTAATGATGTAGGCATCTTTTCACATACTTGTTGGCCATCTGTTTGTCTTCTTTGGAAAAATGTCTATTCAGATCTTCTGCCAATTTTTATCTTTTTTATTTTTAAAAATTTTAAAAAAGATTTTATTTGTTTTTTGAGAGAAAGAGAAAGAGAGAGAGAGAGAGAGAGAGAGAGCATGAGCGGGGGAGGGGCAGAAGGAGAGGGAGAAGCAGATTCCATCTGAGCATGGAGCCCAACACGGGGCTCCAACCCAGGACCCTGAGATCATGACCTGAGCCTAAGGCAGATGCTTAACTGACTGAGACACCCAGGCTGCAAGGCTGCCCGGGAAGGTAAGTATAGGCACCCTTGTATCTGCAACTTTAATAAAGTTGGTTATCAGTTCTAACGGTTTTCTGATGGACTCCTTAGGGTTCTCTATATATCATCTGCAAATAGTAACAGTGTTCCTTCTTCCTTCCCAATTCAGGTGCCTTGCATTTCTTTTTTCTTTTTCTTTTTTAAAGATTTTATTTATTTATTTGACAGAGAGAGACATAGTGAGAGAGGGGAACACAAGCAGGGGGAGTGGGAGAGGGGAGAAGCAGGCTTCCTGCTGAGCAGAAAGCCCGATGTGGGGCTCAATCCAAGGATCCTGGGATCATGATGAGCCGAAGGCAGATGCTTAATGACTGAGCCACCCAGGAACCCCATATTTCTCTTTTATTATTCAATTTTTCTGCCTGGGATTTCCAATATTATCTTGAATAAGAGTGGTGAGAATGGAGATCCTTGTCTTGTTCCTCATCTTAAAGAGGAAATATTTTAGTTTTTCCCCATTGAGTATGATGTTAGCTGTGGGTTTGTCATAAACAAGCTTTATTATGTTGATGTATGTTCCCTCTATACCTGCTTTATTGAGAGTTTTTGTCATAAATCGTTGCTGAATTTTGTCAAAGGCTTTAACTGCATCTATTGAGTTGATGATGTAACTTTTGTTTTTCATTATATTAATGTGATTATTACATTGACTGCTTTGCCAAGGTTTAGACACAATGAAGAACTGAGGCAATGTTGGGCAAGATTTACCTACACAAAGCCATTCCTTCAAGATTAGGAGAGGTGTTTGTTTCATCTATTGTATAAAAACCAATTCAGAGAGTCAAGCAAAATGAAGAAACAGAGGAATATGTTCCAAAGGAGACCAAGGTAAAACCTCAGAAAAAAAAGCATAAATGAAATAGAGATAAGTAATTTATCTGAGAAAAGTTCAAAGTAATGTCATAAGATACTCACCACATGGGAAGGAAGAATGGATGAACACAATAAGAGCTTCAACAAAGAGATAGAAAATATAGGAAAGTACCAAAAAGAAGTCAGATGGTTGAAGGATATAGTAACTGAATTGAAAAAATACACTAGAGTGTTCAACAGCAGACTGGATGAAGCAGAAGAAAGGATCAGTCAACTCAAAGACAGGACAGTGGCAGTCACCCAACCACAGTAGCAAAAAGAAAAAAGGGTGAAAAAAGTGAAGATAAGCTTAAAAGACTTATAGGACAACATCAAATGGAATAATATTCCCATCAAAGGGCCCCCAGATCAGCTCTTGTTGAAGCAGCTTATTATATTTTTAATAGCTCCCAGTAGCTGAGGATGTGCTACAACATTGTTTTATTAAAAAAAAAAAAAAGAAGCCTACCCCTCAAGCCATGGTCATAATGATTAGCTAATAGATCTTCTTCACAGATGGTCTGAACCCCTGGCTCTGTTACCTCCTCTGTGCCCTGGGGGGTGGGAGCTATTTAAGCAATCTTTCTTCACCAGTTACAGTCCTGTGAGGCCTGCAGGTGTAAGCCCCACTGGCCACTAAAGCCACACAATATAGAGGTGTCTCCAGATGGCAGTTGCAAAAATCAGGGTGCCAGACAGGGGTATGACCTCCTTTCTGGGTGACACCAATCATTACAGTTTCATGGTACCAGGAATCCAAACTCCCTTGGCCTTCAGAGCCAGGCAATCAAGAGGTGTCCCCTAGGTTGGAGCTGTAAAAATCAGGGCACCAGCTGCATGTAAAAGCTCTCCTCTGGGAGATACTAGTTCTGTAACATGTCAAAGGGAGCATGAAGATAGTACTTGCCAGTCTCCATTCCTGGAGAGTATTCTAGCAGGATCCTGTGTATGTCTTAAAAGTTGAGATGCTCAACATGGGATTTGAACCCTTTGCTCCTCTGGGAGAAGCTCTGGGGTTTTGAGTTTCCTCCTAGTTGTAGGATATGTGTCAGGGGTGGAGTTTATGGTGAGATTGTGTTCCAGCTTCCATTTCCACTTCCTTGTGGTTTTTTTTTTTTTGTTTGCCCAATGTGTAGTTGTCACTCAGCCAAACTTCAGTGTTTTTTTTTTTTTTTTAAAGGAAATTGCATCAGGGATGCCTGGGTGGCTCAGTCGTTAAGCGTCTGCCTTTGGCTCAGGTCATGATCTCAGAGTCCTGGGATCGAGCCCCACACTGGGCTCCCTGCTCAGCAGGAAGCCTGCTTCTCCCTTTCACACTCCCCTTGTTTGTGTTCCCTCTCTCGCTGTCTCTCTTTCTGTCAAATAAATAAATAAAATCTTAAAAAAAAAAGGAAATTGCATCATATGGAGTTGCAGACTCAGTGTGTTGGTGGGAGGACATGAGTTCAGGGTCTTCTTACATCGCCATCTTGAACGGAAACCAAACTCTGGTATGACATACATGTTTGAACTACTACAGAGGGGATTAATAGCAATGCTTAATGTTAGAGTCTTTAACGTAAAATGCAGACAACATGCAAGATCAGAGAGGTAATTTTGGCAGAGTTATAAAAATAATAAGAAAGACACTTAGAAATCAAAAGTACAGAAATATAAAACAGAATGCCTTCAACAGGCTCATCACCAGGACTGACACAGTTGAAGAAAGAAATAGAGCTTGAACTGGCTAATGCAAATCAAAGTGAGATGCAGAGAAATATGTGAAAAAAAAATAGCACAATTTCCAGGAGGTGGCATAATAGCCAACACCATAACATTCACATAATTGGAATCCCAGAAGAAGTAAAAGGGAAGGAGGCAGAAGAAATAATGGGTGAGAATTTTTCAAAATAGTGGTAGATGTTACCCAAATGATCAATAAATCTCATAGAATGTTTAGCAAGCTAAATACACACACACATACACACACATACACACACAGACATTTCATATACAAACTGCAGAAACTAAGACAGTTAGGAATGAAGCCAGAGGGAGGTAAAAAAAAAAAAAATCATGTTACCTAGAGAAGAAAAAGACTAAGAATTACAGCCATCTTTTCCCTAAAACCATACAAGCAAAAAGAAAAGGGAGTAAAATAGAGTGACACATTTAAATTGTTGAAAAGAAAAAAAAGTAAAGCCAGAATTCTATTTCTAGCAAAAATATCTGTTGTACTAGTCAATGTTCTCCAGAGAAGCAGAACCAACAGGTATGTGTGCATGTGTGTGCACATGCATGCAGATGTGTGTGTGTGTGTGTGTGTGTGCATGCACACAGGCATACATAGCATAGGCATAGGATAGTCTCTTAAATAAATGGTGCTGGGAAAACTGGACAGCCACATGCAAAGGAATGAAACTGGACCACTGTTTTACACCATACACAAAATCAACTCAAAATGGATTAATTAGTTGAATGTAAGACCTGAAGCCATAAAACTTCTAGAAGAAAACATAAGCAGCAAGCTCCTTGACATCAAGTCTTGGTGATGAGTTTTTGGATTGGACACTAGAAGCAAAGGCAATAAAAGCAACAATAAACAAGTGGGACTGTATCAGACTAAAAAGATCTGCACAACAAAGGAAACCATTCACAAATGAAGAGGCAACCTACAGAATGGGTGAAAATATTTACAAATTATACATTTGATAAAGGCTTAATATCCAAAATATATGAAGAACTCATACAACTCAATAGCAAAACCAAACAAATGAACAAACAATCTGATTAAAAAATAGGCAGAGGAACTGAATAGAAAAATTTCCAAAGACATACAGATGGCCAACAAGTACACGAAAAGGTGATCAACATCACTAATCACTAGGGAAATGCAAACCAAAACTACAGTGAGATACCACATCACACCTGTTAGAATGGCTATTCATCCAAAAGATAAGAGGTAACAAGTGTTGAAGATGTGGAGAAAAGGAAACCCCTGTGCACTGGTGGTGGGAATGTAAACTGGTACTACTATGGGAAACAGTATGGAGACGCCTCAAAAAAATTCAAAATAGAGTTACCATATGATCCAGCAATCCCATCTCTAGGTATATATTGAAAGGAGAGGAAAAGAGGATCTGGAAGAGATCACTGCATTTTTATGCCCACTGCAGCATTATTCCTGATAGTCTAGATATGGAAACAACCCAAGTTGCTATCAATGAATGAATGGATAAAGAAGATGTGGTACATATCTACAATGGAATATTGCTCAGCCTTGAGAAAGAAGACATCCTGCGATTTGCAACAACATGGATGGACCTTAAGGGCATAAGCCAGATGGAGCAAGGAAAATAGTGCGTGGTATCACTTACATGTGAAATCTAAAAAAAACAAAGTCCAGCTCATAGAAACAGAGCGTAGAAAAGTAGTTGCCAGGGATAAGGGGGAAGGTGAGGGAAATAAGGAGAGGTTGGTAAAAGGGTACAGATTTTCAGCTATAAGATGATTAAGGTCTGAGGATATAATGTAAAACATGGCGGCTATAGTTGATATCCCTGTATTGTATAATTGAAATTTGCTAAGAGAGTAGAACTTAAATGTTCTCACACACACAAAATGTGAGGTGATGGATGTGTTAATTAACTAGATAGAGGGATTCTTTCACACACACACACATCAGCTCGATACCAGATCTGTGTTAGGTAACTCTTCTCACAGGTATGTAAATTTTGAGGCTTGGGAAAGGAGCATGGAACTCTGACAGATATGCCTCAACTCACGACAGGTCTTGGGTTTCATGGATTAGCCTATATTAAGATACACAATCATTCCCTCAATCTGAGGACACAGGGATATCCAAACATGTCTGAGAGTTCTAACAGAAGCTCTAGAAACAGAGCAGGTGAATCGTGACCTTTCTACATGAGCTATTTATTAATATGAAATCACAATTTCTATTTCTCTTACAATCCATCCATTTGAATTGTGAAGAATAAATAGAATGATATAAATGTTAGACCAAGATAAAAATTAGCTTAAAATTGTTGAGAAAACTCAAATGGTGGTCCATGAGATGGCTAAAATTGAGGGGGAACAAATTATGAGGGGAAATGCCTCCTACATGCTAAAAATAAAGGTTTTCACCCTTTAAAAACTGTTATTTCTCTCTTTAAAATAACCATCTTTAAAAAAAAAAAAAAAAGACATGCAAGGACTTCTGCCACACTTAAATGCCCAAAGCAAATCCCAAGGTGAGACTCAAGGAAAAGGAAGAAGACTCTACCTCTCGATGGAAGGTGCTGCAAAATAATAATGAAAAGAGGCATCTATACAGGGAAGAGAAGAATTTGGGCCCTTTTTGCACCAAACTACCATGCTGTTGTATACCAGAATGGTTGGCTATCAGCTCAGTTAAGCATTTATAATTTGCATTTTTGGGGACATTTTATATACCACTGCTATGAACATCACCTTCTTGATGATCTTACCATTCTTGGCATTGGAAAAATACTTTCAAAATGAACAGGGTTGGGGGATCTTCACTCGTTCACTCACTCATTTATGCAGCATCCCACTGCACTAGGTGGAGGGCTAGCAGAAGCAGCAGAGACATTTGTCGGTAGGCCAGTAGGGAAGACACACAGCCGTGAACAGCACAACGTGGAATTTGGTTGCTGCTTAGGTAGTGGTGTGTGGGAGGGATCTGGGGCATGAACATGCGGCCCAGAGGGAGGGATGTGGGTGGGGAATGTGTGCTCGCCTGTGATGTGTAAAGCAAGGCAGCCGGAGGGCAATGGCTGGGTTTAGATTTGAAAAATGAATTAGCACATCAGTTGTGGTGAAGAGTGAATTCTAATGAGCACAGGCATTTCTTCCCAGATAATGAGGCTCTGGGGCAGGGAACAAGCCAAGGCGAGACCAGGGTGAAAAGCAGGGCGGGGTCCTAAGTGCTTTTGACCTTTGTCATGAGGGCAGCGCAGGACCACTGATGACAGACAGATCATGTTCTTGGGAAGATTCTCAGAATCGCTGCTGAAGATGGTGGCTCTTTGATTTCCTGTTGGAAACAGGTTCTTGGCCTCGAACCAGAGGAAGAGTTGCTTTTCTTCTCTGAACACCCTGGAGGCAATCAACTTGGCCTTACCTCACATCTTCCATCAAAGTAAGGTCCAGGTTGGATCAAAGATTTAAGTATTGAAAAAAATTAAGTCATAAAGTATTACTAGAGAATATGAGAATTGTTTTAATCTCAAAATGGGCAAGACTTTCTAAGAATGGTGCAAACTCAGAAGTCACAGTAAAAGAGATCAATGTATTTGACTCCATAAAACAAAAAGAAAAAAAAGAAACACATGCATTGCAAAAGACACCATATGCAAAGTAAAAAAACAACAACCACAAATTAGGAAAAAAAACCATTTGTGATGTGGCAGGCCTGCTCTCTGGTTGTTTAGTTTTCCCAACATCACTTTGTTGAAGACATCTTTTTTCTTGCTGATTCAAAACATCTTTATCATACATTAAGTGTTTATTTATATACACTCACATGTATTCATGGATCTTTGGGCTTTAAATTCTGTTCCTTTGATCTGTCTGTCTATCCTTTCATGCACCAGTACATTATTATTTTAATTCCTACAGTATTGTAATATATCTTTATATTTGGCTCTCTTCTTACATTGCTTTTAAAAAAAGACTTTTCTTGGAGAATTTTGTGTGTGTGTTTTTTTAAAAATTTTGTATGAGGCACTTCTTATTTAAGAATATGGTACACCTTCTATTAAAAAAGTCTTTTTGGGGGGGCTCCTGGGTGGCTCAGTCAGTTAAGTGTCTGATTCTTGATCTCAGCTCAGAGTTCAAGCCCTGCGTTGGGCTCCACGCAGGGCATGGAAACTACTAAAAAAAAAAAAAAAAAAGTCTTTTTTTTGGTCTGCATCCCTCAGGGGTGGTTTAAATTTTCTTCGCATAGATTTTTGTTCATATTGGGCTATTTCTATATATTTTATCCTTTTTGGTTATTACATGTGAGATTTTGCTTTCCTGATACCTTCTAACTGGCTATTATTAAATTCTCTGTATTCATTTTGTATCTATTCAACCTACTAAAGTTTTTGTTTGCAATAGATTTACATTGCATAGATTCATTCTCATTTCATAGATATTTGCAGTAGATTTTCATATAATCCTTTTGGAATTTTACTAGCTGATAATCACACCAACGAAAATAGTGATAACTTAGCTTCCATTTAAAAATTTTTTTGTATCTAAAACCATTTCTGTTTATTGTTGATTCTCATTGGTTAGTATTTCCAAAACCATGTTAAAAAATAAGAGTGATGGTGGGTATTTTGTTCTGTCCCTGACTTTAATGGGAGTTTCTTGTGTTTTCCCATTAATCACGAGGCTGGTTTAAAAAATTGAGATAGATATATTTATTACATTAGGCACACATCCATCATTAGTATCTTCTGTGATAGCCAATTAATTTGGCTAGCCAAGCACCTGCATGTGCAGTTTCCTTATGTAGAACATACTCATCCATCCCTTGAAGGGAACAGAGTCCCATTTGGGTCCTGCATCTGGGTCAAAGGCCAGGATCTCGGGGTAATGCACAGTTCTGTCCATCAGATCATAATAGGCTTTCCTTGATCTGGTGGTCTTTAAACTAAAAGGAAAATTATCTGATCACAAGATGGCCAATATATATGACTCAGTGGACACAGGACAATCACAACCCAAACTCCATCTTGAAAAGGGAAAGTAGGAAATTCTGTGGACACTGGTCCATGAGGGCAAGAAGTTTCTTTTCTGGCTCTAGATCACATTTCCTGGTGAGTCAATTCAGGTCACCTTCTTCTGTTCTCTGGGGAGAAGGACTTTGTTCACTGTGTCTGCCGAAGTCCCCAGCTCTGCCTGTGGGAGATTTCTCCCTTGTATTTTATTCTTCAAGGCCATAGAAGTACTAGACTCCCAGTCAACGTAGATTGCTGGCCACAGATAGGAAGTCCATGTCCTAGCAGAATTATGTCCCCTTCCATGTCTGTTTGTGACAGTCTCTAGACAGAGTTAGTCTCTCTTGTAACTTTGGGTGAAAGAGAAAGAAAGGCAGCTGATACCCCCCAAATTTGGAAATTTCCCCAACACTTCATCTCCACTGGCAGGTTATTTGTCTTCCACTGATGACGGTCTAAGAGCTTTGGACAGAATAACTAGGGTCAGCAGACGACCAGCCTGTGATACCATGTTTTATGGAAGGGGTTAGGGTTTGCTATGCACGTCTTATGCAACCATGTCCCTATGTGAAAAATGGCCCATAGCAGTTGTAATATGCTCTCAGTTGTGAGATGCAAATCACTTTCAGAGATGTTAAAATGGGCAAAAAATGTGCATTTTAGATGTGATGAAATATCACGTCTGCATCCTAGCCATCTGCTGTCCTCCCAAACCCGCTTGGACAGCATCTCATTTTAGGTTTTGCCACTTGAGGCTCCCCACCTGTGGGTACCACATTCTGTTTAAATTTGGATTAATTGTTGTTCCATCATCTTCAAAGTTCTTTTTCCACTTGTAGCCCAAGGTGACTGCTCCTGCACCAGGAGCCATGCCCACTTTTCTACCAGCAGGAAGAGGGAAAGGGAATAAAATGGACATTATCTTTCCCAAATGTCCAGGAAGTTGCTCATACCATTTCTGCTTATATCCCACCACCGAGAACTTAAGTTACATAGTCAAACTAGCTGAGAGAATGTAGTTTTGATTCTAGGTAACCAAGTACCCAGCTAACATTCAGGTGTTCAATTACTGTAGAAGGAAAGAATGAGTATCAGGGACGACTAACAGTTTCTACAGGTTTGTAAGACAGCTTGTAAAATAGTTCCTATTTTTACTAAGGATCAAATTGGCCTAAGAATGTGTGTAATTTCATTAAATGCCTTTTAAGCATCTCTGGAGTCGATTAACCCCTAGCCCCTGACTCAGCCTGAGCCTCCTGTTTTATAGCGTAGGATGGACACTGTCCCTCTGAGCTTCGTAGCAGCTTTGCAGAGCATAATTAAGCTTTCGTTTTTGTGATGCCTTGATTCAAATCTGGGCCCACCACTGGCAGAACAGGGGCCGTGTCTGCTCTGCTCACCACTGGGAGTCTAGCACCTGATATAGAATGTGGCATATAGTGAGTGCTCAGTCAATTTCTGAAGAGTAGATGAATGAAGGAGCTGTTCCTGCTTTGTGTAAGCTTTCTGAAGGGGAGAACAGCCAACATCTGTCTGCCCCCTCCTGCACAGCTCATCCCTCCCGCCCACAGACCGCAGTTCCTACGAGACACTTAATAGGATGGGTGGGTGGCTTTTGGTGTGCAGGCTGTAGCTTCCAGGCCTACCTCCTGGGACCTGTGTGGACATGAGGAACTTTGAATTAATGGTGGAGGAGAGCCCTGAGAGCCTTTGCAGACAGCGCTGGGTAAAGTGCATGAAGCCGTTGGCAGTGTCAGGCTGTGAGGCCATTAGTACAGGGGACAGGGCCCACTTGGAGAGACCTGGCCAATTACTGGGTGTGAAGGTGGTGGGAAGGTGCGCTTGGCTTCACACAGGTCCCAGCCTGCTGGCATGTTATCTAACACGACAGGCCCAGTGCGACCCTCCTGCCTTTTGGACCAGAGAGATGCCATTTAGCATTTTTTTGACTCTGGCAAGAGCAGCAAGCCAGGCTGAGAAATCTTTTCTTGCCAAATCATTAAAGATTGGGCTGGAGCCTCAGGAAACCTGCGAACTCGGGCCACTTAGCAAGAGAGAAGGCCCACAGGCAGGTCCTCTCACTTTTTTATGGCTTCCCTCTTGATCTCTTGGGAAGGGCTACAGGGGAGGCTGGAGGGACGAGAGGAAGTGGGTGTCAGGCAGAGGATGGTTTTCAGTGTCTCCCCACCTTTCTCAGGGACCTGTGTGTCTGAGGGGTGTGCACTCTGCACCTGTAAGTCTCCCATGAGTCCAGAAGGTTCTCTTGCCAAGGTTGCTCAGTGTTACCAGAGTTTACTGAACTTCTGCTTTGTTCCAGGCCTCGTGGTGGACTTTGGAGGCCCAGTGGTGTCTGGGACACTCATGGAGATGAGACATGTAAGCAGGTACCCTCACTGAGAAGAGACAGAGGTGGTGGTCGAGGCATACCTGTGAGAGCAGGTGAACCCAGGAGAGGCTGGTTGGGTCAAGGTGGGTGGGTAACAGGGAAGTCTCTAGGGGAAAAGGGGCATAAGCAGGTGCCACAAGAGGCATGGATGCTTCGCAGATGGACAAGGCCATTTTCTGTGACAGAAAAGTCACAGAGGTGCCAAATAGTACGGTGCATTTTGAATACAACCGTACTACTATGCTACTCCTGGGTGAAATGCATTGCTCATTTACCTAGTACCAGGGAATGTTCAAAGTGTTTTCTCTGCTTTGTCACTTTTAGTCTTCACAATATCCTTGAGATGTAAGAAACGCTGTCACCTTTCACAATTCAGGAACTGGGGCCCAGAGAGGTTAAGTGACTTATCCAAGATTCACAGCTATTAAGTAGTTAATAAGAAGTGGATTTTAAAGGTTTGTTGGACTTTATTTATTTATTTTTAAAAGATTTTATTTATTTGTCAGAGAGAGAGATAGCACAAGCAGGGGGAGTGACAGGCAGAGGGAGAAGCAGGCTCCCTGCTGAGCAGGGAGCCCGATGCAGGGCTTGATCCCAGGACCCTGGGATCATGACTTGAGCCAAAGACAGATGCTTAACCAACTGAGCCACCCAGGCGTCCCAGTTTATTGGACTTTAAAGCCCCTAGTAATGATAATGATGATAGCAATGATCTAATAATAGCAGTTAACACTTCCTTCATGCTAAGTGCTGGGTGCTTTGCTAAGCATTATTTTAGCTAATTCTTACCACATGCGGGTGTGTCCTGTTTTATCCCCACCTCACAGATGAGGAAGCCAGGAATGCTTCAGGGACTTGCCCAGAGACAGAAGCCCATAACCGGAGGGGCAAAGAGGTGCTTCCAGGCAACCTGAAGGCAAAGTTCATGCTCTTAAATGCTGCCTTTTCCCTGGTGTCCTTTCTTGGACAGGTGAAGGGAAAGTAAGTCTAGAGAGAGAGAGAGAGAGAGAGAGAGAGAGATAGGCAGTTAGGTCCCAGACCCTAAGGGCCTCGTAGGCAGCACACAAGCCCACGGGCTATTTGGCAGGACAGTCATGGAGTCACAGCTGCAGCAGGGAGCTGCTTTGGAAGGCAGCCCTAGGGTCTCCTCCATTAGTCCACTTGGGCTCCATTCTCCTTGAATTCCATTTCCCCCCTCTAACAAGACTATCAAGGTCTGTCAGCGTGGGGGATGTACCATCTGCTTCTCCTTGGTCCCTTGTGCGGCTGCTGTGGTGTTAAGGTCACATTGTGACCACGACAGTGGAAGAAACCAGCTTTCACTGCGCGGGAGTCCCCAGGGGCCTTGGGCCTGGCCGGAATGCCTTCTGTCCACTGCGCCTTGTGCTTTCTGAACTCATCACCTTAGTGTACAAGACTGCTTCCCCCAGCCTTCTCATCTCAGTCGCTGGCAGCGCCATTGTGAGGGTTAATTTATATGCCGACTTGACCGGGCCAAGGGGGAAGCAGATATTTGGGCATTATTCTGGGTGTTTCTGCAAGGGTGCTTTGGATGGGTTTACATTTTAATCAGCAGAGTAAAGCAGATTGTCCACCATAATGTGGATGGACCTCATCTAATCCTTTGGAGGTCTGAGTAGAACAAAAAGATGGACACTTCCCAGAGTAAAAAAAACTCCCCAGCAGACTGCTTTTGGACTTCATCCCCACCATCGGCTCTCCTGGGTCTCTAGGCTTGCTGGCCCACCCTGCAGATTTGGACCTGCCAATCTCCATACTCACATGAGCCATTTCCTTAAAATACATTTCTCTCTATTTCACATCCTACTGGTATACACACCATGGAGAACTCTGACTAATAAAACCACCCTTGCAGTTGCTCAAACAGAAACTGAGGGGTCATTATTGACATCCCTCTCCTTACCCCCAGCACTGAATCAGTCACCAAGTCCTGTTGACATCCGTTCTGGAAGCACTCCCATGTCCCTCCACTTCTTATCACATCCACTGCCACCTCCTGGGCTGGTGGTCATCACCTCCCTCTGGGTGACAGCAGTACTCACTAACTGGTGTCTGAGTTGGACTTGCCCCTTCTCCGTATATTGTTTACATAGCAGCCAGAGTGGCTTTTACAAAGGCACATCTCACCCTGCCACTCAGCTCTTTAAATCTTTGAATGGCTTTCCCTGATCTCAGGGTTAAGCCACGATATCAGTTAGCTTTTGTTGCATAACAAATCATGTCAAACTTAGTGGACAAAACTAACAAGTATTTATGGCTCATGACAGTAACTTGATTATTCTGGATTTGTGGGCTCACTCATGAGTATGGGGTCAGCTGGTAAATCAACTGGAAGCCGGCTATATGGGAAAGGGCTCAGCTTGGATGGTTGGGCTCTGCACCATATGATCTCTCATGCCAGGATCTAGGAAAGGCTCAGAGAGAGAATAGAGGCTGCAAGGCACAAGAGGTCCAGGCTCAGAATCGGTACTTCACTTCTGCATTCTTTCAGCCTAGTTAAGAGAAAAGTCCAGCTCAGATTCAAGGGAATCAAGGGATAGGGAAATGGACTAGTTCTTGGTGGGAAAAGCTGCAAAATCACATTGCAAAGGGCTAGATCCAGGTGTGTGGGGGGGTAATTGTAGCCATTTTGCAACCTGTCAGAGCCCCAAGCCCTTACTCTGACCCATAAAATTCTTTGTGATTTGGCTCCTAGCTTCCTCTTCAGTCTCCCCTTATATCACCTGTCCTCTAGTTCCTGGCACCCCAACCCCAAAGGCCTTCCTTCAGTCTCTTGAATCTGCCAAGTTCTTCCTGCACTAGAGATTACACACATGCTGATCCTTTTGCCAAAGATGCTGTTGCCTCATTCAGCTGGACAGTTGGTCCCCATCTTTCAGGTCTCGGCTGAAACGTTGCTTCTTTGGGAAAATCTTCGTTGACTTATTTGGACTGCTAGATCAGTTTCTCCAGTTATGAGTTTAGAGTGCACATCATGTTTTTCTAAGCACTTGTAACAGTTGTAATTACATAATAATTATTTTAAGTGTTTGTGTAATATCTGTCTCCTCCTAGACTGTAGACCCCCATGGACTTTAATTAAGTCATCTATTTAACAAATGTTTACGGAATGCTGGTTATGTGCTAGGCATTGTGCTAAGGTGCTAGAGATACAGTTGTGATAAAAGTAGACCCAGTTCCTTTCTTCAGGGTTTTTATGATCAGATGGGGACACCACCATTAAGAAATAATTACCAAGGGCGCCTGGGTGGCTCAGTTGGTTAAGCGACTGCCTTCGGCTCAGGTCATGATCCTGGAGTCCCAGGATCGAGTCCCGCATCGGGCTCCCTGCTCAGCAGGGAGTCTGCTTCTCCCTCTGACCCTCCCCCCTCTCATGTGCTCTCTCTCTCTCTTTCTCTCTCTCAAATAAATAAATAAAAAATTAAAAAAAAAGAAATAATTACCAAAACAGAAGTAAAATTGCAGCAGAGGTGGTTCTGCAAAGGAGGATTACATGATGCTGTGAGTCTCTTTAGTGGGGCAATTTGACAGGTAGGAGGTTGAGGAAGGCTTTGCTGAGAGCTGAGGTAGGTATGGAAAGTAAATGTTCACTAGGGTGGGGGCTGAGGGTAAGGAGTTTGAGTGAGGCAGCTGTGACCAGACTTCTGGGGGGAGGAAGAAGTTGGGGTACAGAGGACTGAAAGGGGGGCTGGAGGGCAGAGCGTGGTGCACCCAACACCCATAAAGCATGAGGCTGCAGAATTAGGGCTGGATCCTGCAGGGTGTTCTCTGCTGAGTTGGGGAGTTTGGGAGGGGGCCTGCCATGAATTTGGCTTTGAACATGCTGGGTTTGGGGTAACTTTGAGATATTCAAAGATTGATCTTGAGTAGGCAGTTGGGTGTTACAGGTTTGGAGTTCAGGGTAGCTGTCTAAGCTGAAGGTGCACATGTGAAGGTATTGGTGTTAACTAAAGCCACAAGCACACATAAGACCCCTTGGAAAGCAGCTTTTCTGTGTGTGTGTGTGTGTGTGTGTGTGCACGTGCGCGCGCATGTGTGCACACTCGGGATTCCTTCAGCAGTCTGGGAACACCTCTGATTTTAAATGTGTGAAATATAATGCATAAGATAACAATAGGAACCAATTACACTGAAATAGTTCTCAAAATATTAAAAATAAATTAGTGATATGAAAGTATATATGCTTCTTTATTAACTCATTATATAACAACACTCCGTGGCAGCTCTAATAGTTACTATACTTGCAAAGTAGTGATGAATATTGATTTTGAGACCTCTGCAACATCTGTTATGTGGGATGAAGATACCTGGGGTGTTTACTGGGGACAAAGACACAGGTCCTGTTAATACTGCTGTGGTTTGTTGCGTGCATTCATAATCGAAGGGCTTGCTAAATTTCAGTAAGAGGTAAGTGAAAATAAAGATGCAGTTTTTTTCACACCCAGTTTCACTGACTCCCAGGGGGCCTGGGGCCCCCAGGTTAAGACCCCTGGTCTAGAGTGAGAGGAGGAGGGTGCTTAGGGTGCTAGGATAGAGTCAGGGACCATGCAGAGGAGGGCAAGGCTGAAAAGAGGCAGAAGAGAGCCCTGGGACATAGGTGGGAAAATGAGGGTTTTGTCTGTAAAAACCATGGGAAGCAAGTGATCCAAGAAGGGACTGATCAATTGCGTCAAACGCTAGAAAGTTCTGCAACATGAAGACTGATAAATGTCTGTTAGACAAATATATTTGTAGGGAATATATTTGTCTTCCCATTTAATTCCTGATGCATCTCAGGGCACATGGTAGACATTGAATATCTGTTGAAGGAAGGGGTGTGTCGTTGTCTTTCCTTACCGGGTCTGGTGGGAAATTGCCTGGTGGAACAATCAGTGGAGTCTGCAAACATCCTTAAACTGATTTCTTGACTGAGGGTTTTGGAGGCTGTAGAGACTTGGCAGAGTTTTGGAGGCTCTCATTTGTGGGCCATGCCCTTGGGATGGAGGTTCTCAACCAGGAGGGTTGGGTTTGAAGCCCTAGGCCTCAAGATGACACTCTGCTCTGCCCACAGCAGCTGGGGTCCTCCAATGGGGTTATTCATACTCAGAGCTGAATGTGTCCCAGTGGAAGTGACTTCTCTGATTCACCTCCACCTTTGCATTCCCTTCTATGCCTGGCAGCAGGTGGGGGGACCCATGGACTCGAGAAGTGCTCTGTTGTGTGCAGAGGGATCAGGATTATCACTTCAGATCTCTAGCCATTTATCTAATCTCCTACTCTCTAGCATCTTCCTGTGAAGTGGGGTTACTCTTGTTGTTTGTCTCTTATCCATGCTTCAGTGCTGTGGGGTAAGAGAGCCAAGTTATGTGTGGTTACCAAGGAAAGTAACTGTTAAGAGTTTTTGTCATGAAGGTTTCTCTATTATAGGTTGGTTTTTTTTTTTTAAAGATTTTATTTATTTGACAGAGAGAGACACAGCGAGAGAGGGAACACAAGCAGGGGGAGAGGGAGAGGGAGAAACAGGCTTCCCACAGAGCAGGGAGCCTGATGCAGGGCTCAATCCTAGGATCCCGGGATCATGACTTGAGCCGAAGGCAGACACTTAATGACTGAGCCACCCAGACGCCCCTCTACTATGGGTTTTAACTGTTTAAAACAGCAGGACATTCTTAGGTGGTGGATGGGCTAATGGAGGCAAGAACTTGGCAATGAGAATAACATAGTTTGGGATTTGGTGAGGATTTAAAATTCACTCAGTTCAAGGGGTTTCCCCTGTGTTCCAGTGATCCCAAAGGGTTCCATGACGTACCCTGAGTGCTCCAGGACGCGAGCCAATCAGATGGGATTCGACACCCACACGGCACACTGGAGCATCTCCTTTACCTATTAGAATATCTCTTACATATTTTAAACATCTCTACAATCATTTGAAGAAAGAATTCTGGGGCTCAAAATGTTGAAAGTCACTGATTTAGTCCAACTCCCTTGTTTTGCACAAAAGGCAGCTGAAGCCCAAAGAGCAAGAGCGCTGTGCCCAAGGTCACTCAAATGATTGATAGTGGAGTGAGAACTAGCACGCGGGTCACAAAAATAGCCTTTTTAATGGTTTGATTAGCAAATACAAAGTCATGCGTATTACCATTTGTGTATGTATATAAGACACCATGCTTAAACATGGATTGTGGGGACTTTCTTCTAGTTACACATCCCCACGGTGAGTTTGCTCTGAAAGTGTTTGGAGAAAGGTGCCTAGGAGTCTTAAAATTTGGAAACTCTTTTTTACTTTTCTGGCTTAAGAAGTACAGGTAAATTGAGCAGGACTCTGAAGATGTCGAGTGTTTTCACATACAGAGAAATGAACCCCAAAAGGAAATGGTCGAATGGGGTTTAATAAAGGTCAGCATTCCTCGGGGAACTGGGAAATTAATCTGACAGCTAAAACCTCTGAGGGGTTAATGGAAATTGTAGAGCAACAGCTCTGCATATTGAAAAGTCTATAAATAGCTCAAAGTCCTGAACTGCCTCCTGAAGCTTTGATATCGTCCATATGAACCTCAGCAGCTCTCTGCCAGGCTAGGATACAAGCAGAATTTATTCCAACTGCATCCAGAAAGCCCCAGCAATACCTTTCAGCCATGACTAACACAGTGTGGGCGAGAGACGAAAGCCTGACTGCGAATTATGTGCCAAATTCCCTTAGAGTGAATGGGGAGGGGGCTGTGTCGATGTGTGTGTGCACACACGTGTGAACGAGCGAGAGGGAGGGAGAGGGTGAGGGAGAAAGAGAGAGAGAGATAATGTTTGTTTGGCATCTCAATTTGACTAGAGCATGTAGGCCTCCTGATGCTTAGAACTATTTTTTTTTTAATTTTTAATCTTCAATATTTTTTTTTTTTTGGTAATAGGATTTTGGGGAACAGGACATGGTAGACTCATTTATGAGTCTTAGGGTTTGTCTCCTTCAAGGTCCCCATTTTTCATGTGATGAGCCCTTTGCAGTCCAGAGAGGGAAGGTAAGTGGCTGTGCCTCAGACAGCCAAGGAAGTGGGCACAGTCTTCCCCAATCTCCCTGACAGAGTTTTACCCCTCTCTGTTTCTGTAGACTCCATTCCACTCTGTCCCAGCCCAGCCCACCTGGTGCTTGTCTGTTTCTCCCATTAGCCTGTGACAGTCTTGATAGCAGGGACTCTGTCTTACTCAACTGTGGTGCCCAGCACCCGGCAGAGGTTCTTGGCACATGGCAGGTGCTTAGGAAATTTTTGTTGATGGATTGCTTGAATGAATGAGTGAGTGAATGGACGGATGGATGAAATTTCTTGGTAGAAATTTTCTAAGAGTCAAATTTTCCATGAGGAGACAGAAAGACATGGGAAAAATTTTCGAAGAAGCCAAACCCTACTCCCCCTTTTCCAAATTAAGAAACAATAATGCCTTTCATTTCTGTAAGATTTATGATTATAAAAAATGTTCATTTGATCCTCCCGTTAACTTTGGAGACAGACTGAGTGGGCGCTCGTCACCCACCCTCACTCCATGGTTGAGGAAGCCGAGGCTCTGGGAGACTCAGCACTTGTTTGAGACTGCCCCACTGGAGGAGACCAGGACTCAACCCCTCAGTCATCAGCCAGAGCCGGCTTCCTTACTCCGGGGGCAGGTGGCCTGCGGGACTGTCTTAGAAAAACCTTGCAGGAAAACCCCAAGTGAGACAGAGCCAGGCATTTGGTGAAAGAAAACTAGGTTAGCATCTGTTGAGTGCTTCCAGAGCCTTTGATGTGCTTTCTTGCAAATCATCTCCCTGCTCCCTGCCACAACCCTGAGATGTTTCTGTTATCATCACGCACGTTGCTTGGACAAGGCAACAGAATCAAACACGTTGATCTGCTCCTATCACTAATTGATAAACGATGGCATTGGGGCTGGGTCCAGGTATCCAGTCACCCAAGTCCCACATCCAACCACTGTGCACCAGACATCAGTCTAGAGAGTGGTGGGGGCAGGTCTGAAAGAAGGCAGAAAGACCCCACAACCGAAGGAAACCGGATCCTGTGTACAAGACGCAAGCACGCCTGGCCTAACGGCTGTTCTGGGAAGACTCTAGAGGGGCACGTTCAGAACTTGGAGGAGGGAGGGAGATTGAGAAAAGGAAAAGTCCTGCAGAAGATGAGAACGCCCGCAAAGCCAGAGGGGCAGGAAGGAAACAGTGATTTGATCAGCAGGACATGGGTGGGGAAGGATGATGTAAGCTCAACAAATGTAGAGAAACAGAACATATAGTTCTCCCCGTGCCATGCCTTTAAGCTGTGAAATGTAAAGAGATGTTATTTTTGTAGTTGTGACATTTTAGGCTTCAGTTACTTGCAATTGAAAATGAAAAAAGAAAATCCCAAATCAACCTAACTTATTCGTTACTGAGTTAAGGAAAATGACAGAGGAAGGACATAACACTGAGCTGCTAATTGCCATTCTTTGACAACCCACGAAGACTGTCCTCAGCTTATTTAAAATAAGCACTTTCTCAACTCCTCACTTTATATCACTGACATCACTGCTGAGGAAAAGGTGGTGAGAAAAGACCAGGAAAACACATCAGGAACCATGAATCAGAGCAAGTTTGAGAAAATTAACATTCCTCAGAAGAGAAGGCTTGCACGGAATGGGCCGCTGGGGATGGGGTCACTGGGGAGGCTTCCTGGCCTTTGAGTCTCCTCTTCCAAGTGAACCTTCTCCCCAGAAGGGTGACAGGGCTCCCTCCAGGCCTTAGTCCTGCAGTCTGGTTCTTTGAAGTTTTGACTGATCTCAGATTTAATTTTCTCTTCTAGAATTCCCTGATAAATCTCTGAGCAGGAAACAATATCATTTTTCCTTTCTCCTCAGTGAAACGAGGGCAAGACCTTACAATACATTTTCTTTGTGAAAGAGGATGAATTGAGATGTTTGCAGGGTAGGAAAGAATAAAAATAGGATTGTGAATAAAAGGAGCTTGGCAGAGCCTGACGAGTGAATCCCCAACTATAACGAGGCGCTGCCTCAGTCAAGCTAACCCCAATACCCTCAACCACACATTCCCGTGGCAATCACCCCTGCCCCCTCCTCCACCAAAAATATTCCCAAACCTTCAAGTGAATGGGCTCAAACCCGAACTGGAACTTACATGCTGCCTGATGCTGTAGGAGTTGCCACAATATAATTCTTGGAAGGTTCAACCTGCCACTCATACAAATACAGAATGAAAATGTGTCAAAGATCTACTTAACTCATTAATTCACGAGGGACTCAGCAGGATGTTAAGACTGTTCCCAAGAAGGGGTGGGGACCCGGAGGTCTAACTTTTCCTGGGAAAGGACTCTCCTTGGCTCTACAAGGCCCCACAATGTGGCCATAGCTCTTGTCTTTTGCTGTCTTGACCTCCGAGAGGGGCAGCTGGCTGCAGGTGGGCTCAGCACCTGCACAGGCTGGTGAGGGCTACCACAGCATGCAGCCTTTCTGAGGTTAGAGTTTCAAGGAGCACTCTTTTCCTCTCACAGCTCACAGTGTTGTCACAGACAGGATGGAACAGATTCTTCCAAGAGGCGAATGAGGCTGCTCTCTTTGGAAACTGAGTTGAGTAGGATTGATCTTTAGATGGCAGCTTTAAGATAAAAAAGGTCAAGAGATGAGATGGCGAGCAGGAATTTTGAGATCAGACTTGAGACCTTGCAAAGACTGAACTCCTTTGTTCTAAAAGCTCAGTTGATTTATTTGAGCCTGGCTCATAGTAGGTTCTCAGAACATGCCTGCTGAATGGATCATCTCAAGAATTGCCCCTAGAGCAGCAAGGACCCCTTTTCCAGAAGGGGTGTGTGGAAGGGCTGGTAGGAGTGAGGAGGCTGCCACATTCATTTCTGAGGGCCATATTCCAATTCTTTTAAGGAGGAGTTGAATTCGAGAATATTTCCTTTTCCTCCTCATTTTTTTCTCTTTGTGATGATATCACTGTCATAATCCTCCTGGTTGGCATTTTTTGGTGACTCACCACTTTGCCTTTTTGGTGGGTGTACATTTCAGGAGATAATTGTCTTTCTCCCCCCTGAGCATGACACCTGCTCACATCTGGAGACTTCCAACACAACAGAGCCTTGCCAACTTGTGAGTTGTCAAGCCTGGTAGTAAGGGTGAGAGGCACTTATGAATGAAAAATGGAAATTGAAGCAGGGGGTGAAAAGATAAGCCCGCTCTACCAGACGTGAGCTATGAGTTAGTCCTCAAAGTCCCCTGAGGCTCAGCTTTTCTTAGACATGAGGACAAGAGGGAAATCTCCTGAGAAATGAAGGCTGCTACCCTAGAAACCAACCAACCCTTGATCCAAGTGGGTTGAAGCTCTCAGGATCTTCAGCAAGGCACTCTTGAGGGAGATGGGGCCTCTCTGGGGATACTTCCAGAGCATGGCATTCTGGGGTTTAGTGATGTCTTTAGTAGGTCAGAGGGTTCCTGTCCTCTCTGGAAAACCCCTCCATTTCTTCTGAGGGGGCCCAGGTCTCTCCACAAAAGTATTCAAGTTGGCTTTGTAAGTTGAGACCCTGGCTCAAACTTGCTTCCTGTCTGAACTGTCCTGCCTTAGGTGACCCCAAGAGACCCCTGCTACCCCCCAACTCTCTTGGTAATAATCTTGTCTGGAGGCCACATGGTAACTTTGAACATACCTACTCATGGTGTATCTTGTATGATGATTTAAAATTCTCATTTAACTCTTAATACACCGAGTCTGTGTATCTTCCTTTTGCTATTTTGGTAACCTGGCTGATACACTGGTCCTCTTTTATCTGTAAGACCACCTCACACGCATATTAAGAGGACTTTGTCATTTGGTGAGGATGGGGGACTCTTCGGTGGGAAGGAATCACCAGTTCTGTTAAACCAGAAGCCCAGCATCTTAGATCATAGAGATCTTCTCTTAGACCAAATACTCTTGATAGGTCATGAAAGGTGAAATCGTTTGTTATTATTAACTTCCCTGACATTTATGACCTGTCTTCCAAATAAGCCCATGTGTAATTTGAAACAGGAGCCAGGCATTGCTGTTCACTGAATTCCATGTAGCACCCAGCACAGGGCTTTGCCAATGGTGAATGCTCCATGACCACTTGACATGGTTTGAGGGTTTACGCTTGATCACGAACCCAGGCTCACTGACTTATTCATTCATTCCACACAAAGTTATTGAGCATCTACTGTGTGCTGAGCACTGTTCTAGGCACTTGGGAATCAATAGTCTCTGCCCTCTTGGAAGTTATATTCACTTAGAGGAGAAGTGATAAACAAGGCAAATCAGAAAACTATATAGTAGGGTAGGTGATGATAAATGCCTAGAAAGAATGATAAAGGAAGAAAGGTGGATATAAAGAGTTGGTGGGTGGTCAGGGAAGGCCTCACTGAGGAAGAGACTTCTGAGTGAGGACCACGAAAGTGAAGGAGTAAGCCTTAAGGATGTCTGTGGGAAGAGCTTCCAGAGCAAAGCATGTAGCATATGCAAAGGCCCCATCATGTTCCCTAATCCCTGTTCTGCCCATCAGGCCCTGGTTATTCTGGCTTCTGGTCTCTATGAATTCATCTCCTCCCACCACCTCCCACTCTCTCCACACCAGCCACGCTGGCCCCCAGCCTATGAGACTGAGAGTACTTCTGCCAACTCTTTTCGTCCTCTCACCAAAAAGGCTTTGAGGTGGGCACCAGGGATCCTCGGACCTAGCACTTCATTGCATGGAGTGTGAGCTGTCTCTTGCCCCTTAGTCTTTGGGATGGCGCCACTTTTGGAGGGACAACGGGCAGCGTCCTCCAGTACTATGTCTTCAGAAGTTGTCAGTAGTAGTCAGGATGGAGGAAGGTATCTTAGAGTCAGTAGAAATATTGTTTAAGTTCAATAACAGAAAAGAAGTTTGGAAGGAAATAAAGGGAAAGCTCTAGGCATCCAACAGGTCATCAGTAGGAGACCACCCATCAGGATCTTCTTGAAATAAGACTGGTCTGCTCAGAGCTCACCTCACAGAGAAGTCCTGACACCAGTGCTTCAAAGGACTTGCCTCAGTGTCCTCTCTATAACCCTAAAGTCATGTTTTCCCCAGGTTTTTCTGGAAATTTTGTGTAAAATGCTCCTGGCCCTCCAAAGATCTGTTGCCTTTTAAAAAAATTTTAAAAAATAAAATCATTCTATTGACTTGCCATTTAAATATAGAAAAACAGAATGGAAAGGCCTTGGGAAGAATTTAGAACAATGCAAATGTATTCACCTCTGAGTGCTTCTAAAGCTTCAGCTTCTGGCTGCTTCTCATGGCCGATTAGGGCTTCAAATAACAAAGAGATTCAGTAGGCAGAAAACAGTTTCTCGCTATCAGATTGAAGAAGTTGCAATCAGGAAGGAGAAAGTTTGTTAAAAAACATTTGTAATTTTTATTCCTTTATGTGGGAATTTTGATACAGGTCAGTTTAGTCAAAACGACTATTTAAGTAAACAAAATAGGGGCACCTGGGTGGCTCAGCTGGTTAAGCGTTTGCCTTGGATTCAGGTCATGATCCCAGGGTCCTGGGATCGAGCCTCAAGTCAGGCTCCCTGCTCAGCCGGGAATCTTCTCCCTCTCCCTCAGCTGCTCACAGCCCTCCCCCACCCATTCATGCTCTCTCTCTCTCTCTCTCTCTCCCTCTCACTCAAATAAATAAATAAAACCTTAAAAATAAACAAACAAAATATCTCTTGTCCTTCCTATCTCCTCACACTGCCAGCCCTTTGGGGGTTAAGCAGGGTGGCCCATCATCCACCTCCGTCCTGGTGGCACCCACTCCCCACGGTGCCGACCTGCTACCTGCCGACCTGTTCAGTGTGTGGCCCAAAGCCCCCAGGGCCCGGGAGCTGACTACCTGCTTCTCCCTCTGCCTCGTGCCTAGTGGGATGGGAGCAAGGACAGTCATGTGGCAATCCAAGCCATCGCCACCAAGTAGAAGGGTGTGTGTCGGGGGGTGCTTGCTCATGGTCCGAATCCTATGACAGCTCCTGAACTGGGCTGTGTCCTGTTGTGTTTCCCTCAGAGAGACACTTACAACTCACCAAGCATATTCCAGAGGCTTCAGCAGGCACCAAAAGGCAGAAGCACCGATTGTCTTGTCTGTCCCTCCCATCCCTCTTCGCTACCCCCAGCTTCCCTTAATAGAAGGGTCTGCTCCATGGGCCTCTGCAAGCCCCTGTCTAATTGAATATTTGTCATCTTTCATGGAACAGAGTAAAAGTCAAAGGGCAGCGAGATAGGGAACTTGGCACTTTCCCAACAATGAATGAGAATGCTATTGAGCCACTCAGCAGCAACCACGGGGTTGTTATTGCTTCAGGTGTGTAATCCCCGAGTCTTGTTACTGTCCTCGTTTTATAGAGGCTGAGAGAGTTTCAGTATCTTTCTGCAGTAACACTGTAAGTGGTGGATGCAGATTTTCCACCCCCGGCCCTAGCACGGAAACACTCCCCGGACCGCCCGAGGGTAAGCGTCCTTCTCACTCTGAACAGGCTGGAGCCTGTGGTCTGTGGGTTGCGGCGGGGTGGGGGTGTCTGTGGGTTGGGGGGTTGTGGTGCAATTTAGGGACAGAGCTGAGCCTCTTTCTGAGTACTTGGCTGCTAATGAATGCCCGATGAGTCTCCGCTGCCCCCCAGCTCCTCCATGCTCAGTGTGGTCTCTGGACCAGCACATTAGCCTTGCCTGAGAGCTTGTTAGAAATGCAGAGTTTCAGGCCCCATACCCCACCTGCTGCCTCAGAATCCGCATTTTCACCAGATCCTCTTGTGATTCAAATGCACATGAAATTTTGAAAAGCACTGTTGTCCAGATGCCCTTCCTAAACTAAAAGTAAAAGCTGCTTCAAGGGGGTTTCTTTTGGCACGAGGCCTAGGCCAGCCATAACCCCAAGAACCTCCATGCTGCTGTGTCCTGGGTCAGGACTTCCCCTGGAAGTGGTCAACAAAGCCAAACCCACTGCTAGTATTTCCTTCCAGAGGAATGAACAAAACAGCTCAGGGAGATGTGCTCCGCAGCTGCCCGAGCATCAGGCAGACGCTAGATGGCAATGGATGGACAGGCATTGACAGGAAAGCCGCGAGGCCCAGGCTCAAGACGAAATGATAAAGGTGTGTGTGTGTAGGGGGGAGGGGTGTGGGGGGTTGCTGAGCACAGTTGGGTCATGAAAGGAGATGGTTGGGATGATATTAAAGAAACTGAGATTTCACCAGCAAGTCTGGGAAGGCTGTTTTGTGGAATGAAAGCCATGTTACACACACACACACACACACACACACACACACACACACACACACACAGCCTCCCCATAGGGGAGGGATTTCAGCAGCCAGGGATGGTGAAGCTAAAGGGAATTAAGTGTGGTTAAAAAGTTCCCAATCCACTTTGTTCTGTTCCCTGAGGTCAGGGGAAACAGCGGCAGCCGGTCTTGAGGATGGGTTAGTCAAAGCTAGCTGGCCAAGAATGAGAGCATCCTTTCCCACTGTGCGCTGGGCTTGTGAGATGTCCCCATGCCACCCAGAGGCTCTGCTCACACCCTCTCAGCTCTGAAGAGGACAGAGCAGGGCTTGGGGAAGTGTTCAGATCACAGCTCTGTTTCCCTCCTGTGCCCAGCTGTTTGGCTGAATCCAGACTGGGAAAAGAATATACAGCGTTATCTTGGCTCCTTAGGGTCCCTCTTTTCTCCATAGGTTCCCTAGGACTAACCTCTAGGGTGGACCCCTGTGACTCCCATGTTGGAGAGGCTGGAGTCCATCTTTAGACTTGGGGAACTTGGCTTCCAAGAACACAAGGCAGAGGAAGTGTCCTGAAATTCCCCAAATTATGAAGTCACCTTGTAGAGCCTGGCTTTTTTACCCTGTAGTGGTTGGTTCCAGGTGGAAGAACTTTTGGAGAACTTTTTTGGAAATTCATTTAAGAAACAGTAATGTTTTCCTGACTACTTGGTGGGCGTGCTATCTGAAAGCATCCTGGATCCATGTCAGGTGGGTAGAGATCCATTATTCTTAGAGATTTCAGAGTGTAAGTTCAGGGTCGGGGCATTTTCTAGTTATTCTCAATTTCTAGTCAAAATGTAGGCTTGGCTGGATAGTTGACTTCTGCAGATGGGTGCAGAAGGTAATCGGGTTGCAGAATTATAGAATGGATGTTGGGGATTGTCCTGTCCCTCTCCTGTCTTACTCAGATGGAGAAACTGAGGCCTAGAGAATTCCATTTTTTTAAAAGATTTTATTTATTTATTTGAGAGAGAGAGATCACACAAACGGGGGGAGGGGCAGAGGCAGAGGGAGAAGCAGACTCCCCACTGAGCAGGGAGCCCGATGTGGGGCTCAATCTCTGGACCCTGGGATCATGACCTGAGTTGAAGGCAGACACCTAATTGGCGGAGCCACCCAGGCACCCCTCCATTTGGTTTCTTTTAGCAAATCTTTAAATAGTGCCCTCTGTGCCAGGCATTGTGCCCAGGGCCAAGCCAATACCAGGAGCGTGACACACAGTCTCTTTCCGTGTATAGATCCGTGCTCAGCTCATCCATCCAGCTTATGGATCAGCTTATGGTCCAGGTCGCCTTGCTGCTAAGTGGTGAATGGAGATACAGGAGGATGGCTTCTTCCCTTTGTCTGTCCCTCTTCCTTCCTTTCTCCCTCTCTGCCCCTTCCTTCTTTCCTTCTTTTCTTCCTTCCTTTGTTACATGACACTAGTTTCCCTCCCTCTTTCTTCCTTTTTTTTTTTGAGTTCTGATAATTTTTTAAACCCTAGGGTCTTTGTATTTACCAGGTGGAAGTGAGTAAGCAGCAATATTAGCAATTCCAAGGACGCGTTTGATCACTTCTGTCCTTCCCCAAAGGCCTCAATACAAGACGTAGTGCTTTCAGAACTGAGGAAGCAAATTTTATTTTTTTTTATTTGTCGAAACTTGTCTTGAATTCCGAGAGAGGAAAATAAACCAAGCTAGTCAACTTAAAAACTTTTTTTTTTTTTTTTTTTTGGTCTGAGGAAATACACCTCCTGTGATAGATAAACTCAGAATACCCTCTGGATGATGCTGTCCGAACTATAATCCAGCTACAGTTCATGGTTGGCTGCCCTAACTTTCTAAGTTCTCACCTTTCCTTCTCTTTTAGGGTATATTACCTGAGTAGATTTTGTGAGTAGAAATAAATCTTGAATAAAAAATAAAGATGTTACAAACCGTAACTGGAAAATCACGAGAAAATGTCTGCACATATTACACAGTGACATTCAGTGATATGAAAATTGAATGCAGATAGGACCCTAGTCCTCCTCACTGTGGTCAGATCTGGTAAAGGCCACTGTCTGGGCCTCTGTGTCCTTGCTGATCCACAGGAAGTAGAAGCCCGAACATCAGGCACCTGAAGTTTGCGTATAATTGAGCTTCTGGGCCTCTAAAAATCTTACCTTTTATTCACAAACACAGGCATCTGCTACTAATTAAAGTATCAGGGTATAATTATACCCTTTCTTATTAGTAGATACGGAATCTGACAGTTGCTTAGATACAAAATAAGCAAGTGCAGATTTTGTTCTGTGCCCTTCACAGGCTGGGGAGATAGAACAACAGAATTTTCAAACACTGTGTAAATGAGTCTTGTTGCTCTGAAAATGTAAAGTTCTGAATTATCATCGGCAAATTTGCCTGGGAACAGATGTTAATCCCATCACAACTCCGTGGCTTGAGCTTTCATATCCTTTGATTATTTCCCTGGCTTGGTCCCTTTCACCTCTGTATTGCACTCCAAACCCCCAGAGAGAAAGCATCTGTTTTCCTAAGATACAGTTAACACCATCCTGGAATCTAATAGTGTTGCAGGGAGAAAGCAGACGTGGCTTGCTCAGGGAACTCTGGAGCCAGAAGACACGCATCTGGAGTGTGAAGGCTGTGTTGTGACCAAATCAGCCTTTGGGCTCGTCAGAGGGCCATTTTGGGCTCAGGGGTGTGTATTTGGTGTCCTGGGGAGCCTCCTGGTCATTCTAAGATACCCTCTTCCTCTCTCAGATACGTCTTGCACCCAATACCATTAGGGAAATTTCCCGCTAACCTATCAAATTCAGGAATTCAGGTACCAGGTCGTTTTTGGGTCACCTGGTATATCTCTAGTGTCCAGCATGGCACTTGGCACTCAGAAGGTGCCCGATAACTAGTTATTGAGAGAATGGAGTCCACTGACTTCCTTACAAGCAAGTCACCCTGGGAGAGGTAATGTTTTCAACCTTAGCATCCATTTACTCCTCAGTGTGCATGAATTGATTCGATGAGGCCTTTCACCGCCCGAGGGCCACATTGTCCCTTCTAACCTGTTTTTGTGGGGCCTGTGAGCTAAGAATGGTTTTTATGTTTTTTAAATAGTTGGAAAAAATCCACCTAAGAATATTTCATGACACATGAAAATGATATGAAATCCGAATTTCCATGTCCATAAGCACAGCGATGCTGTTCATTTGCATATTGTCTTTGGTAACTTTTGCACTCCAGTGGCCGAATTAACTCTTTGTAGCAGAGACTGCACGGTCTGTAAAGCCTAAAATACTACCTGGACATTTACGGGAAAAGTCAGCCAGCCCCTGGAGTAGATCATTTGCTAGGGTTAGCTTTGGACATTGGGGGATCGGGGGACGCCGGGACAGAGAGGGCACAGGGGCGAGTCAGAGGGCAGGTCAGCTGGCAGGGGAGAATGGAGAGGGAAGATCTGAGGGAGCACGTCAGCCCTCTTCACACTCCTGCCAGCCCTGGCCCCTTCCACAGTGGAAGTTTCCAGTTTCTCATTGTAATTCTGATGAATGTCCTCAAGGAATGCAGTGATAATCACTTCTCAGCCTGCCGCACTGCTTGGGTGCAAAGGACTCTATCTTTCTGTTGTTTCTTGGTCGTTGTAAATCCCTAGTTCAAAATGCTCCTTCTTTGTCAAAGACATAAAATTTTGCTTCCAGACAGTGTTTGGATAATAAATCTGTATGTGTGAGCAAGTATGAGCTGGAGCTTGCTTTGGAAGGCAATTGTCTTCAGTCTTCAGCCACCCAGCAGGCACCCTGCGCAGCTGCGCCCCGTCCTAGCTTCTGGGTAGTGTTGACCTGTGGGTTGGATGCCAGAAGCTTTGTTTCTAAGCTCCCAGCAAGGGTGGAGCCCTGTCCTTCAGGAGAAGTGCCTTTGTGATTAAGCTGGCAAGGATGCAATCAGCCTAGTTAAAGACTTGATAATCCACTTGATCCATCCCAGTTATCCATCCAAATCCCACGAGACATCTTGTCTACCTTAGTCTCATTTCTCTGGGGTTAACAGGAGCACCTCACAGAGCCAGTGGCATCATACTGTTCTCTTATTAGCTATCTAGGTTCTGAATTGGAGTCTAATTTTCTCCAAACCCCACACTTTATTTGGAAAGAGGTTACTTCTCTGTGGGTTCCCGGGGCCTGACTCATCTACAGGTATAAAAGATGCCCAGTGTCTTTTGATGGTATATTTAATGGATTGGGGGATAGATTTGCTTTCTGAGTGACAGTGATTAGCACTGGCATTGTTTACCTTAAGTAGGCCTGGGTTTTGAAAATCATAACCAAGAAGAAGATTGCTGTGTCTTTTTTAAGGGTTGACAAGCAGGGCTTCCTGTGGGAGCACTAGCCAGTTTGTCTGATCTGAAAGGGTTTATTTTGAAAGCAATGTGGGAAATGGTTTGCAGAAAGAAAATACAAGTTTCTACTTCCTAAACAATACTTAACCATCTCTTGCTCCTATAATGCCCTAGACATTTCTGTAGGTATTCTGAATATATATTTCCTCTAATTCTTACCCAAATCCTGCAGAATAGATGCTATTCTCTTCATCTTACAGAGGAGGACACTGGGACTTAAATAGAATGAATCTGGATTGCCTGAGATTCTACAGACAGGAGATGGCTTTAGCAGGATTTGAAACAACGAAGTGTGACCTCAGAGCACACGTGCAGAACATCACATGCTACCACCCCTCTGGGAGGATACGTCTGCCACCTCATACTTTAAGGACAGACAGAATCTTAGAACGAATCAAAATACAAAGAAGTTAATAAGCTGGACTGTTGGAAACACCGACCCAGCTAGCATGTGTTTATCTGTCTTCACTGGTACAGGGATCACGAATCCCCATGTTTTCTTTAGAAGTTCCCATCTTCTTCCTGACTAGGCATTTAAAAAAAGGCTTAGTTGAAATTGTTTATTTATTTTTTGTCTAATGGGTTCCAAAGCTGAAAGAGATAAGAAGACATGTAAAGAAAAGTCCATCTCCCACCCTGGGAGGTTTCTCACAGGCCTCCTTGTGGGAAAGCAGAGCACAGTTAATGTGGTAGATTATAAAAATGGTCACAGTTCTTCTCCCTCCCTTGCTCCTTGTGCACCTCTTTGCTCTGTGACTTTGACGCTTCTGTCATCAAGAGATGGGGGTCTATCTGCTGAATCTGGACTTGCCCCACGACTTGCTTTGGCCAACATAATGTGGAAGATGTGGCCCAGTCCCAGTGCCCAGCCTAGGTCTTGAGAGGCCTATGAGTTTCTCTCTTGGAAACTTGCTGAGGCCCCGTGTAAGCAAGCCCGGGCTGGTCTGCTGGAGGGGGAGAGATAAGTGGGGTAGATGAGTCACCCTAGCAAGTGCAAAGGCCTGAGGACCAAGAATGTTTGATACATATGAAGAGCAGTCCGGAGGCCAGACTGAGGGGAGAGTGGTAAGAAATAAGGCTGGAGAAGTAGCCAGGAGCCTTGCACACCGTGATGAGAACTTTAGGTTTTGTTCTATGCATGATAGCAACGAGTGAACAAAGGAGCAAGCAGACACATGCACGAGTGAATGGCCAAGCAGGGACAATGAAAGAGCATGGTTCCTACCAGGTCTAATGAGCAGCTGTTGTTGCCATGGACAGCACATCTGGGATTTGAAACTCCAAGAAGAGCAAAACCCATCCTGCTGCATGATAGGCTCAGCTCGTGAGGAACAGAGCTAGAGAAAACAGAGACCAAGCGATGGGCACCATGTAACCTGATCCCTGTTGCTTTCCTTCTGGTTCAGGATCCTCAGTGGACATCAGTTTAATTCTGATATTGATTACTGATTTCTGATATCCACACTGACAGTTCAGCCACAGTACGGTCATTGTTATCAGCAAACAAAAATAAATGAGAGGTCTTCTGCCACAGGGCTCCTTGGGCTGGTGTGGGAGAGAACTCAAGAAATTATTAGTCCCGAACTCAAATCTCTGCTTGCCTGCTCGACAGAGATTTTCCCCCTCTGCAGCAAAGTGGAGGAGATTTTTGCTGTTATCAGACTTCGATACTATGAAGGTAGTGCAATGCTGGAGAATGAATCTGGTAGTTTGCTGCATAACAAACCACTTCAAAATTTAATGGCTCCTGATTCTCCTGATGTGGGATGGTGTGACTGATCTCAGCTGGGCTGTCACATAGTCTACGGGCAGTTAGTGAGTTGGCTTGAGACTGATCTAACACGGGCTCACATACATGGACTGGTGGTTGGCTGGCTGTCAGCTGGGGCACGTGGGTTCTTATCCTCCAAGGTATTAACTTGGGCTCATTCACATGGTGGTTGTGTTCCTTTGGGTCCTTGTGCAGTAAGAGAGGGCAAGCCCCAGTGTGCAAGTGCTTTTCAAGCCTCTGCTTACCTATAATGCTTGTTAATGTCCTTTTGGCCAAAACAAATTTCAAGGCAAGTCCAGATCACGTAGCAAAGAATTTGTGACTTTTAAAAATAATTCGTGATGATTTTTGCATATAGGCTATCACAGAGTATGAGGGAGAGAGTTTGTTTTTTGTTTTTGTTTTTGTTTTTGTTTTTACCCAAACACTTTCTTTTGAGAACTGATTGTTTTTAAAATTGCTTAATTTCTTCCAGGGCAGAGGGCCTATGCTAATTCGTGTGGCTGGCATAAAGCTTAATGATTTTATCTGTGCATATTGTATGTCATTGAAATTATAGGTGGATATTTTTGGAAGTAATTTTCCTTGGAAGGTATGATGACATATGATGATCATATTATAATTCGCCAAATAATTTTCCTGCCCTTTTAACATTCTTAAGAGAACATTATTCACTTAAGCATCGTTATGCTATGATTAGTTAAACTCATACTTCTATGTCAGTCTCAGACATCCCTATGATGTGAGGCTATGTCCCTCCACGAGCGTGTTGTTCACAGTTAGGAAGAGAACATGATGCCTGGGGAGAGAGCTTCAGGCGTATTCTGTAAGAACACATACCCTCTAGTTCCGGTCTGTCGTAAAACAGATGCGTGACCTTGTAAAAGTCATTTAGCTTTTCTCGCCTTTGATTTCTTTACGGATGATGTGAGAGCTGTCTTCCGGTGCTGAAGCCTGTATGGGTCCCCCCGGGTGTCCTAGACAACACCACACCTGCCTGCCGAGGGGTCACTGCCTCTTCCGGGACCACCAGGTTTAAGTTTGTTTTATCAGGAGTTCTGGATCATTTAGATTTCTAAAAAGGGTTTCAAAAATCAGAATATAATTGGATTGAGCCCCATTCTTCATAACGGCGGGAGATGGAAATACAGGGATTTTACAGGGTGTGTGAGGGACTCCATTTGGGATGGGGAGGACTTGACTGTGGCCCCTTCCCCTTGTGGTCTTGCTGGAGCGAGCATGGGGGGTGATCAGCTGCAGCCTGAATCTTCAACTGCCCCTTCACCTGGGCTGCCCTGCCCTTGGCAAGAAGGCACAGGCTGTAGCAGGGTCTGTGGGTGAGACTGCAGCTGTCCACATGTTGGCCTCTGTAGGGGTGCCTCAAACTGCAGGGACAGAAGTGTCACGTGCCACATGGGATGCTCCCCTGGTGCTTTCTGCTGCCATTTATGCTCAGTCCAGCTCCTTGAGGGTTCAGAAAGTGGCAGGAATATGTGAATTAAGCCAGGTGCCATACTGCGGGTGTGGTGGGGTCTTGGAGAAATGAAAATGGCCTGTTCCAGCTAAAGACCTTTTAAGTCCAATTTTGAAGAACACTATGAGCAACATCTGCTTTTGGTCAGATCAACAGGCTATCTCTTAAGGATTAGAATGAGTTTCTTGGAAGATGAACCCACCAACTTTTTCTTTTTTTTTTTTTTAATTTTTTTATTGTTATGTTAATCACCATATATTACATCATTAGTTTTTGGTGCAGTGTTCCATGATTCATTGTTTGTTCATAACACCCAGTGCTCCATGCAGAACGTGCCCTCCTCAATACCCATCACCAGGCTAACCCATCCCCTACCCCCCTCCCCTCTAGAATCCTCAGTTTGTTTTTCAGAGTCCATCATCTCTCATGGTTCGTCTCCCCCTCTGACATACTCCCCTTTTCTTCCTCTCCTGTTATCTTCTTCTTTTTCTTTTTTCTTAAAATATGTTGCGTTATTTGTTTCAGAAGTACAGAACTGTGATTCAACAGTCTTGCACAATTCACAGCGCTCACCGTAGCACATACCCTCCCCAATGTCTATCACCCAGCCACCCCATCCCTCCCACCCCCAACCACTCCAGTAACACTCAGTTTCTTTCCTGAGATTAAGAATTCCTCATATCAGTGAGGTCATGTGATACATGTCTTTCTCTGATTGACTTATTTCACTGAGCATAACACCCTCCAGTTCCATCCACGTCGTTGCAAATGGCAAGATCTCATTCCTTTTGATGGCTGCATAATATTCCATTGTGTATATCCACCAACTTTTTCTCCTAGCAACCCTCTGTCACATTCTTAACTGGATCCCCTGGCTCCTTTCCCATTTCTCCATTGGATGGCACTTTTGATTTTCTGCTCCCCACTTGGGGTGGCTTTCAGGGACAACCCCTCAAGCAAATCTCCCTCATGAATGCTGGGCCCAGTTGGCTCCATATTTGGGGGACGGGTTGAGCCAGATGCCGAGATACAGGGAGAATTTCCCATTCTATGATGCCAAGTGCCTCCTTGGATGGCACATCTTCCTTCCTGGGGTGCAGAGGTGCTTCCACACTTCCTTGGCCTCATGTGAACTTCCTCACAGGTAGCAATAAGCTCAAGGAAATGAGAGTGGGTGAGGTGTTGCAAGTGGAAGAGGAGTATTGGATGGATTTGAGAGATAATTGGGAATTCAGACGGACTGTATCGGATGTGGGGGTGCTGAACAGGGTACTTCCTGGGCTAGCGCCCAGGTTTGTTTTGAGTAATAAGATGGCAGACGGTGCCATTTGGTGGGACTGCTGTAAAAGTGGTGGATGGCCACTTATGCTTTGAGTGACTGTCCACAAGTCATTAGCCATCTTGATGCACTGTTTCCTCAAGAATAATTACCTCCAATGGTCCTTGACTGGAGCATACAGTGAAGGCTGGAGCTCTAAGTGTCTGTCAACAGGAAATAATTTGGAGCAACCATAAGACACCCCCTGGAATACCAAGGCTGGCTGCTATCCCCGGGCCTGGGCTGTTGAGATCAAACCATTGAGACATCATTGATGTGAACAAATGAAGAATAAATTGAGGGGCTTTGGGATGAATGATTGGATCTCCCTCAGCCTCTATGGCTTGTATTTCCTGAAAACTCAATTTATTTTGGTCTGAGAGAGTGCATTTCTCTGCAGCATCAGTGTTCTGTAATTGCCAGCACCCAGGGGTGAAGTGAAACCCTTCAGTCTCAAGGAAGAGGCCAGTGGTGATGCATGTGAGCCTGAGCCCAAACCCCAGAACCTGAATCCATCTTGACCCTCACTAGGCTACCCGGGCATCCAGCAGCAGATAGAAATTCTTGTTTCGGGCCCCTGTGGGCCACCTGGGGTGAGGGGAGGGGTGTCTCTCCCAGGCAGGATCTGGCAGGAGGCCCAGCTTCTTCACCTAACATGGCCATGAGTACCAGTGCCTTGGGCCTCATGTTTTAAGGCTGGCTGGTTTATGTGGAGAGAGAGGTTATCAGTGCAGAAAGAACAGGTTTGGGCCCTGGCAGAGGGAAGGAGAGAGTGTGACATACACACACTTCTCTCCCCCTCCCACATAAAGAAATTACTGCCAAGAAATGAGGTAATTTTTAGACAAATGTGTATTTTCTAGAGTATATCCTTTAAAGTATCTTCATATTTTAGTTGAATTGTTTTTGAAAGAAATGGTTTCAAAATGTAAGATGTGATTTCCACCTTTTTCAAGCAGAGTACTCGAAGATCACTTCAGCCTTAAAATATCTTTTTTTATTTTGGAAAATTTGAAGCATATACAAAAGTGAGAGAATCACAGACTAAACCCTATATACCCAAAAGCCAGTCTCGACAATGATCAATTCATGACCAACCTTGTTCATCTCTATTCCCCACTTACCTCTGTCTCAGATTATTTAAATTCACCCTGTTCATGCTGACCTAAAGTCATCATTATGACAGTGTTTATGTAGTATGTGTGGTGTACATCCCCTTTCAGTATATTTGCCATATCTGTGTCCCTGCCTTTACTGGGACTCTCCCTGCTCTGTCTCGTACAGTCTAGTCTAAGAAGGTATATAGCTGAGGTGGTTACAGTTCTGTGTCAAGTAGGAGCACACAGGATTTGAGAGAGACTTTCCTACCTGGATCTTAATACTGGGTTTATCTGGGGCTTTCATAGGCTGTTTCTGAAGGACTGAAATTTAACACTTTTTAAAAAATTTTATTTATTTATTTTAAAGAGAGAGAGCGCAGTGGGGAGGAGCAGAGGGAGAGGGAGAGAGAGTCTCAAGCACACTCCATGCCCAGCATGGAACCTGATGCGGGGCTCTATCTCACAACCCTGGAATCGTGACCTGAGCTGAAACTAAGAGTCAGATGCTTAACCCACTGAGCCACCCAGGTGCCCCTGAAGTTTAGCAGGGTTTTTTTTTACCTCTTAAAAGTGGGAGTGTTTTATTATGCTGTCACAGTGCTGCTTCTGCTTCTTCTTTTTTTTTCTTTAAAATTTTTTAAAAAAAGATTTTATTTATTTATTTGACAGAGAGAGACACAGCGAGAGAGGGAACACAAGCAGGGGGAGTGGGAGAGGGAGAAGCAGGCTCCCCCCTGAGCAGGGAGCCCAATGTGGGGCTCCAATCCCAGGACTCTGGGATCATGACCTGAGCCGAAGGCAGATGCTTCACAACTGAGCCACCCAGGCGCCACCCCCCCTTTTTTTTTAATGAAATCATTATTAACAGATGCCAAGAAATGGAAAAATACTAATTTTTGAGAAAGGTTTTAAGACATAAATGAGGAATTTCAGGTATACCCAATACCTCACTTATTGCATGAGTATGGTGGAGCTTGTCTTGTTTTGAGGTTCAGCACCATTCCCGGTAGCTTCGCTCAGGAGACTTTTTGAGGAATGGCACTCAGTTTTGCACCAAAGGCCTCCGGACTGTGGTGTGTTTCTCTCACCCTTTGCTCTCCTTTTGTTATCTTTTCAGAATACTTGGTTGTTCACTGTCTCTGCTCTTTGCAATGCTTCTGCATTCATAACAGAGACGGACTGTAAGTTGCTGGGTTAACTAGATAACCACACCTGTTATCTCAGTAACCTAGTGGTGTGTGTGAAATTGAATTCCCAAACCCCCTTTTCCAAAAAAGTGCATGAGAGCTCCCTGAGCTCAGAGGTGTGTGCCCAGTGACAGGCTCCGAGGATGAAGGTGCAGACATGGTGTGTGCAGCTGGGGGTGCGGCAGGATGATTCCATTAAGTAGGATCATGAAGATGGGAAGGGAAAAGCTTGAGGGTCCTCCAGAAACTTGTGGCGCCTTGCAGTCAACAGGGGCTGCTCCCACCGCCCAGCACCTTCTAGCACATTCCAGCACTCTTTGCATAGGGTGTCACTGCCTGGGATGTAGGGAGCATAAGTATGTGGATCCTAAGGAGCAAGCATTCTGGGCATTTGGGGGAAGTTTCAGCCACCCAAACGTTAATTGAGGAGACTAGCATGTAGAAGCTGTTTTACTCACTCACCTTTTCCCTTTATTCCCTCTTAATCTCTGCCTTCAGCATTTTCCCATTTTATGCTATTTGCTGTTCACAAATGTTTGGCGAAAATATTTCTTTACGGAGGAAAACCTGAAGGCATGCCATCAATCCTTGAACATGGAGGGGGCTCAAAACCAGTTTTCCTGGGAAACAAAATGACCCTACTTTATGTAATTAGCTGCAGTCCTGAAGAGAGGAGCAAGCTGAGGAGGCCTGGCCACAGGTGGCATCTGTGTTACGACCCTCTCTACAGAATGGCATACTTACGCAGTGCTCTCTGCCAAGATCGGGATGGGGCGGCACATTATCACCCCACTTTTCAGACAAGTAATGTGAGGTGGAGATTCAGGGCTTTTCTACCATAATGTTTGTTTTCATGTCTTCCTTCCCTGGCCTGCCTCGGGCCCTTGGACCTCTCACCCTCCCTGCCTCCCCAGGACCCCCAGTTCCTTCCCCTGTTCACCTTCACCACCCCGGACTCAGCTTCCTGCCACAAACCTGCCATGTGCAGCCATTTCTCTCTCTTCAGAGGGGATCTTCAGATCTCCTCAGGCCCACACATTTCCAGGGTCCAATGCTCTGTCTTTTCAGGTTGAGAACAAGAGGTGTTTTCTAGGTAGGAGCCTTGTGCAGAAGAAGGAGGTAGGCTGGGGGATTTCATGGCTCTCTTAGCTCCATTTTGACTAGAATAGAATTGATCTCGTCAAAAGGGGCTGACTGAGGGCCTGGAAACTACCAGGTGTCTTGCCTACAGAGGCATCACTTCCCTGGGCTGTGCGTGTACGAAACCCCAAGGATGGGCTTGTGGTGGTGAGGAGGTAGGCAGAGAACCCTACTGAGGAGGCTGGCCCAGTGTCTGAGGGCAGGCCTGACCCTGGGGCTTTCCCTGGGGAGGAGAGTCTTGGGCCCTGAATGGTAGGCCAGTAAGTGGCTCTGAGTAAGACTATGGTGATGGCGGGTAGTAGGGTGGTCCCCCCCTCTTCTCCCTCCTTCCTGCTCCCAATTCTCTCACGTGGAGGAAGACTAGATATTGATAGTGATGACCCAGGACATGCTGAGCCAGCCCTGAGGCTGAGGAGGGTCCTCCATGCTGCCCTTCAAAGTGCTAACAGAAGAGCCCATAGATGGGAAGAATGCCTTTTCTCCTGGAAGTGATATTAGCGGTGGCACCTCTGGGCCAACAGCAGCCCTGCAAATCCTTTTGAAGTCCATATTTATCTTTGTGTTAATCTGCAATGTACTTTGAATACCCATCATGACCTAAGCATGATGATCTGGGCCTTACACACATTATCCCTTTAACCCTCAAGAAAAGCCTGTGGTTGGGACCATTATCATCTGTACTTTACTGATAGGTAAACTGAGGCCCAAAGTTGTGCAGTCCCCTAACTGTGATCCAGCTGGTGAGCACCAGAGCTGAGGTCCTAGTGTCAGGGCCCATGATTTGGAGCAGGTCTTGCTCCCTCCCCTGTTTGTAGCCAGGCTGGACTCCGGCGTTGAAGATGAGGGTCTGCTGATGTCATGGGGGCCGCTTGTGTTTTCTCTTTCCTGTTGTCCCTGCCCCATGGGGGCCGGTTCTCCTGTGGTCTCTTGGTTGCTCAGGTCATTGCAGTGGTGAGCGCCTCTCCTCAGAGCCTCCTCTGACCAGACTGGCTGGCCCCGACTTTGAGTTTGGCTCTCTTCCTTCATCTGCCCAGCCCACACAGGCACAACTGTGGTTGCCTCAGGCACAAGTTGTGGACCACACCCTTATATCCCTCGTGGGAACATGACACATGGCCGAGGCTGGGATTTTTTTCTAAACAAGACAAGCATGAAGCATGCCGTGCAGTCATTCTGTAGCTGTGCTTGTCAGAAGCTTGCAAAGCTCAGAAAAAGGAATGGGGGGGTGAACTATGCCATCAGCGGCCACCCCCCTACTGACAGCCCCAGGGGTGGTCAGGACAAACCAGATGGGAGGCTTCTCTAGGTCCAGGGCAGGAAGGCTTTGGGGGAAACTGGGTTCGTGGATTGGAGCTATGGGATGCGAGCTTCAGAGGTCTTACCTAAGCTCTCTGTGGGATGTCCAGACCAAGGGTCCTGCTCTAGGTGGGAGCTTTCTGGTTCCTGGTGATGGGAAGCTGGTAGGGCATGGGTGGCGTGGGATTGGGTGTGTGTGCACTGGTGTGTGCTTGTCAATGGGGATTGCTAACATTAGTCATCTACCTGACTTCAGTACCTGCAAGGCTGTGAGTCCCGGGCTGTTTGCGGACAGTACCCTGCATAGGGTAGCTTTGTAAATATAGGCAGTGGCTCACCAGGGTCAGGCCTCTGGAAGCTGTAATAATCCACTATGGCTGCATAGCTTTGTTGGTTTAAAGAAAAACATCATCTTCATTCTTGAAAGCCTAGCCAGTTGTAGCCAAAATATCAGAGACCCAGTACTTTTATTTATGTATTTTTTTGAGACCCAGTACTTATTTTTTAATATTACTTTTATATCACCTTAGCACTTTCAACAATTAGCCAGAATCTTTTAACATTTCCACATGTGTAAGCTTTGTTCCTGTTCAACATTTGAATCTACTCCATTCCAAAACATTAAGAGAACCCCTCTTTGAAGCATGGGAGCCCTCTCCTTCTCCGCTTTGCACCTTCCCTTGGGATCTCTGTCTCTCTCTCTCCTTCTGTAAAGTAATTAAAAATATATTTTATGGCCAAGATTTTTTTTCTTGTTCCTCAGAGGAAAGAATCTTGTGCACATATTCAGAATTAAAAGGACAAAGACTCTAAAATCTGGTACAAAGCAGAAACATGGATCTGGCATGGACAATTTTCAGCCTAACCAAGATACTCTCAATAATGGAGACCCAAAGATAAACTGCATTTGCACTGGAACTAGATTCTCAGACATTAATTGCCTAAAAAAGTTTTTTCCCCCCCCCCCAGCCTGCCACCTCCTTAGCTAATTGGGTGTACTTCCTGCCCGTTGTAGGCATTTGGCCAGTAAGAAAATCATGAACTAAACAATTAGGCAGCAGTGACAATTTTCAAGACAGGTACAAGTCATTTCTGGACCAAGTTTGATTTTTCAAGTTAGTGCTTTTCTGTCATCACAGCTTATAAGCATGGTTTCCTAGTAGCTTAGATGAATGGGGCAAGTTATGGTCTCATCACTTTGTGGTCTGTAGAATTGCTGACAACACTGACTCCATCTTTGGCCCTACCTCTTGTTCTCCGCTCTGGTACACAGGTGGTGTCACTTCAGATCACTAGTACAGCTCCTTTGGTGCATGGATGGCACCACTTTAGGTAACTACCTTGTGACCTCACCACCATGCCCCTTACTCCATAAAAGCTGAGGATTAAGGTCTGCATAGCTGCAGAGAACGGGCAGAGAGTGGGGGCATCAGGAGAGCTGTGTAGTAGAGCTGCATAGTGTCCTGGGTCATCAGTCCCTCTGCCTGATCCCCCCGTCAGTAAGTTACCCTGAATAAAACTCTGTGTGAATGGTGTGGAGTGTCTTGCTTCATTTTTCAGCATTGAAATGCCCTCTCAGTCTGGAGGATACATTACTGACCCCCCTCAACCTTCTAAACACAGACCCATTAACTTAAGTCTGTCATCTGATCACATAGCCTAACTCTGGCTGGTCATCTCCCAGCTCTGTGTTGGCATCTGGGGGACCAGGTGAGGGTGAGTGGTTGAATGGGCACAGAACTGATCTCTCTTCTAGGAGAGCAATGCAGCATCACGGGATAGCTTGTTCTCTTTCCATATGTTGGAGGTCGTAATGTACCCATTCATCCACCCAGCCAGCCAGCCAGCCAGCCAGCAAACTTCTGAGGTCCCTATGAAGAGCTGGGAGTTTACAGTCTGGCAGAAGAGAGAATTTATTTTGAGCAGACTGCTGGAGGCTTGGGACAGTTTGGTAGGTTGGAGGGGAGGATGTAATTTAAATTAAATGACATCATGCTTGAATTTTAGAAGTTCTTTATTGAGATTCAGTTTACATACAGTAAAATGAACAAATCTGAAGTGTACAGCTTGGTGACTTTTTGCAAGTGTATACACCCATGTGGCCAACAGAATATTTCCATCATCCCAGAAAATGTCCTTCCAGTCAATCTTCCCAACCCCTTGCCCCTACCCCAAGAGATAACTACTATTCTGAATTGTTACCAAAATCAGTTTTGGCTGATCTTGTACTTCATAGAAATGGTATCATACTGCATGTACTTTTTGGGTCTTCTTCCACTCAACATAATATCTGTGAGATTATCGATGTTGTTGCGTATATCTGTATCTTGTCCTGTTTCAATGATGAGCAGTATTCTATTGTATGAATATGCCCAATTTGCTTATCCCTTCTTCTGTTGATGGGCACTTGGGTTGTTTCTAGTTTTTGGCTGTTTTGGATAAAGCTGCAATCAACATTCATGTACAAGTCTTTTTGTGGACAGAAGCATTCATTTTGAAGTGAATGAAACATAGGAAGATAAGGAGAGTCAACAGATTTTCAGTTATTCGATACGATGACACCCTTTATAACAGAAATCCAAGGCTGACTGGATTTTGACACAGGCTAAATGTGTCCCCTCTGAGATGCATTATCTCATCTGAATGTGTTCATCACGTGAGGTTGTGTGAGGAAATGAATTAATCATGGTGCCTTCAGCTTAGTCACAGATTCCTCTGCAGGAAGGGAGGCCCCCAACGGGCCCCACTTTTGATTTGATGGGGAACGAGAGACACTTGGGAGTAAAGTTAAGAGATCTCATTCCGTGCTGAAGAGGGGACTGCAGGCTGCCCCACTCCTAGTATGAAGCTGTGTGTGTGGGGGGGGTGGGGGTGGGGGTGGGGGTCCTGAATCTTCCTGTTGGTCCTGATTCTGGTTTCCAAACAATAGTTAAGGCAGAAGAGGTAATGGTATGTCCTGCTGCAGTTGCTGAAGTTGGAAGTCAGCAGATCCTCCAGTGCCCAAGGCTCTCCCCTTCCCAGCTGTGGGTATGTGGCAAAATGGGAAGGCCAGTGCCTTGTGACAGTTTAATCTTACCTGCCTGCTGTGAGGTACACTCACCATCCCAGAGAATTGCAAAGTATAAATCGTCTCTTAACACTGATAAACAGTAAGGAGGAGGAAAAAGCCCTGACAAAATATTACAACTTAATTGTATTTCTCAGCTGGGCTCAGGAAATCTGCTTCCTTCTTAGGCTAATGCTATTTACCAAGTCTCCTAGCCCCACAATAATTATTTCTTTAACCCTTAGTGAGATAGCACCTTAGCATGGGACAGGACTGCACTGACAAGGAGGCTTAATGAGGCCATCCCAGGTGCTCAGGTGGGGGAGGCTGGCCTTCATTAGGGGCATGAATCACTGTGACTTCTGGCTTCCGGCTCTGGCTGAGAGCAGGGCGAGAGGACAGGCTGCCCCTGAGAACAGAGGCTGCTGGGGAGGGGGTGGGGGCGAGGAAGGCTTTCTGCTGGCCTGGTTTTCTAGTGCACAGGTGTTTGCTATTCTAAATAAATGTGCAGTGTCAGTACTCAGCAGCTTATCAGCGGAGACTTATAATGAGGGCTGAGCAGGGAAATAAGATTGGCCCTCTCTGGGCACCTGTCATTATGTTGGATGAACCCAACGTTGGGCCTAATTATAAACAACGATGGGGAGAATTGACTTTGGGGGTGCGAGAGACGAAGGGGGCAGCCCCCTGTCAGAAATGTGTGCTCCAAAAATTCCTTTCTGTGGAATTTGGAAGCTCACTACTGTGAACCTTGTTGCTTTTTTACTTTGAAAGTTAGATATTCCACGCATTCTGGAAAGTTTTGAAAAATACGATAGTTTGAATATCCATTCAGAAAGAGAGGTCAGAGACCCAAGGTAGCAGAAGCCTTTCTTCGCAGAGCAATGTCTGTCGGTGACTCACAAAGGCCCATCTGGTGGCCTTGGCAAGTGATGGCTGCCTGTTTCACCTCGTTTACCATTCACTCCTGCACTTGTCTCTGCTTGCTCATTTGTTCATTCATTCTATCACACACTTAGATTAAAATCCTAAGTCTTAATTGTACTGGGATGAATGGTGTCCTCCCAAAATTGATGTCTTTCCTGAACCTCAGAATGAGAACTTCTTTGGAAATAGGGCCATTGCCAGACGTAATTAGTAAAGTTAAGATGGGGTGATAGTGCAATAGGGTGGGCCCTTCATCCAGTGTGGCTGATGTCCTTATAAGAGTAGCGGAGACTCAGAGAGACATATACCCAGCAGAAAGGTAGGCAGAGACTGGGGGATGCATGTACAAGCCAACGAATGCCCAGAACAGCTGGCAATCTCTGGAAGCGAGAGAGTAAATGGAACAGATTCTCCTTAGAGCCCCTAAGAAGGAACCAACCCTGCTGACACCTTGCTTTTGGAGTTCTGGCTTCCTGAAACTGTGAGAGAATGAAATTCTCTTATATTAAGCCACCCAGTGTGTGGTACCTTCTTGGTACAAAACAGCAGCCCTAGGAAACTAATATACTCATTGTGGCTTGCAAGGCTCGTGGCTACTTCTCCAGCCTCGTTTCTTGCTGTCCTCTCCTCAGTCTGGCCTCCTGACTGCTCTTCATACATGTTGAACACACTTCATCCTAGGGCCCTTGCGCTTGCTGTTTTTTTCTGCCTGGAACATTCTTTCCAGATAGTCCCTCTCTTGTTCTCATACTTTACTCAGTTCTCTGCTCAATGTCACCTCTTCAGAGAGAACTGTTCTGATATCTTATCTAAAACCTTTTGTTTTAGATAAGATCCTTTGTCACCCTCTATCCCTTTACTCTACTAATTTTCTTCCTCATGTGTATCACTAACAAACATCACAATGTGTATATGCACACACAGCAACCCCCCCCCCCCCCCCCCCCGCTTCCCCAATCTGGTTGTAAGCTCTATGAGGGCAGGGACCTCACCTTGTTTACTGCTATATACCTCAGTAGTACTTGGCAAATAGTAAGTAATTGATAAATGTTTATTGTTACTATTACCCGTGCTAGGTAACCAGAACCAAACCCATTTCCTGTGCTCATGGGGCTTGTATTCTAGTAACTAAACACACAGATGTGAAGAACACCTGGGGTTAAGGGAAGGCGAGAGCACGTGAGTGGGATTTCACCTGGTTTGGGAGGCCAGGGAGAGATTTCCTGAGCAAGGGTTACTAGAGATTTGATTGCAGAGTTAGAGTTGACTATGCAGGGAGTGCCAAGGCTGTGTGGTGGGAAGGAGCCTGGGTATGTTTGAGAAAGTGAGAGGCCAGTGTGGCTGACAGCCAGGGGAGAGTGACTGAGTGGCAGGGGGTACCCAGAGCATCCAGGGCCCTACAGGCCATGCAAGGTCCCTGGTGCTTATCTTTTTTCTTTTTTTTTTAAAGATTTTATTTATTTATTTGACAGAAAGAGACAGCGAGAGCAGGTACACAAGCAGGGGGAGTGGGAGAGGGAGAAGCAGGCTTCCCGCTGAGCAGGGGGCCCGATGTGGGATTCGATCCCAGGACCCTGGGATTATGACCTGAGCCGAAGGCAGACGCTTAACGACCGAGCCACCCAGACGCCCCCTGGTGCTTATCTTGAGTGATGAGAAGAGTTTGAAGGGGTTGAGTGAAGAAGAGCTGGAGGGCATGGCGTGATTTGATCTGTGTTTTGCAAAGTTCATTCTGGCTACCATGTGGCCAATGCCTTGGGGTGACCAATTAGGAGGTTGCTGTGGTTGTCTGGAGAGCTGCCTGGAGATGGTGAGAAGTGATGAGATCAGGAGCTATTCAGGATTCAAAATGGACAGGATTTGGTAATGGAGTGCAGTTAGGATGGGAGGAGAAGGTGATATCAAGGGGGTAATCTCAGGTTTCTGACGTGCACAGTGGAATGTACTGAGGCATCATTCACAAAGTAAAGAACATTGGAGGTGCGCATGTGTGTGTCTGTAGTGTGGGTGGCGGGTTGGGAGCAAACCTTGAATCTGTGATAGTTTCTGCTGCGTTGCCTCCACAAGCCTCAATGGAAGTAAGAGGTGAAGCCTCTGAACAGGACTCTGATCTGAGAAGGCTTGTGCCTTTGTGGTAGATTGGTAGATTTGTGTTCTCCGGTAAACCATGGATCTCAGTATGCACCATTGGATAGCTCCTCTCACACTGACCCTGGGCTTGGTTGTGTGACCCTTTTTGGCCAATGGGACGTTGGTAAGGCAAGCAGAGGGTAGACAAGCACTTGCACTTTGGGGCTTTTGGAAGTTGGCTGCCATACTATAAAGAGGCTCAGGTAGACCACTGAATGATGAAAAGTGACATGGAGAGACACCCTGTGTGAGGACAGGCCATCTGGGAATTCCAGTCCCAGCTGAGCTCCCACACAAGTGCCCACAGCTATACCACATGGAGCAGAGCTCAGTCTACCCACAGAACCATGACAAATAGATTGTTGCTGTTTTAAGCCACTTGGTTTGGGGCTTATAATAAGGGCTGAGGGTTTGTGATATGGCAATGGATAACTGAAACAGACCTCTTCCAATGGGTTAAAATGGGGTGGGGTGGGGCGCGGACCAGGCAATTGTTGGGATTTTCTGAGTAGAGTCTCCAAAACAGAAACCTCTTAGGCTCCTCTGCCAAGAAGTTTTCTTTTGTTACCTCTTCTTTGACTTTGACTTTAGTTCCAGCCTTGGGGAGGGCAGTCTCTCTCAGGTGTGCAGTTGGCACCAGAAGGATATTACCTATAGGGTGACCCTCTATCTCCCCATCTCCCTTGTTTCTAATTGTCCCTTCACCATTCCTTCCATGGCCTGAATCTACACCTGGTTTTCTTCCTTTCTTTCCTGCTTCTTCCTCTTCTATAGCTGTGGGGAGCCCTCAAGGCTACAGAAACATCTGAAACTTGGATATGCATTATTGCCTGCCGCCCCCACCCCTCATTCCTTTTGTCCCCTATCCTAGCACTGGAGCCAAATTAGGTCTCCTTTGTCTTTTTTTAATGGGCAGGTTTAGCCACTGTAAGCTGGCTATTATATTGGACTGAAAATGCTGTTTGTGAGTCATTGTCAACTGAGACCTGGGACCAACACTGACACCTCCTTAATTATGTGCCATTAATGATGTACATGCTGCAGTTAGGGGGGCATTGTGGATCCATTTCCCGCTTTAATTCTGTGCTGTGTTATATGAAATGCTAATGAGTCCAGAATTCTCAAAGGTCATAATCTGAATACGTTTCCCTTTCTTCTTTTTCGGGGAATGTGGATAGGATTCAAAACAATTAAAACGAAATTTACTTCATCGTTTGGCTAACAATGTCCTCGACTGTACTAATTACACTGAGATATATATTCATTTCTGGTCATTTGGACAGATCTGAGTGTGTCTGGTTTCTTGTAAGGCCCCCATCCCTGAATTTTACATAGGATGTTTTTTTAGCTGCTCGCCCCATTGATTATGAGAAATAACTGGGGGGAAAAAAAAGTCCACCCAAACCCTTACAATACGGAAAGTGCAAATTTAGCAGAACCAGCATTGAATTTTCCAGGGAGTCATTTATCATCCTTAGAAAGTTTTGGTTCTTTGCAAATAAAAAAGAGAAAGTAATGGTAATTGCTCTGCTCAGCTAATTGACAGAATTGTGTCAGAAAAAGGAGGCATTTCAACACTGCCTTCGATGATGACATTTGAAGGTTGTTCTCCTTCTCTCTTCACTGCTAAATTAGGTAATCATTATTTCCCTGTGAATCTTATTAATCTAATGCTGGCTTCTCCCCAACCCTCACTTAGACTTGAGACTCAGACAGAGATTTAAAAATGAAATACCGAAGGTCAGATAATGGTTTGGCCAGTTCAGGTTGTGTTTCCTGGTTTTTTGGTTCAGTGCATTAAGTGGGAGAGGACAAAAGGGATAAGTTTAAGTTGCAGTCAGGGGAATTCAAGCCATCTGTTAAAAAGGACCTTTTTGTTATATGAATGGAACCCAGAAGGTTTGAAATCTCCGCTGGTGGGTTTTTAGAATAGGTTAGTCCACTGATGTGCTAAGACAGTGGAGGCTGAAAAGCTAGGTAGAAAAGCTAGGTAAAGCACAGATTCATTGTTCTCAAGCTTTTTCTCTTTTCAGATGGCTTCAGTGGGGGCAAAAGACTCCACTGGGGACTCAAGGATAACGAAAACCTCCAATTTTTCACTATAAAAGGAGTGCACATCAGATATAAGGCTTATAATGGCTTCCGATGAGACATCAGTAAGAGCTGGCTTAGAAAAACTTGATGCCTGGTTTCCACTAGCTATTATGACCAAAAAGCCAATTAATGATGGAAATAGATGGTGTCTTCAGACTGGTGGCAAAGACCAGCCACTCCTCTGTGGGACAGATCAACAGCCAGCCTGGATGACGTTTGGAAAACAGCTGGATGCCCTGTGATAGTAAAGGCACAATGTGCAGGTAATTCCAGCTGATAGTGCTATGCTGATGGCAAATCTACCCTCCTGTAGTTTCTGGGTGGGATTGGGCAGGACCCCCTCTGTCACCTTGATGATCTTTCTGCTCCTGAGAGTATCCTTGTCCCATCTCCACCTTGCGTCCTCTCCCCCCCCCGCCCCCCCCCCGGCAGTGCTCCTTAGGGTAACCGGTAGGAACAGGAGCTGTCCCTTGAGATGATGAGGCTGAATGTGCATGAAGAAGGCATTCGGGGGCATTTTCTGCACACCTGTTCCTCCTTCTAGCCTCCCAGGGTCCACATAACGAAGAGGAGTAGAGTAGATGGTGGGTGGGATTCTGTAGAATCAAAACGAATCTGGAAAGTGTTGTTTAATGGTAAATTACATGGATCAACCTTTTAGATATTCAGAATTTTTTGAATCAGTGGTTCTGGAAATGCTAACTCTTTCTTTTAATAATGATCTTACTCAATTTAGTTAATAACATTTAATATTTTAAACAAAAGCCTTTATGAAAGAGAGTCTAACCCTTTTCCCCTCTGGACAGAGAAGGATAAAAACTTTGTGTTCTCCTCTGACAAGTCAGTCAAAACCAAATCCTGCACCAGTGAACATATTTCAGAGCTTCTGATTCCCACTTCTAGAAGAAGTCATCTATGACCATGTTGTTGTCCAGAAACAAGGTAAAACAATTCACATTTATATGAAAAACCTAGTAAATGGTAGAGATGATTTCTTCATTTTGTTTTATGATGGAAATACGTCATTTTTCTCTCCTTCATAAGACATTTTCCTTTGTGACTTCAATCTTCACGGTGACATTCAATGAACAGCATCAAAAATGACAGAAAAAAATCATCACTTGAAAAATGTTCATTAGTCAACCTATTGTTCCAAGAAGGCAGACGTGACTCTCTTTTTTCCTTTCTCTTCCTTCTTTTCTCCCCGGATTGCCTTTGTATTCCTTGGTATAGTTTTCAAGTTTGGTGAAAAGCTGTCACCTTCTAAAGTTATCAAGGAATAAAAAGCCAGAGTGCTGCCCAGGGTTGAGCAGTTAGATCGTGGCACCAATAGCACCTTCCATGGTCAAGAATTACCCCTTCTGGTGTCATCTCTGTGGCTGGGAAAGCCTTACCTTGCATGTTCATGGGGTTTTTATTCCCTCTGGTTCCCTTTAGTATAACTTTCACCTTTATGGGCTGTGCCTACTGGGGACCTTGTATACATTAATCACAGGGGGAATCTCCTAGGGGGCACATCTGTGTGTGTAGCTGCCATAAAAGGAATGAATCAAAATTCAACTCTGTGCCTAGTTTTGGTAGCATAAGACTCATTTTCATGGCCCTAGAACTAAAACGTGGTAGTTAAAACAGTAAAGTGATATTTATAGGGTAATTTTGATCAAGCCTGTCATAATTTTCGTTCCTGGGTAAGTCTGCATGTCCTTTGTTACAGCTCTAATTACACTGATAGCTTTTCAGAGGGAATGTTAGGGTAGAGGTTACTTAAATATGAAACCAAAGGTTTGACATCAGTTAAAAGTGAATGATTTTGATTTCCTAACATATTTTAATGTAACATAAACTTACTGGTTTATCTCTCTTTCCTGAATCCTATCATTCTTTTTATTTTAGCATTTATTTATTTTATCACTGAGGCAGAAGGAGAATTGTGCTGGTCTCCCTTCCTCCCACCCAGACACAGAACAGCCTTAAACAGTATTTCTCAGTTTGGATGTGAACCGATGGTACACTGTTCCTTTAGCTCCCTGACAGTGTCCCTCATGAAACCCTGTAGCTGCAGGGCTCTCTCAGGTTATGAATTTAGCAGCGCTCCTTTGGTGACTTTCCTCTTTCCACATCGCTCCAGGGATCTCTATTAACTTAACATGCTAAAAATAACACTGCAGAACTGCTGAATGGGGAGCGCGACCAGTAGGGCTGAGGGGAGGCTCAATATTGCTCACATTGATCAGAAACCTGGACCGTGCTCCCATGATGCTTGCTGTTTGACACCAAGCTCATTAAGGATCTGTGTGTGCATCTGGGGACTGGAGAGGCAGGAGAGGGGGGCGCCGGAGGCCTGAGGACATGAGGGGGCTCTTGCCAGTCACAGTCAGGGGTCTTTCCTTACCAATCTTGGGCTTCCTTTCTTTCTGAATTAATGCAGCTCTTACACGAGTCTGGCCTGGACCTGTCTTCCCTCTTGGCAAGGATTCTTAGGTGAGGATAAAGCCAACTCTTAACTTGACTTTAATCCCAGCCACAGTCGTAAAATTTTGTCTTGCACGGAGTGTAATAGTCTCATCAAATAGTAGACGGCAGCATGTTTTTTTTCTCTTTAAATTTTTTATTGTTATGTTAATCCCCATACATGACATCATTAGTTTTGGATGTAGTGTTCCATGATTCATTGTTTGTGCATAACACCCAGTGCTCCACGCAGAACGTGCCCTCTTTAATACCCATCACCAGGCTAACCCATCCCCCCACCTTAGATGGCAGCATGTTGTTCTTGTTTAGGGCTGAGCAGCCGACGGGAACAATTTAGAGTCTTCTGTGTTTGAGTCCTAGTTCTACCGCTTGTTAACTCTGCTGCATCGGACTGGCTACTGAACCTCCTGCCAGCCTCAGTTTCCTCATTTATAAAATAAGAATATTCATTGAAATTAATACTTCTTTCACAGGGTGGTTGTAACTCAGATGGGATCGATTGCATGTTTAGGAAAATGTGCAAAGCCCACGGTATTTCCCAAATATCTCTAGTGTTAGCATGGTAGTTAACTTTATGTGCTAATTTGGACCAAGGGATGCCCAGACAGCGAGTAAAACATTATTCCTGGATGTGTCTTGTGAGGGTGTTTCCAGAACAGATTAGCATTTGAATTAGCAGACTGAGTAAAGTAGATCACCCTCACCAATGTGGGTGGGCATCATCTAATCTGGTGAAGGCTCACATAGGACAAAAAGATGGAGGAAGAGTGAATTCACTCTCTCTGCTTGAGCTGGGACATCTATCTTTTCTTACCTTAGCCATCAATGCTCCTGGTTCTCTGGTGTTCAGACTAGGACTTACACCATTGGCTCACCTTTGTGAGGTGAGGTAGGCCTTTGGGCTTAGAATGGAATTAAATCACCAGCTTTTTTGGGCTTCACCTTTATGGCTTTATGGGCTTGCAGATGGCAGATCATAGGACTTCACAGCCTTCATAATTGCATAAGCCAATTACTCATAATCAATCTCTTTCTCTATATCTATTTATATATCCCATTGGATCTGTGTCTCTGGAGAATCCTGACTGATATAATTAGGTTGAACCAAAGGAAAGTGCCAATAGTCAAACATTTTGTCCTACAAAAATGACCATTTCATATCGTTCAACCTAATATATTAATATGAGGTTTTAGAAAATCTTTCTCTTCTTACTTCTCTAAATTGTCCCCGTGAGACAGAAAGATTATAAACAACCATATTTTAGTGCCCAGGGAAATCTAGGTTTCAAAGGTTACTTGTAACAAGTGGTATAAAAATCCACGTGTGGAACCCCTTCTCCCATCACTCAGTCTGTGGTTTCTTGACCTTGCCGGGCTGTTTAAGGGCCTAAGCTGAAAATGAGAAGCTGGAGAGAGAATCTGATGGAAAGTCACTTTCCCCAGGAGATGAGCAGAGTGTAATATGAGAGATCATAGCTTCTATCACAAATACCATCATAAGGAGTGGTTCTCACGTTAAGCACGTTTTCTTGAGCGGATGTCAGCTCTCCTAAAACGATGGCCCTTTTAGGGTCTGTGGGAACCTCTGCTAGGCCACCACATGCTAGGTAGTCATGCTTCCTGTGTCTCAGAATCACCAGTATGTGCTGCTCAGGGCTGACCTGAGGACCTGAGGAGCCGACTCCCCACTAAGGGAGTGGGGAGGGGGGCTCAGTTGCTCTGCATCTGAGGATGTTCACACTCTGGACTTGCCCTTGGTGCAGGCTGACTCTGTCTACATGACATCAGCACTATTGAGTCTTTGGGTCAGCTTCTTTGCTGTGGGGCTGTCCTGTGCATGGTAGGCTGTTTAGCAGCCTTCCTTGCCTCTACCCACTAGATGCTAGTAGCAACGTCTCTAGTTGTAACAAACAAAAATGTCTCTAGACATTGTCAAATACCCATCAGGGGACAAAATCACCCCTCCTGAAGAACCACTGGGCCCAGGGAACTTCAGAGTGGGAGTGAGGGGTGGGTCTGGGCTGATGGTAATGTATTTCAGAGCATTTACCAACTTATCTGATGAGCTTCAACATATCTGAAGGAATTGCATTTCCTTTTCTCCGATCTCCCCATGGAAAGTGGTAATGACTAGATATGAAATGAGTCATATTTGGGGATATTATTTGCCAGTTGCATATAAAAAGGGTGTGCAGTTGCCGAGCCCTTAGGTAGGATGAACAGAAGACCAGGTTATCTCAATTTCCTGGCAAAGGCATCTGTCTTCTTGTTTTTCTAGTTAATTATGGATTTTCATGAGCTCACTCAGCTAATCAAGTGTAATGACACTAGACCTAAATCACATTATTGTTATTTGTCAAGGCTGTGTTGGAACGGTGCTGTGTTAACCCGCTAACAGCCTGGACACAACTGCAGTCACTCAAACACCCGAGAAGCGATGCTTTTATTAGCAGTGCAGTCAGCCCTTCCCTAACATGTCACCCTGAGATTAGGAAGACAAAATAAAAGTGACAGAAAAAGGAAATTTTCCATAAAGAGTGCTTTAGGAACTTTATTACAAAGCAGAAACTCTATTGCAAGATGGGCCATGAGACATGTGTCCTATATTTACTACTATTTTCCAATATAACTCTTGGTTTGGAGAGACACAGAAAAGGATTGGTATGAAGTTGATATTGTTCCTGCATTTCCATGTCCTTGATGACAGCCTGATGCAAGGATTTCCCAACTGACTGATTGTGACCCGTGATGCTGTTTGTGGTTCTATCCATAACCTTTTTTCTCATCCTCAGGAATTCCTAGTGGAGAATAGACACATGTGCTAGACTTGCCATTGCCTCCTAACCTCACATTTGCCTTGCCTCAGATGAATAAGAAATATCATGCGTTCAGCAAAAAAGTTGGGTTCCTTTGCCTGGAGAAAAACTCATGATATTTGTCACGTGGCATTTCATTTGGTCTGGATCACAAACCAACTTTTTTTTTTTTTTTTTGGAAGGGGCATTTAAAAAAGTAATGAAAAGAATTTTCTGTATTTTGCTGCTAAAGTGTCCTCTGTCAGATGCTTGCTTTACTTTCAACACATCAAATGAACTCAATGTCCTAACTTGATCACTGTCTTCCGAGGGCAGTCTATAATTCATTCTAGATCCTTAAAGTTGCTTTGTAGACTCTTGCACCTAATATACTAAAGAGAAGTTACTATTTTTCTCTACAAGTGAGAGACTTGTAGTTATTAGTATATAATGTTAACTAGATTTCTATGACATTCCTGAACGTCATTATGAAAAGGTTTGGGTTAATTGGGGATAATTAAAAGTGCTGGGCTTAAAGCCTTGAGTTTTGGAGTCAGGCTGATCTGGATTTGAATCCTGGGTCCATTACTCACTAGCTGTGTGACACTAGGTGAGTTGTTTTGCTTTTTAAAACTTTAGTTTCCTTATCTGTAAAATTATTGTAGCAATAATAGTTTGATCATAAAGTTTTTATGAGGCTAGAATGAGGTAGTGCATACAAAGTAGGATGTCCAGACATAGTAAGTACTCCTTTGATTTTGGGGGATGGAGATATAATTATTTCCAAGCTGAGATTAGTCCAGTGACATTTGCCTAACTTAGCAAACTGAGCTGCCTTCTTCAATTAGTTCTTTACTGTAGATATCATGATCTCTCCTTCAAATCATAATTCTCAGGTCCCCTTGAACATATTTTGAGGCATTTCATGGCCAGAAGGCCTCCCATAGTAATTCTGTTGCTTGTCTCCTAGGAAAGCAGAAGAGGGTTATATATAATAAGCAATAAAGACAGCAAGTGTGTGTTCCAGAAGTGAGAAAAATCAGTCCTGGGGGAAGTCATCTGAACTTTACTGCAAAAAGACAGGAAAGAGTCCATTGGAAATGTGAGAATAATCATGGAGCTTAAAAAAAACATGGTCACTACAGAAATGTAAGAATTCATTATGGTAAAAATGGATTCTTGTTTGTATTTTCTTGATGGTGAGTGGGATCAAGAAGGAAACAAAAGTATTACTTTTTTAAAGATTTATTTATTTGAGAGAGAGAGAGAGAGAGAGAGAGCAGGAGGAGGGGCAGAGGGAGAGACTCTCAAGCTGACTCCCCATTGAGCACAGAGCCCAACTCAGGGCTTGATCTCATGACCCATGAGATCACGACCTGAGCCAAAATCACAAAATCACACAAAATCACCCCAGAATCACAAGTCAGATGCTTAACTGACTGAGCCACCCAGGCACCCCAAGAAGCAAAAGTATTTTTAATAAAGAATCAGGGACACACACACACACACACAAAAGGAATCAAGGCTCTGAATTTTCTGGAAAAAACAAGACTCAGATGAATAGGATTCATGTTTGTAGGGTGATTTGACAATGATGGCTCAAGGACCCAGACCAATTAATTAGGGAACTAAAGAGTTCCCTAAGGGCAGGGCAGGGCAAGGATCTTGTTAGGGAGATCCTTGGACCATCTTTTCTCACAATTCTAGGTTGTGGCCATATTCTGCAATGGATGGGGTCACTGAGAAATTCCTGGTATTTGGCAGGTTTCAGGTCTCATTGAGGTGTTGCTTGGGAGGCAGACAGACTGGAGAGATTGTGGCTAGATAGAGGTTCTCTGGAGGTTTCTAGAAGGATTCTTTGCTGCCTTGGAATGAGGATCTGAGGATGAGGTGGAGGTGTGTGCAGTTGAGGGGAAAGATGGACTGGGATTAAGAGGGGGTGTTAAGTACCTACTGTGTTCTAAGGGCTTTTACATAGGCTAGCTCCTCTAATCTCAAACAACCTTGAAGGGATGATGGTGCTATCTCTGTGTTATGGGTGAAATCAATGCTTTGAGACATCAGGTAACTTACCAGAGGTTATTCAGCTAGCAGGTGGTCGAGCTGAGATTTGAACCCAGGTCAGTCTAATTCCAAAGTTTATAAAAACCAGAATTCTGATGGGTATTAAAGAGGATACTTGTTACAATGGCACTAGATATTGTATGTAAGTGATGAACCACTGAATTCCACTCCTGAAACCAATATTGCACTGTATGTTAACTAACTAGAATTTAAATAAAAATTTGAAAAAAAAAAACCCCACAAAAACCCCACAGAATTCTGGTAAGTTTTTTCCTATCACTCTTCAAGGGAAAATTAAGAAAAGGAATAAATATATCAAAAAGGAATACATGAAATAAATGAATGTCTTAGAATATCTAAGCACTGCCCTTCATCTGGTTAGGCTGTGCAAAGAAAGACAAAAAGGGAGTTTGTACCATATATTGAATACTCTTTCCCCTAAGAACAACAAACAAAAACAATGAAATAAAACAACAACAAAAATAATAGGACATTGCCCCCAGAGTTTTGTGGAAACAGTTAAGGCAGTATGGACTGGGGCACTGAGTGCATTTCTGATCAAATTCAGTTTTTCTGGGTCTAGCTGGTCAGCTCTGCCATCGTGGTAGATGTAATAACAGTTTTTGAAAAATGGGGAAGATACTGAACACTGAAAATGAATATCTATTGGAATAGACTTTAATTCTCTTGGAAAATAATGGAGCAAATACTAGGATCAAGGAAATATGTAAATCACACAGAGGATAATAGAATCATCAGTAAAGAGCAATCAGGTCTGTAAACAAAGAATCATGCCAAAAACCCTGATAGCCTCTCACTGATGGAATTACACAATTAGTGGATGGAGGGAAAAATAAATTTAATATATTTGAGTTTTGGTAACACATGAGAGAGAGGTGAAGAAAAGCCAAGTTAATTGAATGGAATATTTTAGCAAAGTATTTGACACTAGGTTGGATTGGATTTTTCTTCTTTTTTAAGATTTTATTTATTTATTTGAGAGAGAGAGAGAGAGAGAGAGAGAGCGCGCGAGCAAGCACACAAGCAGGTGGAGTGGCAGGCAGAAGGGGAGGGAGAAGCAGACTCCCCACTGAGCAAGGAGCCCAAAGTGGGGCTCGATCCCAGAACCCTGGGATGATGGCCTGGGCCAAAGGCAGACACTTAATCAACTGAGCCACCCAGGCGCCCTGGATTTTTCTTTTAAAATGTTACTTTAGTTAGACGAGATGTTGCTAGAATTGCTGTGAACATGCTTGCAGGTGACTATTACAACATAGTTTGGGTATAATAGAGGACAATGATATTAAAAAAGAACAAGCTAAAAAAAATTTTTTTAGGATCGTTTCCTGCTTAAAAAGCTGTTACATAAGACACCCTTATCTTTGCTCCTGTGATGGTACGGATAATGCATTCCTTGTTCCCCTTCTTTGGGCAACACTCAAGGTTTCTACTGGTCTTACTAAGAAATGCACAGAAAGAGGTTCATAGAGGTCTTGGATGGCACATTTAGAGCTTAGACTGCAGTTTTGAAACAAATGGTGATGAGTTTTCAAAAGTAATTTTTGTAGAATATCACTGAATTTTGATATAAGTAGGGGTAACAGACATAAATGAGTTAGCAATTGTCCTGTTATCTATCATAAACCAGAAGGGAGAGGGCATCACATTGCGGGAGAGAAGTATTCTTTGTTGAGTACTTAATGTGTGATTGGTGCTTCTATAAGATTTTATAATCTTAGGGAAGCATATTAACTTTATGATGCTTTTTCCTATTATGCGAGAAGCCTTGGGATAGTTCAAGCCCAGTTCCAAAAAACACACTTTTAATTATTATTTTTTATTTTGGGAAAATGTACATAACATGAAATTTATTATTTTGAACATTTTTAATGTACAATTCAATGGCAGGAAGTACATTCACATTGTTGTACAACTATGCATTTCCAGAACTTTTTCATCACCCCAGACTGAAACTGTGTAACATTTAAAACACTAACTCCCCATCCCCTCTCCTTCCTAGCCCCTGGCAACTACTGCTGTACTCTCTGTCTCTATGGATTTGACTACTCTGGGTACCTCATATATGTGGAATCAGACAGTATTTGTGTTTTGTGACTGGTTTATTTTACTTAGCATAATATCCTCTAGGTCCATCCATGTTGGAGCATGTGTCAGAGTTTCCTTTCTTTTTAAGGCTGAATTATTATTTCATTGTATGTATGTGGCCCACTTTGTTTATCTATTAATTCATTGTTGGACATTTAGGTTATTTCCATGTTTTGGCTATTGTGAATAATGTTGCTTTGAATATTGACATACAGATATTTGTCAAGTGTCTGCCTTCAAATTTTTGGGCTATAAACTCAGAAGTGGAATTGCTGATCGTATGGTAATTCTATGTTAAATTTTTTGAGAAACTGTCATGCTGTTTTCCACTGCAGTTATACCAGCAATGCACAATGGTTTCAATTTCTCTACATTCTTGCCAGCACTTATTTTTTTGTTTTTAATTTTATTATTATTTTATAATAACCATCCTAAAGGATATGAAATAGTATCTCATAATGGTTTTAGTTTACATTTCCCTAATGATTAGTTATGTTGAGCATCTTTTTATATGCTTTTTATATATACTGTTTGTATATCTTTTTTGGAGAAATGTCTATTTCAAGTCCTTTGCCCATTTTATTTTATTTTATTTTATTTTTTAAAAGATTTTATTTATTTATTTGACAGAGACACAGTGAGAGAGGGAACACAAGCAGGGGGAATGGGAGAGGGAGAAGCAGGCTTCCCGCCGAGCGGGGAGCCCGATGTGGGGCTTGATCCCAGGACCCTGGGATCATGACCTGAGCCGAAGGCAGATGCCTAATGACTGAGCCACCCAGAAGCCCCTTATTTTTTAAAAAAGGATTTATTTATTTGAGAGAGAGTATGAATGGGAGGGGCAGAGGGAGAGAGAGAATCTCAAGCAGATTCCATGCTGAGTGCAGAGGTCCATGTGAAGCTTGATCTCATGACACTGAGATCATGACCTGAGCCAAAACCAAGAGTTGGGCATTTAAGTGACTGTGCCACTCAGGCGCCCCTTAATTCTTTTTTTTAAAAATAGATTTTATTTATTTATTTATTTTAGAGAGAGGGAGTGCACGTGTGAGTGGGGGGAGGGATAAGGGAAGAAGGAAAGGGAATCTCAAGCAGACTCCATGCTGAGTGTGGAGCCTAACATGGGGCTCCCAGCATGGGGCTGGATCTCACGACCCTGAGATCATAACCTGAGCCGAAATTAAGAGTTGGGCGCTTAACCGACTGAGCTACCCAGGTGCCCCTAATTTAATTCTTTTACATATGGACATCCAGCGTTCCCCACTGAATGAAAAGACTGCCCTTTCCCCATCGGATGATCTTGTCACTTTTGTCAAAAGTCATTTGAACATATATGTAAGGGTTTGTTTCTGGGCTCTCTATTCTACTGCATTGGTCTCTGTTTTTATGCCAGGACCATATTGTTTGAATTACTATAGCTTTGTAGTAAGTTTTGAAATTAGGAAGTATGAGACCTCCAACGCTGGTGTTGTTTTCTCCCTCCTCCTCCTCCTTTATTGTGGAAAGAATATTGAACATGAGATCTACCCTTTAGACAAATTTTTGAATGTCCAATATATTATTGTTGATTATAGGTAAAATGTGTACAGCAGATCTCTAGAGCTTATCTTGATGTTCTTGTTTTCCAAGATTGTTTTGGCTATTCAGGTTCCCTTGAGATTCTGTTAGTCACCATACAATACTTCACCAGTTTTCGATGCAGTGATCCACAATTCATTGTTTTCGTACAATCCCCAGTGCTCCATGCAGTACGTGCCCTCTTTAATACCCATCAGCGGGCTAACCCATCCCCCCACCCCCCTCCCCTCTAAAACCCTCAGTTTGTTTCTCAGAGTCCATCGTCTCTCATGGTTCATCTCTCCCTCCGATTCCGCCCCCCCTTCATTTTTCCCTTCCTTCTCCTAATGTCCTCCACGTTATCCCTTATGTTCCACAAATAAGTGAAACCATATGATAATTGACTTTCTCTGCTTGACTTATTTCACTTAGCCTAATCTCCTCCAGTCCCAACCATGTTGATGTAAAAGTTGTGTATTCATCCTTTCTGATGGCTGAGTAATATTCCATTGTGTATATGGACCACATCTTCTTTATCCATTCATCTGTTGAAGGACATCTTGGCTCTTTCCACAGTTCGGCTATTGTGGACATTGCTGCTATGAACATTACTCTAAGTATGAATGGCAGGGATGTTGTTAGGAATGATAGAAGGAATGAACCTACAAAAGCATATTGAGAGATATTTTTTCTTGTAGCTGTCGTTGGTGATGGCATCTTCATTGTTTGAGCTCTTAGCACATTGCAATCTATAACATTGAGCTACAGTGGGTAGCTATGACCAGTGAGTTGCAAAGATTTTGGCTGGTGAGTTCCTTGTCATTGGATATATTCACTTAGAGATTGAGTAACCACTTATTAGTGGGACTGTAGAAGATTACTTCTTGGATAGAAGGCTATGTTAAATAGAGTTTAATGATTTATTGTCTCTTCCAAATTTCAAAGTCTCTAACTCCTTATATAACTTTGGAAAAAAAAATCTTCTGGTCTGGGAAGTCTGGATTTAGGTGACCAGCTTTTGTTAGGCATTCAGAATAAAGGGTCATTAAACAATTCCCTCAGGAACCATTGATGAATGACCACCATGGGCAAAGCATGGCACTAGGCATTTGAGTTTCACAGAATTGAACGGCACATAGCCCCAGGTCTCAAAGAACTTTTTCCTTTAATTGGGCAAAGATGGGCTCGTGTATTATGAAGCCTCACACCTGTATTGATACAACTTTGCACTCAGGGCAAGTAATTGAAAGTGTTTCCTTTTGGTGATATCAGCAGGTGGAAGATGTAAAGGCAGAAACAGATGTTTTCACATGCTGGAAGATTGTCAGTCCAAACTTCCATCTTGTTATGCCTTTTATTGTGCTCATTTCAAACCAGCTTGTCTTAGTTTGTGATTGCTGATCATGTGCATCTCTTCTCCCTGTTTGATGACATCACACTGATAGCTTCTAGTTGGCCACAGTTGAGAGTGTTTACATCACAGAAGTCAGCAAACACCATAAATCAGAGCATTTTTTCCCCTCTCCTGACCTGGATTACCAGGACACACTGGATGAAAGTTGCTCTAAGGCTTAAATGAGATAGATGACTTGTGATTGGTTCCTCAGTGAAAGGGAGTTGCAGTTCTTGATTTCTGAAGGCTAGTGCCATGGCTTCCAGGACTCCTCTGATGCCTTTCTAGATTGCTCAATGGAAGCTGTTGTAATTTCTCAGGGAAATTTTATCACTGATTCTATGATCTTGTTTATCTTTTCTCTGATACCTTCAGCCACCCCAGTGGTCAGAGATCTGAGATCCTATAAGCAATGATGAGCCTTTACCTTACTCACATTTTGATAAATCTTAAGAATCGTCTGGATGCTTCTTCATTACATGTACATGAAAGCTGATATAAAAGGAAAGCTCTGGGAATCCACAGAGCTAGTTAAAATATGCAGAATGACTCTTATACTGAGATTTTTAGTAGACGAGAGCAGTACTCTTGCAGAAGGAATTTTGTGGGCAAATATGTAACAACAACAACAACAACAAAACTACTACTATTCAATAAGTTAAACATTTTTTTTCATCATTGTTGCATCAACTTCTATGCATATATGATTTGGTTAATATGAATTTTTCTCTGGAGGATTGCCTAGTAGAGGGCAGTCTGATCAGGTAACTGTTTCTATGGCCTCTTTTACACACACACACATTTACACACACACACACACACACACATGAGTGTAGGTGGTAGCAAGGATAATGTAGTGGGTACCAGAGGCAGCATTACCTTAGAAATTTTCTGGAAACGCTCAGCTCACAGACATGGAACTGCAGTTTACAGGAAGCTATCCATCTTCCTCAAAACAGTTCAGAAAAGGAATCCATTTTCTTTAATATAAATCATCTTTGTCTTGTGATGTATAAATCATCCCTTTGAAAGAAGCCATTTGAGGTATCAATTCAAGGCATTTTCTCAAAATATCATCCCTTAGCACAACCCTGCGATGGGAACTAATCCTTTGTGGCTGCCCAAAGGCAAAATTCATCCCACTTTTCACAGAATTTCCTATCTAAAGCCCTCTGCTGTCATCTTAACAATTAGGATGGAATACCAGGGTCCGAATGACCTTATCCAGGTGTAGTTATCAGGCATGAAGAAGAGCAGAGAGGAGAATTGATGTGACACAGTGATTTCAAATTAGTGGCTCTCTTAATAATGAACATACTTATTGAGGATGTCTTTATGGGAGAGTGAAGCTGTTGCACACACACTTAGCCACAACTAGATCACTTGGTCATCCTGGTATACCTCTGGAGGTGAAGGATAATGTTATGGTCTCTCTGTGTGTAGTCTTATTTTTAAGACACAATAGACAATGATGGTGTCCTCCAGATGCCCTGGGTTCTATTTTGCCAGTTTGATTTGCTCATCTCCAGCTGCTATGGGTGCTGCTGCTAATGGGGATTGCTTTTGGATAACTGGATCCTCACCTGGGGATGCCTTGGAATTATACTCCCTCTTCTGTACAGTGCGACAGCTGTAGTAATGGGTTGGGTGGGAGGGAGTTTACAAAACTTCTCTTGTCTTAAGGCAGAATAGTCTCCAAGATACAAAGTATGTTCCAGAGCTCCCTGTGGGTTTGAGTTAAGGCTGGACTTCACCCGAAAGCTTCATTCTTGCTTAGTTTCTTCCCAGTCTCCATCCTGCTCTCTTTCTCCCTTACAGATTTCATCTGAGAACACTTCCTCAATAATCCACTTGGACACAAATAGTGGTCTCAGTCTCTGCTTTTAGGAAACCCAACTTCACCAGAACTATGTGAAGCTGATTCAGAGAACTTTCAGGGAGTTATTAATTCTCAGAGTGAAGGGGCTGTAGTTTATTCCATGTGGTCCTGAAGTTCAGTTTAAATATATGCTTGAGGGGCACCTGGGTGGCTCAGTCGTTAAGCGTCTGCCTTTGGCTCAGGTCATAATCCTGGAGTCCTGGGATCAAGCCCCGCATTGGGCTCCCTGCTCAGCGAGAAGCCTGCTTCTCCCTCTCCCACTTCCCCTGCTTGTGTTCCCTCTCTCGCTGTGTCTCTGTCAAATAAATAAATAAAATCTTTAAAAAAAGATATATGCTTGAGGCGATTCAAAATCTCTGACATTGATGACTATTAATTTTGTGCACGATATATATGATTGAAAACTTATGGTTGTCTGCATTAAATGTGAGTTTAATTCCATCAAGCTCTACCATGGGCACCCCACACTGTGACTCACTATCTCTGTTCCCTGGATGGCTTTTTCAGGCAGAAGAAGACATCTTACTCTGAAGAAGTCTGCTGCCCTAATTGGGTAAGGGGACAAACACCAAAATGAGGTAGTCTGCAGGAACTGCCTGATGTAAGTGCTCACAGCATATACACTGGGTAGGAGTTTAGAGGCTTGAGAAATCACTTTGGGTTGAAGGTAGTGAGGAAGGTGTTTTGGTGAGTGAATTTGAATTAGGCTTAGGAGACTGAATGGAGAACTTCAGATAAGGAGACCCTGTTGGACCAAGGCCAGAAAAGACTTTGAGTGCTTCTGCCAGCAGCATTTACTACTACACATGGGAATAAAAAGGGAAACTCAACATTCCCTTCATTGTAGAGGACCCACAAAGAAAGGCACATGGTAAAATAGAACTTCCTCAATCCCTCTGAGGTTGGCATAGATATGTGACTTGTTTTGACCAATGAAGGTGAGGGGACATGTGCCACTTCCAGGCACACATTCTCACAGCCAGTGTATGACTCTCCATCTTCCCTTCTATTGCTGTTGTCATCATGGAAACACATGTGGGATGGAGTCTGTTTGAAGCATGTCCCTCCTTTCAGAAAATACTTTGTAAGCAAACATTCTACCACTTGCCCTGTGACATATAAAATGATGATGTGTTTACAGAATGATGGGAATTGGGCTGTAACTTTCAGTTTCCTTCTAGCTTATTTGATTCTTTGATAAAGGGTCCACATTCAAATTTAGTAAGACTCTTATATCTTCTTAGAAACACAAAGAAATGGGGGGAACAACAGTCTCTTCTACTGAACATGAATTGTTCCTTATAACATTAACAGGCCAAAACAGCAATTATAAATAGGACAAAGAGAGTTAAATGTCCTTTGATCCTGTTGCAAAGCTCTGAAATTTTTACCCTGACCACATAGAAATTTATCTTTCCCCAAAATCCCAAACTTGAATGCTCCCTAAGAACTGTGAAAAGTTTTCATTAATGAGGATGTTTGCAGCTCAGATGAATATTCCAGGAAAGTCAAGGGTCTTGTTTATCCCAATGGGTGTAGTTGTGTGTTAGAGATCACATAAAGTTCGATTTCTTTATTTTATTTATTGTGTAGAGGAACATCTGTTGTTCAGACTCATTTCATTAGGGCTGTTGTGCACATACTTCTCCAAGCCTATTTTGCTTTCTGTCATCCCAAATTCAGCCATAAATCCCCTTCTACTCTGTTTTGTGCATCATTAGAAGGCACTTTGTGTGTAGAAGTACCGTTTGTATGTTGAACTCTTGTTGCTTAAATGCCATACTTGTCGCCTCTTTCTCAGCCCAGCAGGAAATTACCTTCTGCTCAAATGATTCCCTTTCCTTCTATCACACCACCATTATTTTAGTATAATTTTTTCTTTCCAGATGATCTGATGGAGTCCTTATGCCTACTGTTCATGACAGGGTCTCATGTTCTCATAGAAACAGAATTCTCATCTTGATAACTCAAGATTTCTCTAACGAGAAAGGAATCTTAAGCCTTCTGAAATCATCCTGCTATTTAATTATAGAGGACAGCCTTCTGTACTCAGTTTATACACAGGTTTTGTAGAATTTATACTTCTGTTAACAGGGTGTTAAAATAGGACTCTTTCTATCTTGGTTTCAGTAGAGACTGCAAAAGTCTAATCACAAATAATAGGTGTTACACTTACTTTCTAAAATGAGGTGCTAGACCACCTATGCAGCATTGTGAAGAGGTAATTGGGAACAAGTGTTGTTCCCCTTAATCAGCCGTCAGTTTAAGAATAAAACATGATTACTGCCTATGTTCTCCTCTAGGGTTTTGATGGATTTCTGTCTCACATTGAGGTCTTTCATCCATTTTGAGTTTATCTTTGTGTATGGTGTTAGAGAATGGTCGAGTTTCATTCTTCTGCATGTGGCTGTCCAATTTTCCCAGCACCATTTATTGAAGAGATTGTCTTTTTTCCATTGCATATTTTTCCTGCTTTGTCAAAGATTATTTGACCATAGAGTTGAGGGTCCATATCTGGGATCTCTATTCTGTTCCATTGGTCTATATGTCTGTTTTTGTGCCAGTACCATGCTGTCTTGGTGATCACTGCTTTGTAATATAGCTTGAAATTGGGCAACGTGATGCCCCCAGCTTTGTTTTTCTTTTTCAACATTTCCTTGGCAATTCAGGGTCTTTTCTGATTCCATACAAATTTTAGGATTGTTTGTTCTAGCACTTTGAAAAATGTCATTGGAATTTTGATCAGGATGGCATTGAAGGTATAGATTGCTCAGGGTAGCATAGACATTTTAACAATGTTTATTCTTCCAATCCATGAGCATGGAATGTTTTTCCATCTTTTTGTGTCTTCTTCAATTTCTTTCTTGAGTGTTCTGTAGTTCCTAGAGTGTAGATCCTTTACCTCTTTGGTTAGGTTTATTCCGAGGTATCTTATGGTTTTTGGTGCTATTGTAAATGGAGAACATACGCAGTAACCTCTTTGACATCGGCCACAGCAACTTCTTTCAAGATACATCTCCAAAAGCTAGTGAAACAAAAACAAAAGTGAACTTTTGGGACTTCATCAAGTTAAAAAGCTTCTGCACAGCAAAGGAAACAGTCAACAAAACAAAGAGGCAACCCACAGAATGGGAGAAAATATATGCAAATGACACTACAGATAAAGGGCTGGTATCCAAGATCTATAAGGAATTTCTCAAACTCAACACCCAAAAAACAAATAAGTAAAAAAATGGGCAAAAGACATGAAAAGACACTTCTCTGAAGAAGACATACAAATGGCTAACAGACACATGAAAAAATGTTCATCATCATTAGCCATCAGGGAAATTAAAATCAAACCACACCCTGAGATACCACCTTACACCAGTTAGAATGGCAAAAATGGACAGGGAAAGAAACAACAAATGTTGGAGAGGTTGTGGAGAAAGGGGAACCCTCTTACACTGTTGGTGGGAATGCAAGTTGGTGCAGCCACTTTGGAAAACAGTGTGGAGGTTCCTCAAAAAGTTAAAAATAGAGCTACCCTATGACCCAGCAATTGCACTACTGGGTATTTACCCCAAAGGCACAAATGTAGTGAAAAGAAGGGCCATATACACCCCAATGTTCATAGCAGCAATGAACAATAGCCAAACTGTGGAAAGAGCCGAGATGTCCTTCAACAGATGAATGGACAAAGAAGATGTGGTCCATATACACAATGGAATATTACTCAGCCATCAGAAAGGATGAATACCCAACTTTTACATCAACATGGTTGGGACTGGAGGAGATTAGGCTAAGTGAAATAAGTCAAGCAGAGAAAGTCCATTATCATATGGTTTCACTTACTTGAGGAACATAAGGAATAGCATGGAGGACATTAGGAGAAGGAAGGGAAAAATGAAGGGGGGAATCGGAGGGAGAGATGAACTATGAGAGCCTATGGACTCCGAGAAACAAACAGAGTTTTAGAGGGGAGGGGGGTGGGGGGATGGGTTAGCCTGATGATGGGTATTAAGGAGGGTACGTACTGCATGGAGCACTGGGTGTTATACGAAAACAATGGATTGTGGATCACCACATCAAAAACTAATGATGTATGGTGACTAACATAACAATAAAATAAAAAAAAAAGAAAGCAAAAAAAAAAAGAATAAAACATGATTGAGTTTGAAAGCTGAGTGAGAGAATATCTTTGAAGAAAGACAATGGTACGCTCTGGTATTTTCTCACTTCATACCCATGGGGGAAAGGGAGAGGATGGTTATGTCTAGTGATGGGTTATTTAAGGAAACCCCTTGGAGCTTTGATATGTGTTCTCTGGAGTTTAGGGACCCTAGTAGACTCATGCCTGATCATGCCTCAAAGGTCCCCAGAAGAGAGGTCAGTGGACCAGCCTACCTGACATTGGAGTGAAGAAAGATGTTGGTATTGGGAACTAGTGACCTTTCCACCAATGTCAATGGTAATCAAAGGTGTCTTGACTTGGGAGTGAAATTTTGTAATTCACTCAAGAGGGTGGATGGGTTTATATATGGGCTTTGGAACCACTGGTGGGGTGTGGGCAGGCTGTGTGGTGCCCAGGGGAAGAAGAAGGAGTTGCAAGCAACTGGGAGCAGAAAGGTCATTGCCTACATGAAGGGAGGTACAATCAAGTGTCCACATGGGGGAAATTTCCTTGAAATCCATAAAAGAACACCAAGACTCTAAGTGGGAAAGAGTTGTTTTTAGACATCAGTCAGCCACTTGGCATCCTTTCCACCTCATTGTAGAGGAACAACTCAGCATTAAGTGACTTTAAAGGAGGAATGGCAGAAAGAAGAAAGTTGCCTTCTGCTTGTACGTCGAGTCTGGTTAGATTAATGGAATGATATTGCTTCTATTGAGGATTTCCTGCATATTGATAATACACTTATTATCATGAATTATTTGCTAGAGTTTGTTGTCTTTTAGAGTATCTATTTTTCCTTTGAATATTATTATTCAATTAACAAATACACATTGTCAATTATGTGTTAGTAACTATTATGTATTGGAAAACAAATATAAAAAGAAAAATTTTGGATCTCAAGTTCTTTATGCTTTAGTGGGAGAGGCACATAGCAAAGAGGAAATTTGAATGAAATGTGGAAGGACTCTGTAATATGTAATGGAACCATATATAAGTGTAACTCAGATGTGAGTGATGGCACCTGTCTTTTGAAAAGATGCATTCATGGCTATGAATTTATTTCTACCTGTTGCTTTAGTTACAAAACATTCAATGCAATCCCTATCAAAATACCATCCACTTTTTCAAAGAAATGGAACAAATAATCCTAAAATCTGTATGGAACCAGAAGAGACCCCGAATAGCCAGAGGAATGTTGAAAAAGAAAAGCAAAGCTGGCGGCATCACAATTCCGGACTTCCAGCTCTATTACAAAGCTGTCATCATCAAGACAGTATGGTACTGGCACAAAAACAGACACATAGATCAACGGAACAGAATAGAGAGCCCAGAAATGGACCCTCAACTCTATGGTCAACTCATCTTTGACAAAGCAGGAAAGAATGTCCAATGGAAAAAAGACAGTCTCTTCAACAAATGGTTTTGGGAAAATTGGACAGCCACATGCAGAAGAATGAAACTGGACCATTTCCTTACACCACACACAAAAATAGACTCCAAATGGTTGAAAGACCTAAATGTGAGACAGGAGTCCATCAAAATCCTAAAGGAGAACACAGGCAGCAACCTCTTCGACCTCAGCCACAGCAACTTCTTCCTAGAAACATCGCCAAAGGCAAGGGAAGCAAGGGCAAAAATGAACTATTGGGATTTCATCAAGATAAAAAGCTTTTGCACAGCAAAAGAAACAGTTCACAAAACCAAAAGACAACCGACAGAATGGGAGAAAATATTTGCAAATGACATATCAGATAAAGGGCTAGTATCCAAAATCTATAAAGAACTTATCAAACTCAACACCCAAAGAACAAATAATCCAATCAAGAAATGGGCAGATGACATGAACAGACATTTTTCCAAAGAAGACATCCAAATGGCCAAAAGACACATGAAAAAGTGCTCAACATTGCTCAGCATCAGGGAAATCCAAATAAAAACCTCAGTGAGATACCACCTCACACCAGTCAGAATGGCTAAAATTAACAAGTCAGGAAACGACAGATGTTGGTGGGGATGTGGAGAAAGGGGAGCCCTCCTACACTGTTGGTGGGAATGCAAGCTGGTGCAACCACTCTGGAAAACAGTATGGAGGTTCCTCAAACAGTTGAAAATAGAGCTACCATACGATCCAGCAATTGCACTACTGGGTAATTTGGATATGTAATATTTTGATTGTTGTTCGTTTCTAAATGTTTCATAATTTCCATTATGAGTTCTTGTATCACATGTATCACTAGTGTATTTATTAGTGTGTTTTCAAATTTCCAGAAGCCTTTTTTTTCACCTTTGGTTTATGTTTTCTAATTTTATTACACTGTTGTTAAAAACCAGTTGTAAGATAGTGACTGGTACTTGTTAAGGTTTGCTTTATGACTTAGTTATTGTCAATTTTTATAAATGTTCCATGTGTGTTTCAAATACATGTCTATCTTATAATTACTGGATGTAAAGTTCTATATATGTATATTATATTAAGTTTGTTGATTGTTTAGTTTAAACCTTATTTATCTTTCTTAATTTTCAGTCTGCTTAATCTATAAATTACAAAGAGAGGCATATGAAGGTCTTCCACCTGATTACATTTATCCAATTGTCCTTGTAATTGTTTTATTTACATATGTTGAGGCTATGTTGTCAGGTACATACTATTTTGGGATTAAGTTTCCCTTGTGAAATGTTCTTTTGATATATAAATATCCTTCTTCATTCCTTGTCATTAAGATGACTACATAATTTATCATCCAAGCAGAGATACTTTTGGTAGTGAAAAGGGACACTAAAATAATTAGTAGGTAGTTCTAAGTGGGAAGTTTATACCAATAAACTTCAAAAAAGAAAGATCTCAAGTAAACAACTTAACTTTATAATTCGAGGAACTAGAAAAAGAAGAACAAAACCTAAAGTTAGCAGATGAAGGAGATAATAAAGATTAGAGCAGAAATCAATGAAATAGAGAATAAGAAAACAATAGAAAAGAACAAAACTAATAATTCGTTCTTTGAAAAGATAAAAAAATTGACAAACCTTTAGCTAGACTAACCAAGAAAAAAGGAAAGAGGACCCAAATAAATAAAATTGTAAATGAAAAAGTAGCCATTACAACTGATACCACAGAAATACAGAGGATCATAAGAGATGACTATGAACAATTATATATCACCAAATTGGACAACCTAGAAAAAATGGATATGTTTCTAGAAACATACAACCTACCATGACTGAATCATGAAGAAATAGAATATTTGAACATATCAGTAATAGGTAAGGAGATTGAATTTTTATTATTTTATTTTTTAAGATTTTATTTATTTATTTGACACAGAGAGAAAGAGCGCACGTAGTGAGAGTGACAGGCAAGGGAGAGGGAGAAGCAGGCTCCCTGCTCAGCCAGTCCCAGGACCCTGGGATCATGACCTGAGCCAAACGCAGACACTTAACCAACTGAGCCACGAAGATGTCCCGGAGATTGAATTTTGAGCACTGGGTGTTATATGTAAAAAATGAATCATGGAACACTACATCAAAAACTAATGATATATTGTATGGTGACTAACATAACATAATAATAATAAAAAGATCTCCCAAGAAGATAGTTTCGCTAGTGAATTCTACCAAACATTTAAAGAATTAATGCCAATCCTTCTCAAACTCTTCCAAAAATTGAAGAGGGGGGAACATTCCCAAACTAATTTTATAAGACCAGCATAACTA